>NC_048569.1:96056928-96144428 GCF_013265735.2 Oncorhynchus mykiss | reverse complement strand
AGGTCCTCACCTGTCTCCTCTGTGTGAATGGCATGCAGCCCCAACACTGGCCAGCAGTCTTCTACAGCAGGACAATACCTTCCTCCCTACAGTACAGTACAGGGGACAGAGGAGACATGAATACCTTCCTCCCTACAGTACAGGGGACAGAGGAGACATGAATACCTTCCTCCCTACAGTACAGGGGACAGAAGAGACATGAATACCTTCCTCCCTACAGTACAGGGGACAGAGGAGACATGAATACCTTCCTCCCTACAGTACAGGGGACAGAAGAGACATGAATACCTTCCTCCCTACAGTACAGGGGACAGAAGAGACATGAATACCTTCCTCCCTACAGTACAGGGGACAGAATAGACATGAATACCTTCCTCCCTACAGTACAGGGGACAGAAGAGACATGAATACCTTCCTCCCTACAGTACAGGGGACAGAATAGACATGAATACCTTCCTCCCTACAGTACAGGGGACAGAAGAGACATGAATACCTTCCTCCCTACAGTACAGGGGACAGAAGAGACATGAATACCTTCCTCCCTACAGTACAGGGGACAGAAGAGACATGAATACCTTCCTCCCTACAGTACAGGGGACAGAATAGACATGAATACCTTCCTCCCTACAGTACAGGGGACAGAAGAGACATGAATACCTTCCTCCCTACAGTACAGGGGACAGAATAGACATGAATACCTTCCTCCCTACAGCAGAGGGGACAATAAGAGACATGAATCATTAACAGCCACCGTAGTTTATAAATAGCCACAGTAGGTTGTGACCTCGCGGCGATGTACGGTTAGAGATACTGCACAGCAGGGGTTCTTAACCTTTTTCTGCCTGGGACCTAAATGAGATATTCACTGTTTTCCTGGGACCCAAGCTCATGAAAACATGGCTCGTTTTGACAGAGAACACATTCTCAGTTACAGCGACGACCTGGGGGATAGTTACAGGGGAGAGGAGGAGGGACAACAACCTGGGGAATAGTTACAGGGGAGAGGAGGGGGAACAACGACCTGGGGTATAGTTACAGGAGAGAGGAGGAGGGACAACAACCTGGGGAATAGTTACAGGGGAGAGGAGGAGGGACAACAACCTGGGGAATAGTTACAGGGGAGAGGGGGAACAACGACCTGGGGTATAGTTACAGGAGAGAGGAGGAGGGACAACAACCTGGGGAATAGTTACAGGGGAGAGGAGGAGGGACAACAACCTGGGGAATAGTTACAGGGGAGAGGAGGAGGGACAACGACCTGTGGAATAGTTACAGGGGAGAGGAGGAGGGATAACAACCTGGGGAATAGTTACAGGGGAGAGGAGGGGGAACAACGACCTGGGGAATAGTTACAGGGGAGAGGAGGGGGGACTACGACCTGGGGAATAGTTACAGGGGAGAGGAGGGGGGACTACGACCTGGGGAATAGTTACAGGGGAGAGGAGGGGGGACTACGACCTGGGGAATAGTTACAGGGGAGAGGAGGAGGGACAACGACCTGGGGAATAGTTACAGGGGAGAGGAGGAAGGACAACGACCTGGGGAATAGTTACAGGGGAGAGGAGGGGGGACTACGACCTGGGGAATAGTTACAGGGGAGAGGAGGAAGGACAACGACCTGGGGAATAGTTACAGGGGAGAGGAGGAAGGACAACGACCTGGGGAATAGTTACAGGGGAGAGGAGGAGGGACAACGACCTGGGGAATAGTTACAGGGGAGAGGAGGAAGGACAACGACCTGGGGAATAGTTACAGGGGAGAGGAGGAAGGACAACGACCTGGGGAATAGTTACAGGGGAGAGGAGGGGGGACTACGACCTGGGGAGTAGTTACAGGGGAGAGGAGGGGGGACTACGACCTGGGGAATAGTTACAGGAGAGAGAGGAGGGGGGACTACGACCTGGGGAATAGTTACAGGAGAGAGAGGAGGGGGGGACTACGACCTGGGGAATAGTTACAGGAGAGAGAGGAGGGGGGACTACGACCTGGGGAATAGTTACAGGAGAGAGAGGAGGGGGGACTACGACCTGGGGAATAGTTACAGGAGAGAGAGGAGGGGGGACTACGACCTGGGGAATAGTTACAGGGGAGAGGAGGGGGGACTACGACCTGGGGAATAGTTACAGGGGAGAGGAGGAGGGACAACGACCTGGGGTATAGTTACAGGAGAGAGGAGGGGGGACTACGACCTGGGGAATAGTTACAGGGGAGAGGAGGGGGGACTACGACCTGGGGAATAGTTACAGGGGAGAGGAGGGGGGACTACGACCTGGGGAATAGTTACAGGAGAGAGGAGGGACTACGACCTGGGGAATAGTTACAGGAGAGAGGAGGGACTACGACCTGGGGAATAGTTACAGGAGAGAGAGGAGGGGGGACTACGACCTGGGGAATAGTTACAGGAGAGAGAGGAGGGGGGACTACGACCTGGGGAATAGTTACAGGAGAGAGGAGGGACTACGACCTGGGGGATAGTTACAGGGGAGAGAGGAGGGGGGACTACGACCTGGGGAATAGTTACAGGGGAGAGGAGGGACTACGACCTGGGGGATAGTTACAGGAGAGAGGAGGAGGGACAACAACCTGGGGAATAGTTACAGGGGAGAGGAGGGAGTACAACCTGGGGAATAGTTACAGGGGAGAGAGGAGGGGGGACTACGACCTGGGGAATAGTTACAGGGGAGAGAGGAGGAGGGAGTACAACCTGGGGAATAGTTACAGGGGAGAGGAGGGACTACGACCTGGGGGATAGTTACAGGAGAGAGGAGGAGGGACTACGACCTGGGGAATAGTTACAGGAGAGAGAGGAGGGGGGACTACGACCTGGGGAATAGTTACAGGGGAGAGAGGAGGAGGGAGTACAACCTGGGGAATAGTTACAGGGGAGAGGAGGGACTACGACCTGGGGGATAGTTACAGGAGAGAGGAGGAGGGACTACGACCTGGGGAATAGTTACAGGAGAGAGAGGAGGGGGGACTACGACCTGGGGAATAGTTACAGGGGAGAGGAGGGAGTACAACCTGGGGAATAGTTACAGGGGAGAGAGGAGGGGGGACTACGACCTGGGGAATAGTTACAGGGGAGAGGAGGGACTACGACCTGGGGGATAGTTACAGGAGAGAGGAGGAGGGACTACGACCTGGGGGATAGTTACAGGGGAGAGGAGGGAGTACAACCTGGGGAATAGTTACAGGAGAGAGGAGGGAGTACAACCTGGGGAATAGTTACAGGAGAGATGAGGGAGGACTACGACATTTCCGCAACCCAACCCATACTTAAAGAACGGCTGTTGTACCGAGTGGCAGATTGACGGAGACAAATCCCACAGCAGGAAGGGTAGAGAAGGGGGGGGGGGGGGGGGGGGGGGGGGGGGGGCGTAGGTATGACTCTACAGATCAATTCAGATGTCCACATCCACAGAGATGTGATCGTCCACTGGTAAATATGTAATAATTGGCCAATGTAGTTTCATTGGCTGTTATTGAGTGGCTGAAGTGTGTAACATAAATACTGCGCAGCTCAATAGCACATTTTTACTCACCCTGTAGTCCAGCACCCAGAATAGACACGTTACAGGTATTGGGTAGGGTCTCGGAGTCAGGGAAATGACTGTTGAAATGGATCCTCTCTCTCCCAAAGATCGCCTTGGCAACACACAACAGCAAACACTTGTTGGACACAGAAGTCATAGCTATTGGACATGTACTATACTTGTACATTGACTTCTTCACTCACGAAACAGTCAATTCAAAGGAAAACATGGCAACAATCTAAAAGGAAGACAAAAAAAAAATGTTGGTTCTACATTGAAACTACTGAACAAATATCCAAAAACAGTGTCACTGTGTCAACACAGGCTATAAATACATTCTGAAAGGCAACAAAAAAAACATTGATGCTTGTGATAGTCTATGACGGACAGATTAGCAGACTAACGTCCTGTTACTGTACCTCTAGTTGTTCCTCCAGGTAGTCCCTTGTATCCAGCATATGAGTTTCATACTCAGTCAGGTTAGAGTTCACCAGCTCTGCTGCCTAGTAGAGAGAACTAGTTAGTTCACCTGCTCTGCTGCCTAGTAGAGAGAACTAGTTAGTTCACCTGCTCTGCTGCCTAGTAGAGAGAACTAGTTAGTTCACCTGCTCTGCTGCCTAGTAGAGAGAACTAGTTAGATCACCTGCTCTGCTGCCTAGTAGAGATAACTAGTTAGTTCACCTGCTCTGCTGCCTAGTAGAGAGAACTAGTTAGATCACCTGCTCTGCTGCCTAGTAGAGAGAACTAGTTAGTTCACCTGCTCTGCTGCCTAGTAGAGAGAACTAGTTAGTTCACCAGCTCTGCTGCCTAGTAGAGAGACAACTAGTTAGTTCACCTGCTCTGCTGCCTAGTAGAGAGAACTAGTTAGTTCACCTGCTCTGCTGCCTAGTAGAGAGAACGAGTTAGTTCACCAGCTCTGCTGCCTAGTAGAGAGAACTAGTTAGTTCACCTGCTCTGCTGCCTAGTAGAGAGAACTAGTTAGTTCACCTGCTCTGCTGCCTAGTAGAGAGAACTAGTTAGTTCACCTGCTCTGCTGCCTAGTAGAGAGAACTAGTTAGATCACCTGCTCTGCTGCCTAGTAGAGAGAACTAGTTAGATCACCTGCTCTGCTGCCTAGTAGAGAGAACTAGTTAGTTCACCTGCTCTGCTGCCTAGTAGAGAGAACTAGTTAGTTCACCTGCTCTGCTGCCTAGTAGAGAGAACTAGTTAGATCACCTGCTCTGCTGCCTAGTAGAGAGAACTAGTTAGTTCACCTGCTCTGCTGCCTAGTAGAGAGAACTAGTTAGATCACCTGCTCTGCTGCCTAGTAGAGATAACTAGTTAGTTCACCTGCTCTGCTGCCTAGTAGAGAGAACTAGTTAGTTCACCTGCTCTGCTGCCTAGTAGAGAGAACTAGTTAGCTCACCTGCTCTGCTGCCTAGTAGAGAGAACTAGTTAGATCACCTGCTCTGCTGCCTAGTAGAGAGAACTAGTTAGATCACCTGCTCTGCTGCCTAGTAGAGAGAACTAGTTAGTTCACCTGCTCTGCTGCCTAGTAGAGAGAACTAGTTAGTTCACCTGCTCTGCTGCCTAGTAGAGAGAACTAGTTAGATCACCTGCTCTGCTGCCTAGTAGAGAGAACTAGTTAGTTCACCTGCTCTGCTGCCTAGTAGAGAGAACTAGTTAGATCACCTGCTCTGCTGCCTAGTAGAGATAACTAGTTAGTTCACCTGCTCTGCTGCCTAGTAGAGAGAACTAGTTAGATCACCTGCTCTGCTGCCTAGTAGAGAGAACTAGTTAGTTCACCAGCTCTGCTGCCTAGTAGAGAGACAACTAGTTAGATCACCTGCTCTGCTGCCTAGTAGAGAGACAACTAGTTAGTTCACCTGCTCTGCTGCCTAGTAGAGAGAACTAGTTAGTTCACCTGCTCTGCTGCCTAGTAGAGAGAACTAGTTAGTTCACCTAATCTGCTGCCTAGTACAGACAATAAGTTAGTTCACCTGCTCTGCTGCCTAGTAGAGAGACAACTAGTTAGATCACCTGCTCTGCTGCCTAGTAGAGAGACAACTAGTTAGTTCACCTGCTCTGCTGCCTAGTAGAGAGACAACTAGTTAGTTCACCAGCTCTGCTGCCTAGTAGAGAGACAACTAGTTAGTTCACCTGCTCTGCTGCCTAGTAGAGAGACAACTAGTTAGTTCACCAGCTCTGCTGCCTAGTAGAGAGAACTAGTTAGTTCACCTGCTCTGCTGCCTAGTAGAGAGAACTAGTTAGTTCACCTGCTCTGCTGCCTAGTAGAGAGAACTAGTTAGTTCACCTGCTCTGCTGCCTAGTACAGACAATAAGTTAGTTCACCTGCTCTGCTGCCTAGTAGAGAGACAACTAGTTAGATCACCTGCCATGCTGCCTAGTAGAGAGACAACTAGTTAGATCACCTGCTCTGCTGCCTAGTAGAGAGACAACTAGTTAGTTCACCTGCTCTGCTGCCTAGTAGAGAGAACGAGTTAGTTCACCAGCTCTGCTGCCTAGTAGAGAGAACTAGTTAGTTCACCTGCTCTGCTGCCTAGTAGAGAGAACGAGTTAGTTCACCTGCTCTGCTGCCTAGTAGAGAGAACGAGTTAGTTCACCTGCTCTGCTGCCTAGTACAGACAATAAGTTAGTTCACCTGCTCTGCTGCCTAGTAGAGAGACAACTAGTTAGTTCACCTGCTCTGCTGCCTAGTAGAGAGACAACTAGTTAGATCACCTGCTCTGCTGCCTAGTAGAGAGACAACTAGTTAGTTCACCAGCTCTGCTGCCTAGTAGAGAGACAACTAGTTAGTTCACCAGCTCTGCTGCCTAGTAGAGACAACTAGTTAGTTCACCTGCTCTGCTGCCTAGTAGAGAGACAACTAGTTAGTTCAGCTACAGGCTCTGCATCATCCCGTCATATAGACACCATGAATATGGTTTGCTTTAACAATACTTATATACAGTAAATGTTCCCATTGACAATACAGTGCCTTGCAAAAGTATTCATCCCCCTTTGGCATTTTTCCTATTTTGTTGCATTACAACCTGTAATTTAAATAGATTTTTATTTTGATTTCATATAATGAACATACACAAAATAGTCCCAAATTGGTGAAGTGAAAAAAAATTACTTGTTTCAAAGAAATGTGAAAAAAAATGTAAAATGTAAAGTGGTGTGTGCATATGTATTCACCACCTTTGCTATGAAGCCCCTAAATAAGATCTGGTGCAACCAATTACCTTCAGAAGTCACATAATTAGTCAAATAAAGTCCACCTGTGTGCAATCTAAGTGTCACATGATCTGTCAAATGATCTCAGTATATATACACCTGTTATGAAAAGCCCCAGAGTCTGCAACACCACTAAGCAAGCGGCACCATGAAGACCAAGGAGCTCTCCAAAACATGGTCAGGGACAAAGTTGTGGAGAAGTACAGATCAGGGTTGAGTTAAGAAAAAAATATACAAAACTTTGAACATCCCACAGAGCACCATTAAATCCATTATTAAAAAATGGAAAGACTATGGCACCACAACAAACCTGCCAAGAGAGGGCTCCCCACCAAAACTCACGGATCAGGCAAGGAGGGCATTAATCAGAGAGGCAACAAAGAGACCAAAGATAACCCTGAAGGAGCTGCAAAGCTCCACAGCGGAGATTGGAGTATCTGTCCATAGGACCACTTTAAGCCGTACACTCCACAGAGCTGGGCTTTTTGGAAGAGTGGCCTGAAAAAAAAGCAAACACGTTTGGTGTTCGCCAAAAGGCATGTGGGAGACTCCCAAAACATATGGAAGAAGGTACTCTGGTCAGATGAGACTAAAAAAAGTGAGCTTTTTGGCCGTCAAGGTAAACACTATGTCTGGCACAAACCCAACAGCTCTCATCACCCCGAGAACACCATCCTCACAGTGAAGCATGGTGGTGGCAGCATCATGCTGTGGGGATGTTTTTCCATCGGCAGGGACTGGGAAACTGGTCAGAATTGAAGGAATGATGGATGGAGCTAAGTACAGGGAAATTCTTAATGGAAACCTGTTTCAGTCTTCCAGAGATTTGAGACTGGGACGGAGGTTCACCTTCCAGCAGGACAATGACCCTAAGCATACTGCTAAAGCAACACTCGAGTGGTTTAAGGGGAAACGTTTAAATATCTTGGAATGGCCTAGTCAAAGCCCAGACCTAAATCCAATTGAGAATCTGTGGTATGTCTTAAAGATTGCTGTACACCAGAAGGAACCCATCCAACTTGAAAGAGCTGGAGCAGTTTTGCCTTGAAGAATGGGCAAAAATCTCAGTGGCTTAGATGTGCCAAGCTTATAGAGACATACCCCAAGAGACCTGCAGCTGTAATTGCTGCAAAAGGTGGCTCTACAAAGTATTGACTTTGGGGGGGGGTGAATAGTTATGCACACTCAAGTTTTCAGTTTTTGTGTCTTATTTCTTGTTTGTTTCACAATAAAACATATTTTGCACCTTCAAGGTGGTAGGCGTGTTGTGTAAATCAAATGATACAATCCCCCCCCCCCCCAAACTCCATTTTATTCCAGGTTGTAAGGCAACAAAATAGGAAAAATGCCAAGGGGGGTGAATACTTTCGCAAGCCACTAACTGTATTTGGCCACCAGTTTTAGCAAAATATACACGGTAGGAGTAAATGGTCAATGTTTTGTTACACAAATGGGCTAATTAATACTGTACTGATTCAAGACTGTACCTTTCCAAGGCCAGCGATCATTGGTGTGTTCTCAGTGCTAAAACAAAACAAACATGAAAATACAGCGCTTTTCCTTTATTACTTGTAACATCTTCATCTGTTGTTCATTATAACTTCAGAGGGTGTTTAATACAGGACCAGTCAAACGTTTTAAAACACCTACTCATTCAAGGGTTTTTCTTTATTTTTTACTATTTTCTACATTGTAGAATAATAGTGAAGACATCAAAACTACTTAACCTCAGATATGGAATCATGTAGTAACCAAAAAAAGTGTTAAACAAATCAAAATATATTTTAGATGTTAGATTCTTCATTGTAGCCACCCTTTGCCTTGATGACAGTTTGAGACACACATGGCATTCTCTCAACCAGCTTCACCTGGAATGGTTTTCCAACAGTCTTGAAGGAATTCCCACATATGCTGAGCACTTGTTGGCTGCTTTTCCTTCACTCTGCGGTCCAACTCATCCCAAACCATCTCAACTGGGTTGAGGTCGGGTGATTGTGGAAGCCAGGTCATCTGATGCAGCACGCCATCACTCTCCTTCTTGGTCAAATATCCCTTACACAGCCTGGAGATGTGTTTTGGGTCATTGTCCAAATGAAAAACAAATGATAGTCCCACTAAGCGCAAACCAGATGGGATGGCGTATCGCTGCAGAATGCTGTGGTAGCCATGCTGGTTAAGTGCGCCTTGAATTCTAAATAAATCACTGACAGGGTTGCCAGCAAAGAACCCCCACACCATCACACCTCTATACAGGACTATTTTCTGTATACCACCCCTACAACACAACTGATTGGCTCAAAAGCATTAAGGAAAGAAATTCCACAAATTAACTTTTAACAAGGCACACGTGTTAATTGAAATGCATTCCAGGAGACTACCTCATGAAGCTGGTTGAGAGAATGCCAAGAGTGTGCAAAGCTGTCATCAAGGCAAAAGGTGGCTACTTTGAAGAATCTAATTTAATAACACTTTTTTGGTTACTACATGATTCCATATGTGTTATTTCATAGCTTTGACGTCTTCACTATTATTCTACAATGTAAAAAATAGTAAAAATAAAGAAAAACCCTTGAATGAGTAGGAGTGTCCAAACTGTTGATTGGTACTATACATAATAGCTATTTAAAAATGGTCAAAATATTTCAGTGTGGCAAGTAATTGAGTATCAACGGCACCCTATTCCCTATATAGTGAGTGCACTAGTTCTGACCAGAGCCTTATAGGCTCTAATCAAAAGTAGTGCACTACATAGGGAATAGGGTTGCCATTGAGGAAGACATAATTAACATAATTAGACATAATTACTTGAACGATACCCTGGTCTGAAGTTCCTCTCCTGTCCCCCTCCAAACAACATGGGGTAGAGGGGTGTGGTTGTTCCTGGGCCGTTCACATACAACGCTCCCATCCTTGGTGCATAGAACTGAGTGACGGAATAGGAAACGTCTCAGAACTCATTATATAAGAACTAATCTTCCCAGAATGCAATAGAAGATAATCACAGTATCCACGGGTGATTCTAAATTGTATTTCCTGTGCTTCCTCGCATCTTGACTCCCTTCTCAAAATGCATTTGGATGTAAACGATTTTAGGTTTCTCCCCTCTCCTCCAATACGCTTTAAGAAACACACGAGGAATCAAGGAAACACATTTCAGATTTGCCTAAAGTCCAGATGAGTCCTGACCTTGTGTCCTACAATGGTGAGGTAATCCACTCCCAGGTCACGGGCGTCGACCCGCACCTTGCCTATGGCCTGGGCCGCGTCAGTGTGCAGGAGGATTCTATGTTGACGCTGTCTGTTGACAAATCTGACCCTCTGACAGAGCTCTCTGATTGGCTGTCAGGAAAAACACACAAGGTAGTGAAGTAATAATTCTGTTAGTAATATCTGTGAATAAGATACACTACATAACCAAAAGTATGTAGACACCTGCTCATCCAACATCTCATTCCTAAAGCATGAATACGGAATTGGTCTCCATTTTGCTGCTAGAACAGTCTCCACTTCTCGGAAAACATTTTTGGATGTTGGAACATTGCTGCAAAGATTTGCTTCCATTCAGCCACAACAGCATTAGTGAGGTCGGGCACCGATGTTGGGCGATTAGGCCTGGCTCGCAGTCTGAGTTCTAATTCATCCCAAAGGGGTTGAGGTCAGGGCTCTGTGCAGGCCAGTCAAGTTCTTCCACATCGATCTCGACAAACCATCGATGTATGGACATCGCTTTATGCACGGGGGCACCGTCATGCTGAAACAGGATAGGGGCAACAGTTTGGGGAAGACAGGGGGGCAACAGTTTGGGGAAGACAGAACTGATAGAATTGTCTACAATATCATTGTATACTGTAGTGTTAACATTTCCCTTCACTAGAACTACGGGGCCTAGCCTAAACCATGAAAAACAGCTCCACACCATTATTCCTCCTCCACCAAACTTTACAGTTGGTCCTATGCATTGGTGCAGGTAGCGTTGTCCTGACATCCGCCAAACCCAGATTCTTCCGTCGGACTGCCAGAAAGTGAAGCGTGATTCATCACTCCAGAGAACGTGTTTCCACTGCTCCAGAGTCCAATGGTGGCGAGTTTTATACCACTCCTGCTGACACTTGGCATTGCGCATGGTGATCTTAGGCTTGTGTGCAGCTGCTCGGCCATGGAAACCAATTTCATGAAGCTCCCGACGAACAGTTCCCGTGCTGACGTTGCTTCCAGATGTAGTTTGTAACTTGGTAGTGAGTGCTGCAACCGAGGACAGACCATTTATGCACTTCAGTGGTTCTGTGAGCTCGTGTGGCCTACCACTTCACGACTGAGCCGTTGTTGCTCCTAGACGTTTTGTACTTCACAATAACTGCACTCACAGTTGACCGGGGGAAGCTCTAACAGGCCAGAAATTTGATGAACTGACTTGTTGGAAAGGTGGCATCCTATGACAGTGCCACGTTGAAAGTCTATTAGGATTGCATGGCTGTGTGCTTGACTTTATACACCTGTCAGCAACAGGTGTGGCTGAAATAGCTGAATCCACTAATTTGAATTGATGTCCACATACTTTTGTGTATATATATATATATATATATATATATATATATATATATATATATATATATATATATTAGTAATATACGCTGAGTGTTAAAAACATTAGGAACACCTGCTCTTTCCATAACAGACCAGGTCAATCCAGGTGAAAGATATGATCCCTTATTGCAGAGGTTCTTAAACATTTTCAGCATGGGACCCAAATTTGAAATTCTGTGTTTTTCCTGGGACACAAGCTTAGGAAAATATGCAACTATACATAAATATCGGTACATTTCATTTCCCTTTATGCCTAAAACAAATGCAATATAGACAGAAACAAATAATGAAAATAAATATTAATATACATATCTATTCATGTTTATTTTCCTCTATTAAAAACACTCTCACGTATCTGTCTAGGTTGGAACTGGTGCTGTTAAAATACAATAAATCCTTTTCATTCTGAACTGGAATAAACGGATTGATCACATCACACTGATGAATAACAGAACAGACACACAGGCGTTTTGATAGTGCAACTGTAAGAAACAGTACAGATGAACAATGATCAGGCCTACTGTACATCTTACTGTAGAAAGAAAGTCTAGGTTGCTGTTTAAAAAAATACAATACATTTTTTTTTTTTTTCACATTTCTGGTCACATGATGTGGACCAGAAAACACACACACCTAATGAGAGGTCTATTCTGTCCATGTCTATCCTGGGCTCAGTTTTGGACACTGCAGCCCAGAGGTGATGCTCAGCATTGAGTCCATTTCTGTACTTGTTGTGTTAAAGTATGCCAGAGTTGAGAACCCTGACTCGTATAGGTATGTGGTACCAAACTGGACCAGAACATCTACTACTTTCTCAGTCAGGCAGGAGACCACTTCCTGTTGTAGATGGAACAACCCAGAACTGTGTGAGGGGGTTCTCAGTCAGACAGGAGACCACTTCCGGTTGTAGATGGAACAACCCAGAACTGTGTGAGTGGGTTCTCAGTCAGACAGGAGACCACTTCCTGTTGTAGATGGAACAACCCAGAACTGTGTGAGTGGGTTCTCAGTCAGACAGGAGACCACTTCCTGTTGTAGATGGAACAACCCAGAACTGTGTGAGGGGGTTCTCAGTCAGACAGGAAACCACTTCCTGTTGTAGATGGAACAACCCAGAACTGTGTGAGGGGATTCTCAGTCAGACAGGAGACCACTTCCTGTTGTAGATGGAACAACCCAGAACTGTGTGAGTGGGTTCTCAGTCAGACAGGAGACCACTTCCTGTTGTAGATGGAACAACCCAGAACTGTGTGAGTGGGTTCTCAGTCAGACAGGAGACCACTTCCTGTTGTAGATGGAACAACCCAGAACTGTGTGAGGGGATTCTCAGTCAGACAGGAAACCACTTCCTGTTGTAGATGGAACAACCCAGAGCTGTGTGAGGGGGTTCACCTCAAAAAGCATCTGGCTTCAATCAGTTTATTATTCCAGTTCAGAATAACAATTATTATTCTATCTTAACAGCAACAGTTCCAACCTAGACTCGTTTTCAACAATAATTGCTACAGTAAAATGTACAGTAGGCCTGATCATATTTCATCTTCATATGTACTGTTACTAGTGTTGCACTATCAGTAGCTTGCTTTGGTGAATGTTAGATATTAGCTGTGTACAAGGCCAGGGAATTGTTTGAAAGAGAAACTCACATCTACTACTATGACTTGGGTTAATATTTACAAGTGTGTGTGTGTGTGTGTGTGTGTGTGTGTGTGTGTGTGTTAGTACCATTTAGGTGTGAAAAACGAGGCCATGCTGCCCGTCCGTCTGTCCGTCCGAGTGGGTGTGTGTGTGTGTGTGTGTCCCTCACCATTAGGACTCCTGTCTCGTTGTTGGCCATCATGATAGAGATGAGACAGGTGGAGGGGCGGACAGCAGCCAACACATCCTCCACCTCCACCCTCCCCGTCACCTTGGAAACCGCCACTGACGTCACGTCTATAAGACAACAACCCAGATAGGCCTATGTCAAGTCATTGACAACATTCGCTGTATTTATCAGTTACTGGAAACACAAACGATCCTTATTACAGTATAATGATTTATGTACGTACAGTACTGAGTGACTAAAGTTCTCGTTCAACTTAAGTGTTACACGTTAATAAAACAATATTTTTGATTGATCATCATCATCATCATCATCTTCATCACCGTCATAATTTAGCACACAGTAAATAAATATGAATCCAGAACAGCGTTAAACCCTACCCGCCGTGGCGTCCTTCAGCAGGTGTTCAGCGGTCAGTCTGACAGAGTCATGCTCTACGTTAGAGACCAGGATATGAGGTAGAGGCCAGGCTGAGGTTCCGCTGTTCTCATGGCGATGTCTCTCCCCTCTCTGCTCTGCTGTCCTGCAGCTCTCTCTGTAGGCCTCCAGGGCACTGTGGAACACCAGGTTATTGGCCTGAAGAGAACGGAGGAAAGTAAAGATCGCTGGCAATTAAACCCTAGAGCTTTCCAACGGTAGGTTATATCGCTGATAGAGCACGCACCAATCACATTGTGTTGTTTTGAGCCAGACAATAAGCCAGATTGTTGTGTTCATGTACAGTGTAACGAGACTTTCAGTCTACCTCAGTCCCACCAGAGGTGAAGATGATGTCATCTGCTTTCCCCCCCACCATTCTAGCCACATTCTCTCTCGCCTGGGTAATGATTTTCTTTGCTTTCACTCCTGGAACAAGGAAGAGACGACTAAATTCAAACACACACATAGCTAAAGACGTTAATAAAATCAGCGGGGGTGACAAGATGGACAAAACAGAACATAAAAAAAACCATACTTCCAAGGTCGGTACCAACCCCTCACCCGGTACCAACCCCTCACCCGGTGCCAACCCCTCACCCGGTGCCAACCCCTCACCCGGTACCAACCCCTCACCCGGTGCCAACCCCTCACCCGGTGCCAACCCCTCACCCAGGAACCAACCCCTCACCCAGGAACCAACCCCTCACCCAGAAACCAAACCCTCACCCGGTAATAACCCCTCACCCGGTACCAACCCCTCACCCGGTGCCAACCCCCCACCCGGTGCCAACCCCCCACCCGGTGCCAACCCCCCACCCGGTGCCAACCCCCCATCTGGTGCCAACCCCCCACCTGGTGCCAACCCCTCACCTGGTGCCAACCCCCCAACTGGTGCCAACCCCTCACCTGGTACCAACCTCTCACCCGGTACCAACCCCTCACCCGGTACCAACCCCTCACCTGGTACCAACCCCTCACCTGGTACCAACCCCTCACCTGGTGTGTAGGTACTACTGGGGTTTCCCCAGGCCTCGTGCAGGGCTTCAGTAACAGCCTGAATCACCTGTGGCTCCAGTGGGGTGGTGGCGTTATAGTCCATGTAGATCCTGTATGACAGAGAGGTAAGTACATTCACCCCAATAGTAAGGAGGTGGGAGAAGACAGGATGTGCCACATGAAATAGGCCTAGTAAAACAATATGTCTACAGGGAGGGAATCCCGTGGAATCGTTCGAAGCCAAATAGATAAGAGCATGAGGAACCACAGGAACTCAATGGGTTGTAGTGGTCTCCCATCGACCCCTCTGTGACAAACAGTGACAAACACTTACCTGTCCTCGTCCATGTCTGGAATATACGTGTGTATATGACCGTCAAATGGAAGGTCTGAGTGCGCGTGCCCATTGGCACCACCTGTGTCTGAATGATGTGAGAGTGCATGGTGGTCATCCAATGAAGTGACTGTATGGCCATCGGATGCAGCTGAATGGTGAGAGAATGGACGACCGTCTACTGAGCGGTGACTGTGGTCCCTCGGGTCCCTTGTGCCGGAGCTGGCCTTCACTGGTTCAGACATGACCTTATGGAAAAGCCAAGGTTTATATGATTTTTGATTAAGTGCCCCCCCCCCCCCCAAAAAAAAAAATACCCGCAGGTAAAGTGTGTAACAATGTTACGTCATTCTATAGGGTTGGGGTTGTCCTATATAAATGGGATACAAGTCCTATTTATATAGGGCAACGGTCCTATAGGGTCAAGGATGAGTTTGTAAACAAACTCATGAAGCTAAAAACGTCAGTCTGTTAGCCACCTGTTATCTACTATGTCACAGACACAGTCAGATACAATCTGACGTGTCATGCCTAGCTCACTAGCTAATATGTAGACTTTCCAAGGAAACACGTGTAATGACCTAGCTAGCTCTAAAGAAAGCTAACCAGCCGTGTCGTTTCTTAAAATAACCCCATTTCATCCAGCACAGCATTGATCTTGATAACCAGACATCATTCGTTGCATCATTCGTTGAGTGACATAACTTTAGCTAATACGTGGCTGAAGAACAAGCTAAAAAAAAGCTTGCTAAGCTAGCTAACGTCATTTACTGTGGCTGGCTGGCTGTTGGTATAAAACAAAATATATTGTTTATTTCATCAATTTGAACGTCACTGTAGTTAGCGAAATACCTTGGCTAGATAGGCGAAGGAGGATGAGACTGAAGAAGATTGCTCTACTGTCAACGACTCCCAAAAGTCGAATCTTCTTCCTCAACCCGGAAATGCCAGGTTTCCGGTTCCGTCCATGATTGAACCCGTTCCTTCCTTGTTTAGTGTGACGCCTGCAGTGCATGTTGCAGAGTCTGAAAAAACACACTCCTGTATTGAAGACTTTTCCTTAGTTTCGGGTTTTGAAAATCAATATCAATAAGTCAGTCTTAGATTGTGTTTTACAGGAAGTATATGGTATCACAATTAAAGATAAGGTTACTTATCTTGGAATTGTTATAGGCAAGGATGAAAAACAAAGGAGTGACTTAAACTTTAACCCCATTGTTGAAAGGTTGCTGAGAGAGATTTCGTTATATGGTCGGGTTTTATTGTCCAAAGCTGAAGGGTTATCCAGATCGGTTTATGTCTCGTTATCACTTGAATTATCCCCTAGAATTGTAAAGGATTTAGATAAGATTCTTTATCATTTTATTTGGAGGAACAAGCCTCACGATCTACAGAAAGATATTCTCACTAATACCCAATAACAAGGAGGTCTTGACGTTTTAGATTTCAATACTCTAAATACTACTTTTAAAATAAATTGGATTCTGAAGTATGTTAAGAAACAGAACATTATTTGGAATGTCTTATCCTACGTATTTATTTGACTCTGTTTTTGTTTTAGAATTTCTGCTTGGGTGTAATTTTGATGTGTGTAAAATCCCAGTAAAATTGGCCAAATTCCATAAACAGCCAATTTTAGCTTTGATGTTAGTGCATAAACACAATATTTTCCCCTCACAGATACTTTCTATGGAACAACAAAGATATATACAATTTAAAATTAAGTCTCTTTTTTTCGTAACTGGTTTGAGAATACAATTATTTTGGTTGGTCAGTTACTGAATGACGATGGATATCTACTCTCATATGGGGAATTTCTTCATAAATTAAAAATTCTAATAACCCCGAAATAATATACAATTATTTTTTATGCGATTCCAATGGGGGGTTGTGTCTTTTTTTAAATTCCTCTGTGGTTGATGTAAGTAACAGATTTACATGAAAATATATTAATTGGCAATATTAACATCAAAGATAAATGTAAATGAAAATTGTTTGTGATACTACAATTCCCTCAGCAAGATTATGGTATATTTAATTCAACTGCTAATAATATTAGGTACATTTCATAATCAAAAATGCAAATGGTCTAATTCAAAACCTAACTGTTTTAACTTTATAAATGAATTTAATCAATATGTCACTACTTTAACTAAAATGACAAGCAAAAAAGGCAATTAAAACGTGTTGTATTGTTAATGAATATGATTTGTTTGTTTAGGATTCCTGACAATGTAAATAGTTTGTTTGTTTGTTTGTGACTATTCTTCTTTTGTTTGTTGATATTTGTTCATTAAAAATAAATAAATAAAAACAAAAATAAAAAGTTGCTGGCCAGACAACCAAAATTGGTTCTGTGAAGGTTCCCAGAACACAAAAACTGTTCATTTGTGCTGATTATTACAACGTTTCTATTAGGTCGCAAAAAATACTTGCCTAATATTGCAAAAACATTTTTCTAGGTTGCGGGAACATTGCGTATTTTGGGGATGTTATCATCCTAATGTTAGATAAAACCCTAACTACAACTTAACGGGAATCTCAGCTAACGTTCTGGGAATGTTCCTGGTTTGCTGGGTGGTTTCTTCGAACCTATATTTCATACTAAATCCTACGTATTCTGTCAAATCCTAAACTATAATCTATCAGAATAGAGTTGAATAAATCAATAAAAAGAGGCTGATAATCATCCAGCACACAGGGAACAATATCAACACAAAAAAAAATAGACATGTACTTTGGTCGTGTTTCAGAAGTTCCACGTTTATTTAATATCAATTGACGATGTGTTTTAATGTACACCAACTGTTTATGCTTCAACTCCAACACTCAAATAGAGACATTGATTTAACTACTGAACAGTTAAGATGGTGTTTCAACGGGTTACAGCGGTATGGTGTACTGTTCACAGCAATCATGTTGTTTTATATACAATGCAACAAACAAAAAGAACATGAAGAAAACCAAATTGAAAAATGTTTTAATGGGTGCAGTTTAACAGAGCTATAGAAACAATACAATCAGTTCTGATTAAATATGGAAGCACACTTGGTGGTTCAAAAGCTACTTTGTGAATTCTGTGATGGTGATGACTGAGAGGGGATGTGGATGTTTGTGGCCAGACAGTGAAACAGGATTGACAGACAGACATTGTTCGAGTCCCAAACGGTACCCTATTCCCTATGCAGTGCACTAGTTTTGACCAGATCCCATAAGAGTCCCAAACGGTACCCTATTCCCTATGCAGTGCACTAGTTTTGACCAGATCCCATAAGAGTCCCAAACGGTACCCTATTCCCAATGCAGTGCACTATTTTTGACCAGATCCCATAAAAAGTAGTGCACTATTAAGGGAATAGGGTGCCATTTGGGACTAATGACCCAGTCTACATGATGTCCTGGCTACATTCAAAAGGCCATATGAACACTTCTCCTCTTAGGTAAGGGTATTTTATGTCCTATACAGTGTAGTGCCCTTGATATTGTAAACTGGGAAGGAGACAACCATAACCTGCTCAATAGGCCCACACACTGCAATCCAGTATAATAAAAGTATGATAATAATCATTTACATTCTACCAGACTGTATGTGAGATTTCAGTGATGCACCACCACCATCCATGACTATTTGGGCTTTCTGATTAAATCAATGGAACAAGACAAACTGTGAGGAAATTAGCTAGACCCAACAGGTGTAGAACCCATTGGTACAGGGTAGAACTCTGACCCACTGGGACAGGGTAGAACTCTGACCCACTGGGACAGGGTAGAACTCTGACCCATTGGTAAAGGGTAGAACTCTGACCCACTGGTACAGGGTAGAACTCTGACCTACTGGTACAGGGTAGAACTCTGACCCACTGGTACAGGCTAGACCTCTGACAGGCTAGACCTCTGACCTACTGGTACAGGGTAGAACTCTGACCCACTGGTACAGGCTAGACCTCTGACCCACTGGTACAGGGTAGAACTATGACCCACTGGGACAGGCTAGACCTCTGACCCACTGGTACAGGGTAGAACTCTGCCCACTGGTACAGGCTAGACCTCTGACCCATTGGTAAAGGGTAGACCTCTGACCCACTGGTACAGGCTAGACCTCTGACCTACTGGTACAGGCTAGACCTCTGACCCATTGGTACAGGCTAGACCTCTGACCCACTGGTACAGGCTAGACCTCTGACCCACTGGGACAGGCTAGACCTCTGACCCACTGGGACAGGCTAGACCTCTGACCCACTGGTACAGGGTAGAACTCTGACCCACTGGTAAAGGGTAGACCTCTGACCCATTGGTACAGGGTAGAACTCTGACCCACTGGGACAGGCTAGAACTCTGACCCACTGGGACAGGGTAGAACTCTGACCCATTGGTAAAGGGTAGAACTCTGACCCACTGGTACAGGGTAGAATTCTGACCTACTGGTACAGGGTAGACCTCTGACCTACTGGTACAGGGTAGAACTCTGACCCACTGGTACAGGCTAGACCTCTGACAGGCTAGACCTCTGACCTACTGGTACAGGGTAGAACTCTGACCCACTGGTACAGGCTAGACCTCTGACCCACTGGTACAGGGTAGAACTATGACCCACTGGGACAGGCTAGACCTCTGACCCACTGGTACAGGGTAGAACTCTGCCCACTGGTACAGGCTAGACCTCTGACCCATTGGTAAAGGGTAGACCTCTGACCCACTGGTACAGGCTAGACCTCTGACCTACTGGTACAGGCTAGACCTCTGACCCATTGGTACAGGCTAGACCTCTGACCCACTGGTACAGGCTAGACCTCTGACCCACTGGGACAGGCTAGACCTCTGACCCACTGGGACAGGCTAGACCTCTGACCCACTGGTACAGGCTAGACCTCTGACCCACTGGTACAGGCTAGACCTCTGACCCACTGGTACAGGCTAGACCTCTGACCCACTGGGACAGGCTAGACCTCTGACCCACTGGGACAGGCTAGACCTCTGACCCACTGGGACAGGCTAGACCTCTGACCCACTGGGACAGGCTAGACCTCTGACCCACTGGGACAGGCTAGACCTCTGACCCACTGGTACAGGCTAGACCTCTGACCCACTGGTACAGGCTAGACCTCTGACCCACTGGTACAGGCTAGACCTCTGACCCACTGGGACAGGGTAGACCTCTGACCCGTTGGTACAGGCTAGACCTCTGACCCACTGGTACAGGGTAGAACTCTGACCCACTGGTACAGGGTAGAACTCTGACCCACTGGTAAAGGGTAGACCTCTGACCCATTGGTACAGGGTAGAACTCTGACCCACTGGGACAGGCTAGACCTCTGACCCACTGGTACAGGCTAGACCTCTGACCCACTGGTACAGGCTAGGCCTCTGACCCACTGGTACAGGCTAGACCTCTGACCCACTGGTACAGGGTAGAACTCTGACCCACTGGTAAAGGGTAGACCTCTGACCCATTGGTACAGGGTAGAACTCTGACCCACTGGAACAGGCTAGAACTCTGACCCACTGGGACAGGGTAGAACTCTGACCAATTGGTAAAGGGTAGAACTCTGACCCACTGGTACAGGGTAGAACTCTGACCTACTGGTACAGGGTAGACCTCTGACCTACTGGTACAGGGTAGAACTCTGACCCACTGGTACAGGCTAGACCTCTGACAGGCTAGACCTCTGACCTACTGGTACAGGGTAGAACTCTGACCCACTGGTACAGGCTAGACCTCTGACCCACTGGGACAGGCTAGACCTCTGACCCACTGGTACAGGCTAGACCTCTGACCTACTGGTACAGGCTAGACCTCTGACCCACTGGTACAGGCTAGACCTCTGACCCACTGGGACAGGCTAGACCTCTGACCCACTGGGACAGGCTAGACCTCTGACCCACTGGTACAGGCTAGACCTCTGACCTACTGGTACAGGCTAGACCTCTGACCCATTGGTACAGGCTAGACCTCTGACCCACTGGTACAGGCTAGACCTCTGACCCACTGGTACAGGGTAGAACTCTGACCCACTGGTACAGGGTAGAACTCTGACCTACTGGTAAAGGGTAGACCTCTGACCCATTGGTACAGGGTAGAACTCTGACCCACTGGGACAGGCTAGACCTCTGACCTACTGGTACAGGCTAGACGTCTGACCCACTGGTACAGGCTAGACCTCTGACCCACTGGTACAGGCTAGACCTCTGACAGGCTAGACCTCTGACCTACTGGTACAGGCTAGACCTCTGACCCACTGGTACAGGCTAGACCTCTGACACACTGGTACAGGCTAGACGTCTGACACACTGGTACAGGCTAGACCTCTGACACACTGGTACAGGCTAGACCTCTGACACACTGGTACAGGTTAGACCTCTGACACACTGGTACAGGTTAGACCTCTGACACACTGGTACAGGGTAGACCTCTGACACACTGGTACAGGGTAGACCTCTGACAGGCTAGACCTCTGACCCGTAGGTAAAGGGTAGACCTCTGACAAGCTAGACCTCTGACCCGTTGGTAAAGGGTAGACCTGTGACAGGCTAGACCTCTGACACGCTGGAACAGGTTAGACCTCTGACCCACTGGTACAGGTTAGACCTCTAACAGGCTAGACCTCTGACCCGTTGGTACAGGGTAGACCTCTGACCCGTTGGTACAGGGTAGACCTCTGACCCGTTTGGTACAGGGTAGACCTCTGACCCGTTTGGTACAGGGTAGACCTCTGACCCGTTTGGTACAGGGTAGACCTCTGACCCGTTGGTACAGGGTAGACCTCTGACTTGTTGGTACAGGGTAGACCTCTGACCCGTTGGTACAGGGTAGACCTCTGACCCGTTGGTACAGGGTAGACCTCTGACCCGTTGGTACAGGGTAGGCCTCTGACCCGTTGGTACAGGGTAGGCCTCTGACCCGTTGGTACAGGGTAGACCTCTGACCCGTTGGTACAGGCTAGACCTCTGACCCGTTGGTACAGGCTAGACCTCTGACCCGTTTGTACAGGCTAGACCTCTGACCCGTTGGTACAGGCTAGACCTCTGACCCGTTGGTACAGGGTAGACCTCTGACCCGTTGGTACAGGGTAGACCTCTGACCCGTTGGTACAGGGTAGACCTCCGACCCGTTGGTACAGGGTAGACCTCTGACCCGTTGGTACAGGGTAGACCTCCGACCCGTTGGTACAGGGTAGACCTGACTTCCCCTTGAACCCCAAAGGAATGATAACGGTTTTAAAATGCGCATTTACCCTGTAGTTATACAGTAAGATACATTGATATGGGTAAAATGACCTTATATCACAACCTTCATTAGATTGAATCATTACTGTCAAATCTAATATCGTTTACACACAGAGCCCTTTCAACATGGTACAGTATGTGAAGAGATACGCATGTCGGCCACGGTGGAAAAAGTACTCAATTGTCATACTTGAGAAAAAGTAAAGATACCTTTAAAGAAAATGACTCAGGTAAAAGTGAAAGTCACCCTGTAAAATACTACTTGACTAAAAGTATTTAGTTTTAAAATGTACTTAAGTATCAAAAATAAAATGTAATTGCTAAAATATACTTAAAAGTATCAAAAGTAAAAGTATAAATCATTTCAAATTCCTTTATATTGAGCAAATCGGGCAGCACAATTTTCTTGCTTTTTAATTTTACGGAGAGCCAGGGGCACTCAGACATCATTTTCAAACTAAGCATATGTTTTTATTGAGTCGGGATGACCGTTGTATTGAACAGCGGAGCCACAGCTGTGTTCCGTTGTATTGAACAGCCGAGCCACAGCTGTGTTCCGTTGTATTGAACAGCGGAGCCACAGCTGTGTTCCGTTGTATTGAACAGCCGAGCCACAGCTGTGTTCCGTTGTATTGAACAGCAGAGCCACAGCTGTGTTCCGTTGTATTGAACAGCAGAGACACAGCTGTGTTCCGTTGTATTGAACAGCAGAGACACAGCTGTGTTCCGTTGTATTGAACAGCCGAGCCACAGCTGTGTTCCGTTGTATTGAACAGCAGAGCCACAGCTGTGTTCCGTTGTATTGAACAGCAGAGACACAGCTGTGTTCCGTTGTATTGAACAGCAGAGACACAGCTGTGTTCCGTTGTATTGAACAGCCGAGCCACAGCTGTGTTCCGTTGTATTGAACAGCAGAGCCACAGCTGTGTTCCGTTGTATTGAACAGCAGAGACACAGCTGTGTTCCGTTGTATTGAACAGCAGAGACACAGCTGTGTTCCGTTGTATTGAACAGCCGAGCCACAGCTGTGTTCCGTTGTATTGAACAGAAGAGCCACAGCTGTGTTCCGTTGTATTGAACAGCAGAGCCACAGCTGTGTTCCGTTGTATTGAACAGCAGAGCCACAACTGTGTTCCGTTATATTGAACAGCAGAGCCACAGCTGTGTTCCGTTGTATTGAACAGAAGAGCCACAGCTGTGTTCCGTTGTATTGAACAGCAGAGCCACAGCTGTGTTCCGTTGTATTGAACAGCCGAGCCACAGCTGTGTTCCGTTGTATTGAACAGCAGAGCCACAGCTGTGTCCGTTATATTGAACAGCAGAGCCACAGCTGTTTCGTTGTATTGAACAGCAGAGCCACAGCTGTGTTCCGTTGTATTGAACAGCAGAGCCACAGCTGTGTTCCGTTGTATTGAACAGCCGAGCCACAGCTGTGTTCCATTGTATTGAACAGCAGGGCCACAGCTGTGTTCCGTTGTATTGAACAGCAGGGCCACAGCTGTGTTCCGTTGTATTGAACAGCAGAGCCACAGCTGTGTTCCGTTGTATTGAACAGCAGAGCCACAGCTGTGTTCCGTTGTATTGAACAGCCGAGCCACAGCTGTGTTCCGTTGTATTGAACAGCAGAGCCACAGCTGTGTTCCGTTGTATTGAACAGCAGAGCCACAGCTGTGTTCCGTTGTATTGAACAGCAGAGCCACAGCTGTGTTCCGTTGTATTGAACAGCAGAGCCACAGCAATACAAGTATTGGCATTACAGTTCTTCCTTCTCTTAATAATATTGTGCATCTCAAATGACACCCTGTTCCCTATATAGTGCACTACTTTAGACCAGGACCCTTTGGCACCCTATTCCCTATTAAGGCTCATCTGGAGTTTGTGATACATGGCCAATATAGCACGGCTAAGGCCTGTATCCAGGCACTCCGCGTTGTGTCGTGCTTAAGAACAGCCCTTAGCTGTGGTATATTGGCCATATTCCACACCTCCTCGGGCCTTATTGCTTAACTATATAAGGAATAGGGTGCCCCTTTGAGACATAACCTATAAGTGCTATGTCATTTCCTGCTCGTACTGAGCATGCTCTGTAGGTTGGCTGGCCTCAGGCATGCTTCTTATCAAAAGCTACAGGTAGCAGTGTATCAATCAATCAATTTGGTCTCTGTCACTACATCAATGGCTGGAAAGCGATGGATGATAAATGAGCCCGTTAAACAACATCTCCCTGGGTATGCTATACTTCCTGAGACTCACATAAAGAAGACAAGAAGAACCCTGCATGCCATGAAAGAAGTGTCTACTGGGCATACTGACAGCTGTCCTGTTCTCTTCCAACTGTGAGTAGTGACTACTGGACATACTGACAGCTGTCCTGTTATCTTCCAACTGTGAGTAGTGACTACTGGGTATACTGACAGCTGTCCTGTTCTCTTCCAACTGTGAGTAGTGCCTACTGGACATACTGACAGCTGTCCTGTTCTCTTCCAACTGTGAGTAGTGACTACTGGACATACTGACAGCTGTCCTGTTCTCTTCCAACTGTGAGTAGTGACTACTGGACATACTGACAGCTGTCCTGTTATCTTCCAACTGTGAGTAGTGACTACTGGACATACTGACAGCTGTCCTGTTATCTTCCAACTGTGAGTAGTGACTACTGGACATACTGACAGCTGTCCTGTTATCTTCCAGCTGTGAGTAGTGACTACTGGGTATACTGACAGCTGTCCTGTTATCTTCCAACTGTGAGTAGTGACTACTGGGTATACTGACAGCTGTCCTGTTATCTTCCAACTGTGAGTAGTGACTACTGGACATACTGACAGCTGTCCTGTTCTCTTCCAACTGTGAGTAGTGACTACTGGACATACTGACAGCTGTCCTGTTATCTTCCAGCTGTGAGTAGTGACTACTGGGTATACTGACAGCTGTCCTGTTATCTTCCAACTGTGAGTAGTGACTACTGGACATACTGACAGCCGTCCTGTACTCTTCCAACTGTGAGTAGTGACTACTGGACATACTGACAGCCGTCCTGTACTCTTCCAACTGTGAGTGAAACATATAGCAGGGTAATAGCATAGTAAATACACAATACAACTGATGACCAACTTTAAAAAATAAAAAAAACACAAAAAAGGCTCCTCGGTCATCATTCTGCTTCCCTGTTGTCTGGACTGGACCCACTACGATGACTAATGTTTGCTCGATACAAAACAAACAGACCATACATTTACAATTCATCACGATTCACTCACGTACAGTAGCTGCAATACTGATGCATACGTCCACGTGTACACAATAAGTGCTGTTGAACGGAAAACAAAAAGGGACTAAAGACTAAAATAATAATAATTTAACTTCACGTGAGATGATCTAAAAAAGAAGCAATCGAAGAGGACGTGAGCGCCATGTAATTTGCCGGATTCAATCTGGTTATTATACAGAAAATGGTCTACAATGAAATATCAGTAGTATATTTCTATAGAAATGGATCATCCTATACTAATCACTCGATAATATGTTTATAAAATGGCGTACGGTATGTGAAAACTCATATTCATTGTCTTTAAGTGCATATACGCTCATATCGATCTCCGACAATTGTTTTGTTGTTTTTTTGGCTCTTTTACTCCCAGCACATTGGATGTGAAATGATACAATGACTAGGAGGTCAAAGTGCAGGACTGTCAGCTTTAATATGAGGAGTATTTTCATCCATATCGGGCGAAATGTTTAGAAATTAAAGCACTTTTTTTGTTTGTTCATAGTCCCTCCGTTTTAGGGGACCAAAAGTATTGGGATAAATTAACTTTATGATTTCAACTCCAAAGTGCTGGAGTACAGAGCTAAAACAACAACAACAACAACAACAGAAGCAAACAAAATGTCCACTGTACCAATAGTTTTGCAGCTCGCTGTATATTAGCCTACTGTGTACATAAATAGATGATGATTGGCTAGACAAAAACAGCCACGTGATGAAGACAGAGTCACAAAATAGAACCCTAGTCCCTATGTAGGTGCACTACTTTTAACAAGAGCCCATAGGACTCTGGTCAAAAGTAGTGCACTACACAGGGAATATATGGAATCATTTGGGACATGATGAAGTAGATCCAAAGCAACTGAGGGACTACAGATATACTGTTTGAAAAGAGAGGCACTGCATCATATGTACAAATCCTTGTTCAGAAACCTCGTTTCTTGTCTTATCCCTAGTGCGCTACAAACAGCTCGTTTTCATTTTCCCCCTCATTCTATTCACTATGTAAGGGATCGGGGATCGTTCTGTCCATGCACCCATCTGTTTCCCCATCTCCCAGCTTTGAAGTATAATCAATTTCCATTATGTTCACAATCTCTCAAGCTTCTAAAATATTGTATCGTGAGTGAAATAGGGGTTGCAAATAGCTCAGGTACAACACTTCAAAATCTATCTATGTGATGTTGATGGTTTAATTCAAGTAACATGTAGCTGCTATACTATAGCACATAGAAGATGACCCTGTATCAATTTGTTTAGCTTTTTTTGGGGGGGGGGTTAGCACTTTTCACAACTGACCACAGTAAGAAGTGGTAGGTGGTAGAGGTCATAGGTCATGTTATCAAAACTTTAGTGAAACTCATAATAAAAAGTACTGTAACTACTTTAGAAATATAAATGTATTTGTAAATAAATACTCGCAGAAATAAATAATCGTGTTGTTAAATATTTAAATATATCCCATATTAATACAAAATAAAAATCATTAGACTTTAGAGATGAATCATTGTTAAATTTGGGAGGACGTAGCTACTGTAGTAGGTACCTTTATAGCTAGCTACCATAGATACCTTCATAGTTACCGTAGATGCCTTCATAGTTACTGTAGTTACCTTCATAGTTACTGTAGATACCTTCATAGTTACTGTAGATACCTTCAGAGCTACTGTAGATACCTTCAGAGCTACTTAAAATACCTACAAAGTTACTGTAGTTACCTTCATAGTTACTGTAGAAACCTTCATAGTTACTGTAGTTACCTTCATAGTTACCGTAGAAACCTTCATAGTTACTGTAGTTACCTTCATAGTTACCGTAGATGCCTTCATAGTTACTGTAGTTACCTTCAGAGATACTGTAGATACCTTCATAGTTACTGTAGTTACCTTTATAGCTACCATAGATACCTTCATAGTTACTGTAGATACCTTCAGAGCTACTGTAGATACTATAATAGAGTTACTGTAAATACCTTCATAGTTACTGTAGATGCCTTCATAGCTACTGTAGATGCCTTCATAGTTACTGTAGATACCTTCATAGTTACTGTAGATACCTTCATAGCTACTGTAGATACTATAATAGAGCTACTGTAGATACCTTCAGAGCTACTGTAGATACCTTCAGAGCTACTGTAGATACCTTCAGAGCTACTGTAGATATCTTCAGAGCTACTTAAAATACCTACAAAGTTACTGTAGATTCCTTCATAGTTACTGCAGATTCCTTCACAGCTACTTTGGGAAGTGGTTTTATCAGAGCAACAGCGTGAACATGTGATCACTTGATCAATGCCAACCCTTCTCTCTTGTAGCCCAGCTGTAGGTGCATCCTCCCATGGCACCCTATTCCTTTTATAGCGCACTACTATTGACGAGAGCCCATAGGGTCCTGATCAAAAGTAGTGCACTATGTAGGGAATAGGGTGCCACGTGGGATGTAAAGTGTGTGTGTGTTGACATCTCAGGACTTATCAAGGAGGAACATGGAGATTACATTATGTCAAGATTCAGAAGGAGTTACTCTGTCCTGCCCAACAGAGCCTAGCTGGTATGGAAAGAGAATAGGGACAGAAGGAGTTACTCTGTCCTGCCCAACAGAGCTGAGATTATATGGAAAGAAAGAGAAAAGTGAACAGAAGAGTTACATTAAACTGAACAACTGTCAATTGTAATTTTTTTCTGCCTTATATATATTAGCAGAACTGCCGAAACCCTAATTTGGTGAAAATGTGTTTACTGTGAATACGAACCTGTTTTTTTTAACATTGTATCAGTAACAATAAGAGCAGCAATATAACCAAGACCACATATCTGGAGTCAACAGTAGTCTTATTTCCATGGTAATACTTCCATCTCTGTTTCTCATCCCCCTTAAGGTAAGCTGAGGTGCAGTAATGTAGTGATGTAAACAGCGTCGTTTCAGACAGGACCATTTACTGTCAACACTCCTGATTTTATTTTATTTTATTTTTCCCGAAGGAAATAAATGTGTGTCGTTTAATGAGCTCGACGTGTTGCTGCTGACTACCATACAGAGTACATCACAATGTAAGTGGATAAAATAAGGAACTGGTAAATAACTACCCATTACTCTGTTCCACCAGCTCCGAAAGGGAAGGACGAGGTTCAGGAAGCATCCCATATGGTACCCTATTCCCTATATAGTGCACTAGTTTTGACCCAAATGGTACCCTATTCCCTATATAGTGCACTAGTTTTGACCCAAATGGCACCCTATATAATGCACTAGTTTTGACCCAAATGGCACCCTATATAATGCACTAGTTTAGACCCAAATGGCACCCTATATAGTGCACTAGTTTTGACCCAAATGGCACCCTATTCCCTATATAGTGCACTATTTAAAAAAAAATCCCAAATGGCACCCTATTCCCTATATAGTGCACTAGTTTTGACCCAAATGGCACCCTATTCCCTATATAGTGCACTATTTTTTTTTATCCCAAATGGCACCCTATTCCCAATATAGTGCACTAGTTTTGACCTAAATGGCACCCTATTCCCTATATAGTGCACTAGTTTTGACCAGAGCCCTATGGGTTATTCATACGGTAGCTATGACCAGCCTTATGGGTCCTGGTCAAACGCAGCACACTATATAGGGAATAGGGTGCCATTTGGGTCACAAACCTTGGAGAGGGGTTAACCAGATGATAAAGCCTACACAGACAGACAGCAGTACAGGCCCGACAGACACACAACGATGATGGAGGCCTCAGATACACAGGTGGTCAGCTTGTGATAAAGTGAGCGTGTGCAGAAGGAAGAAGAGCAGGTTACTGGTGTAGGATGGGAGGCGGGGCGGTGGGATAAGCATAGGAGTAATCAGGGATTTATATACAGGTTAGTCTCTTTGCGTTCTAATGTTTTCTATCTTCTTTATAAGACGTGTTGTTGTTCGATTGTTTGTTTCACATCCTTCCTCTCCGTCTGGAGAGCTTTGATCTGGTGGAGACAAAAAAAAAGGTAAAGATAGAATATATTGTATATTGATTCAAAATGACCAACCATTTGGGTTTTCTTCATATTTACAGCATCGAAACATACTGCATAATAGCATACAGTAAATAAAGGTAAGGTTACTTGCGTAACCCCGGTTCTCTGATAATATGAGAGGGATATATCACATGATGGGGAGGGGGGGGGGGGTTCGCTAAGAACCGCCTACTCTTGGAAGTACCAATCAAAAAATATGTTTGTTTGAGACAGACAGGTAGAGTGGCAAATGAGGTGAGACCCTCACTTCCATTAAAAGGAGCCAGCCTCTCACCCTCATGGTTATTCTCAAGCATGCTTCTCTTCCTCAAGCTCTTGCAAGCATGGGGAATGCAGTGATAGGTCTCACTCATATTATCAGAGAACTGGGGTTACGCAAGTTCTCTTTCAAATACTCTTGTTAAGATGTATCATGTAGGGATATGGCCAACACCCTGATCGCAAGAAATATGCTCTCCGAAGCCAGGGAGGTCCCGAAACAAAGGGAGTAAGCACCAAGAAGGTGCAAAGACAAACCCCCCCCCACTTATTTATTAAGTGAAAAACAAAAAAAAACCTTAGTGTATTATCCATGTTACCTGATAGATCCTGCCAGCAGAGGGTTAAAAGCATAGAGCCAGTCGTGCATCTCCTTGTCGTTGCTGGCTTGGAGCAGTATACCGCGGTGCTCTGTACACACAGCAAACGTGTTTGGAGTCTGTTGGGGAAACACGGAGATGTACAGTAATGTTAAAACCAGCTAGCTGCCCAGAGCAGCTTACTATTGAGGGTAGGTAGGAAGAGAGAGGAGGAAAAACATGACATCCTCTATGAGTCTCTTCAAATGCAGTACATATAAACTCAAGCAAAAAAAAATAGAAATGTCCTCTCACTGTCAACTGCGTTTATTTTCAGCAAACTTAACATGTGTAAATATTTGTATGAGCATAAGATTCAACAACAGACATAAACGGAACAAGTTCCACAGACATGTGACTAACAGAAATGGAATAATGTGTCCCTTGACAAAGGATTGGTCAAAATCAAAAGTAACAGTCAGTATCTGGTGTGGCCACCAGCTGCATTAAGTACCGCAGTGCATCTCCTCCTCATGGACTGCACCAGATTTGCCAGTTCTTGCTGTGAGATGGTACCCCACTCTTCCACCAAGGCACCTGCAAGTTCTCTGACATTTCTGGGGGGAATGGCCCTCACCCTCTGAGCCAACAGGTCCAGACATGCTCAATAGGATTGAGATCTGGGCCCTTCGCTGGCCACGGCAGAACACTGACATTCTTGTCTTGCTGGAAATCACGCAGAGAACAAGCAGTATGGCTGGTGGGTCATGTCAGGATGAGCCTGCAGGAAAAGTACCACATGAAGGAGGATGTCTTCCCTGTAACACACAGTGTTGAGATTGCCTGCAATGACAAGAAGCTCAGTCCGATGATGCTGTGACCAATGATGCTGTGACACACCGCCCCAGGTCATGACGGACCCTCCACCTCCAAATCGTTCCCGCTCCAGAATACAGGCCTCGGTATAATGCTCATTCCTTCCACAATAAATTAATTCAATGATAAATGTGAATCCAACCATCACCCCTGGTGAGACAAAACCGAAGAGCACTTTTTGCAAGTTCTGTCTGGTCCAGCGACGGTGGGTTTGTGCCCAGAGGCGACGTTATTGCCGGTGATGTCTGGTGAGGACCTGCCTTTACAACAGGCCTACAAGCCCTCAGTCCAGCCTATCTCAGCCTATTGTGGTCAGTCTGAGCACTGATGGAGGGATTGTGCGTTCCTGGTGTAACTCGGGCAGTTGTTGTTGCCATCCTGTACCTGTCCTGCAGGTGTGATGTTCGGATGTACAGATCCTGTGCAGGTGTTGTTACACGTGGTCTGCCACTGCGAGGACGATCAGCAGTCCTCAAGCCTCCTTGCAGCATGCCTAAGGCACGTCCACGCAGATGTGCAGGGACCCTTCTTCTTTTGCCGTTTTCAGAGTCAGTAGAAAGGTCTCTTTAGTGTCCTAAGTTTTCATAACTGACCTTAATTGCGTCTGTAAGCTGTTAGTGCCTTAACGACCGTTCCACAGGTGCATGTTCATTAAACAAACATGAGAAACAGTGTTTAAACCCTCTTACAATGAAGATCTGTGAAGTTATTTGGATTTTTACTAATTATCTTTGAAAGACAGGGTCCTGAAAAAGGGACGTTTATTTTTTTGCCGAGTTTAGTTATATATTGGCACCCTTGTTTTTTAAAATAAGTTCAAATTGTAAAAAAAATAAAATAATTGTACTCCACAGATTTTTATTGTATTTTCAACATTACAGAACCAATTTTATTTTTGTAAATTTAATTTGACCATTTTAATTTAAAATGACTGGAGCTAGTACTTTGGTTGCACAGCCTTTGGCCAAGATAACTGCAGGTATGTCACGGTTGTTGTAAGATACGGACCAAGGCACAGCGTTTATTGAGTTCCACATATTTATTTAAAGTGAAACTTCTTCAACCAAAACAATAAACAAGCTACACACCGCGACTACGTGGTGCAACAAGCACCAACACAAACAATATCCCACAAACACAGGTGGGAAAAATGGCTACCTAAATAGGATCCCCAATCAGAGGCAACTATTACCAGCTGCCTCTAATTGGGAACCAAACAAAACACCAACATAGAAATATTGAACTAGAACACCCCCTAGTCACCTGCTACACCATAGAGAACCAAGGACTCTCTATGGTCAGGGCGTGACAAGGTAAGCGTTTCTTGTACCATCAATGAGCTTCCTGCACCTTTCTACTGGCAATTTGCCTCACTTTTCAGCAGCAAATTGCACCAATTATTCAATGTTTAAGGGGTGCTCTCAACCAACTGCTGTTTTCAGCTCTTGCCATAGATTACGGATGTGATTCATATCTCAACTCTTCGTTGGCCAATCCAGAACAGTCCAGCCTTTCTTCTTTTACCAGGGGGCTGCTTTTATGTGTGTTTAGGTTTGTTGTCCTGCTGGAAAATCCACAAACTTCAACAAACACACAGTGTCTGGACACTGGGTTGAACATTGGATTCCAAAACACCTTAATAATTGACTGATTTCATGATGTCTTGCACACGTTCAAGGTCCCCCAGGACCAGAGCCTAAATCCGTGGAAAAATGTTTTGTGGACTAATGAAACAAAATTTGAGTTTTGGCAATACAGATCAGTGCTATGTTTACAGACAACCAAATGAAGCATTCAATGAAAAGAAGACACTACCTACACTCAAACATGGCCTTGCTGTCTCTGGTACTGAGGGCCTTTCGAAATGCGCAAGTCGTCACAAAATCTGCAGATTATCAGGTGTTTTGGAGTCCAATGTTTAAACCAGTGTCCAAAAACTAAGTCTTCATTGTGTCTTCCAGCAGGAAAACAACGCCAAACACCCATAAGGCAACACAGAGGTTCAAGAAGAGATGTTGGACTGTTCTGGATTGGCCAGTTAAGTCCGTACTTGAATCACATCAAAAACGTATGGTGAGATCTGAAAACAGCAGTTGATGGAGGGCGCTCCTCAAACATTGTGTTGTAAAAGGTGTCAGGTAATGGTGTGTAAAGGTGCCGGATTAAGATGTGTAAAGGTGTCAGGTCAAGGGTTGTAAAGGTGCCGGATTAAGATGTGTAAAGGTGTCAGGTCAAGGTGTGTGAAGGTGTTAGCTAAAGGTATCAGGTAATGGGTGTAAAGATGTGTAAAGGTGCCAGGTAAAGGGGTGTAAAGGTGCCAGCTAAAGGTGTATCGACAGGTAAAAAGGTACCAACCTTGAGCATGGCCTGCTGGTCCTCGCTGTACTTGACATGGGCAGAGGAGAGGTTGAGGATGGCTCTCTCCACGCTGTCTCTCTCTGTATTGTAGATATAGACGTACGGACGTCTCACCACCACATAGCGCCTCACCCAGCCGTTGGTATGAGGCTCCAGGAAATGCAGGTAGCCCTTCTTTGACACGATGGGGCTGGTGGAAAGATCAAGACTTACTACACTTGTTCAACTTTTCACACTACCACGTCGACCCGAACTAGCCTTTGCTGGCTCTGATATTTTATTTTAAACATTGTTGTGTTCAAGATGCGAGCAGCAACTATATGGTGGATTGGTAACAAGGCCAGTTCAGTAGAGCTTGACACATTTTGTCTCAGTAGTGTGAAAAGCACTTTGATGAGGTAAATTCCACTAAGTCTTCTAAGCCATAAATCAATCAATCTCTGAAGCCCCCTCACCTGACCCGGATCTCTTGGATGTCTGGTACAAAACGGCGCGTCCTGGGTTTAACCTCCGGGGCGGCAACCCCACCAGGGGACTTCTTCACCTCGCCATCCCGCTGCGAGCAGTCAGGGTTGGGGCTGGCACAGCAGGAGCGAAGCTTGGTGGCTCTGGTTGGAGAGACGGAAGAAGAAAAGTTTTCCATGTGGGGATAGACCATAGAGATAGTTAGAGAACCCATCTTAGATTTAACCCGTTGTCAAGACTTCTGCCGAAGTCGTTGCCTCTCCTTGTTCAGGCGGTGCTTGGCGTTCGACGTCACCGGTCTTCTAGCCATCATTGATCCATTTTTCATTTTCCATTGGTTTTGTCTTGTCTTCCCACACACCTGTTTTCAATCCCATTCATTACCTGTTGTGTATTTAACCCTCTGTTTACCCTCATGTCTTTGTCAGAGATTGTTTTATTGTCAGTGTTGTTTATTTGTTGTGCGATGGGTCCTTGTACCCATGGTTTGTTCATGTCTGTACTTTTTAGTGTTATGGAGCATGTTCCGTGGACATTTATTAAAAGACTCCATTTTGACTCTCCTGCGCCTGACTTCCCTGCCACCTATTCACACGGCGCTGACACCCGTTTTAGCATGGATTTTAGCATTGAGCGATTCCACCTGTTTTAACATAGATATTGGCATTGAGCGATTTCCCCCCCGTTTTAGCATGGATATTAGCATTGAGCGATTCCACCCGTTTTAGCATGGATATTAGCATTGAGCGATTCCACCCGTTTTAGCATGGATGTTAGCATTGAGCGATTCCACCCGTTTTAGCATGGATGTTAGCATTGAGCGATTCCACCCGTTTTAGCATGGATGTTAGCATTGAGCGATTCCACCCGTTTTAGCATGGATGTTAGCATTGAGCGATTCCACCCGTTTTAGCATGGATGTTAGCATTGAGCGATTCCACCCGTTTTAGCATGGATATTAGCATTGAGCGATTCCACCCGTTTTAGCATGGATGTTAGCATTGAGCGATTCCACCCGTTTTAGCATGGATATTAGCATTGAGCGATTCCACCCGTTTTAGCATGGATATTAGCATTGAGCGATTCCACCCGTTTTAAGTGGTCAACTGGGTGGGGATTCATATGGGGTTGGGAGTAATCAGCCAATGATCAGAGCATTGCCTTCTTTAAACTAGGCGCAGTAGTTTGTAATTGTCTTTAAGGTATTTCACCTCCATCTAGTGGCCATAATACATTAATGGCACATAGGATTTGGTTCAGGACTCCAGCACTGCAGGTGTCAAGAAATCACCAATATTAGCTTTACACTTTATTCAAACACAAAATAATAAGAAAATGCACTACTTTAAAATGGAGATGGCCTCAAAATGGCAGATCATCGCATTAGTGCAAACCAAAACTGTTCTCAGGGCAGGTCTGCCGGTTTTGACTTGCAGAAGTCACTTTTCGTAGCAGGTTAGGAGAACTAACTCGGCAGGTTAGGAGAACTAACTCGGCAGGTTAGGAGAACTAACTCGGCAGGTTAGGAGAACTAACTCGACAGGTTAGGAGAACTAACTCGGCAGGTTAGGAGAACTAACTCGGCAGGTTAGGAGAACTAACTCGGCAGGTTAGGAGAACTAACTCGGCAGGTTAGGAGAACTAACTCGGCAGGTTAGGAGAACTAACTCGGCAGGTTAGGAGTAGTGTCTATTAACCATGTACACTTCCAACAGTGAGTGAAATACATAGCAGGTACCAGTAGGTGTCAGTGAAGGCCGGTTTAAATGGGGAGGAGGGGCTCATAACAGGTACCAGTAGGTGTCAGTTATGGCCGGTTTAAATGGGGAGGAGGGGCTCATCACAGGTACCAGTGATGGCCGGTTTAAATGGGGAGGAGGGGCTCATCACAGGTACCAGTAGGTGTCAGTGATGGCCGATTTAAATGGGGAGGAGGGGCTCATAACAGGTTCCAGTAGGTGTCAGTGATGGCCGGTTTAAATGGGGAGGAGGGGCTCATAACAGGTTCCAGTAGGTGTCAGTGATGGTCGGTTTAAATGGGGAGGAGGGGCTCATAGCAGGTACCAGTAGGTGTCAGTGATGGCCGGATTAAATGGGGAGGAGGGGCTCATAACAGGTTCCAGTAGGTGTCAGTGATGGCCGGATTAAATGGGGAGGAGGGGCTCATCACAGGTACCAGTAGGAGTCAGTGATGGCCGGTTTAAATGGGGAGGAGGGGCTCATCACAGGTTCCAGTAGGTGTCAGTGATGGCCGGTTTAAATGGGGAGGAGGGGCTCATAACAGGTACCAGTAGGTTTCAGTGATGGCCGGTTTAAATGGGGAGGAGGGGCTCATAACAGGTTCCAGTAGGTGTCAGTGATGGCCGGTTTAAATGGGGAGGAGGGGCTCATCACAGGTTCCAGTAGGTGTCAGTGATGGCCGGTTTAAATGGGGAGGAGGGGCTCATAACAGGTACCAGTAGGTGTCAGTGATGGCCGGTTTAAATGGGGAGGAGGGGCTCATAACAGGTTCCAGTAGGTGTCAGTGATGGCCGGTTTAAATGGGGAGGAGGGGCTCATAACAGGTTCCAGTAGGTGTCAGTGATGGCCGGTTTAAATGGGGAGGAGGGGCTCATCACAGGTTCCAGTAGGTGTCAGTGATGGCCGGTTTAAATGGGGAGGAGGGGCTCATAACAGGTACCAGTAGGTGTCAGTGATGGCCGGTTTAAATGGGGAGGAGGGGCTCATAACAGGTTCCAGTAGGTGTCAGTGATGGCCGGTTTAAATGGGGAGGAGGGGCTCATAACAGGTTCCAGTAGGTGTCAGTGATGGCCGGTTTAAATGGGGAGGAGGGGCTCATCACAGGTACCAGTGATGGCCGGTTTAAATGGGGAGGAGGGGCTCATGCCATAATCTCAGAAACCCAGAACTAAAATCTAATAATTGTGTCAGATGCTGGATTATTTTCTGGGAAGATGTTGGAGATAAGATATTAACCAGACTCTCCAAGTCTCTACCCCTCACGAAACAGAAACTCTCAGCAAAATCATGAGCCGAATGTTCCCTCCCCACCTGTAAAAAAACATCAGGATCTGACCAAATGATCAATGATTGGAAAATCTGCACACCGGGAACAAAGTTCCTCGTTCATCCTCGCATCCCAAAATCATCTCTAAGTGACGTGAAACTATCCACAAGAAATTAGTCTTACCGCGGCAGCCCTGAGTCTGTTAGTGTTTGAGTCTGTTAGTGTCTGAGTCTGTTAGTGTCGTGTGCAATGGTAGCAGAAGTGTGATATTACTGACCTGAGTGTTTCAGTCTTGGGGTAGCATCCCTCCACCAATGACGGGCACGTCGAGGAGGGGGTGAGGGTGTTGAGGGCCGTGGCAGAGGTCGACTCCCTCAGCAGAGTCACTGACATTTCAGACAGCTGGAAACACACACACACACACACATACACACACAGCATGTCAAAATGCACACACACACACGTAAACACAAACACACAGCATGTCAAAATGCACACACACACACACACACACACACACACACACGTAAACACAAACACACAGCATGTCAAAATGCACACACACACACACACACACACACACACACGTAAACACACACACACAGCATGTCAAAATGCACACACACACACACACACACACACACACACACACACACACACACACACGTAAACACAAACACACAGCATGTCAAAATGCACACACACACACACACACACACACACACGTAAACACACACACACAGCATGTCAAAATGCACACACACACACACACACACGTAAACACAAACACACAGCATGTCAAAACACTGCCTGGAAAAAGTTCACCGAGACAAACGAACACGTCACATCGCCACTCGTAGTTTCCTCACATCTAAGTAACTTCAAACCGGATACAGACATGAAAACCCATCATCGTAAAGTGACACAGGAAGGAAGTCTACCTTGCTTTCACTGGCGCTGACACACACGTGGCTGTACTCTCTGTTGAAGGAGTGGGCGAGCAGCCGTAGACACTGGTGAGTGATGGAGACAAATAAAGCTCTAAGTCTCAGAGCAATGGGCTTCACAAAACAAACAACAACCTCAGAATGGTTACCTAAGGAGAAGGCTTAAGTGAGACACTGACATTATTTAAAAGGGACACTCAAGCATAGCTACAGGAAGTAGGGGTGCTGGGGGGTGCTGCGGCTGATAAATTGAAATAATTTTGCCCCAAAAATGTGTATATATAAAAAACAATGTATTTACCCCCAAAATTGAATTACTGCTGTCTGAACAGACATAAATAAAATAATTCAAAATACCACGCAAGAAAGCATAATTCAGGTACAAAAGGATAAATAGCATCGAAGTAGGTTTTACAATTGGGAAGGACACAATCTGGGCAGCACACACACCAAATACAGAACAGCTTGTTCCATTGTGGCCATAGATATAATCCAGAGAAGGAATTTGGAACTTCTAACCCTGGTACTTTGACTGTTAAACTCATGGGTACACTAGCAATGGCTGCCAGTCCTGACTTGAATGGGAACAACCAGTCCTGACCTGAATGGGAACAGCCATCTATGGATTACATTTCTATGGTTGGTTATGTCAGTTTGCCTTTTTACAAATGTCAAAATAAAATCCCAGGAAAATCGTAGGTCTGGAGGGGGTTTGGGTTTGGAAAGCCTACTGCTGAAAAGAGAAGCCTAATCTGACTGTGGAAGCTAGCCATTTTTTTCCCCCCCACAACAACTTCTGAGTGATTCTGAGCGAACAGCGCTGTTTTTCAAAGTAACTGGTCTTCAGCTATTGTCACAAAACACATCACCCATGCTTCATCTTCATCACAGGCTGAGTCAGTATCACTGTTTACTCTGTAGCATGTACTGTACATATACAATACCAGTCCAAACTTTGGACACACCTACTCATTCAAGGGTTTTTTCTGCATTTTTAGCCACCCTTTGCCTTGATGACAGCTTTGCACACTCCTGGTAACTTTCGACAGGTTCTGTATATGATCCAACAGACCACCAGTCTGTTTAAGGGCTATTTGACCAAGAAGGAGAGTGATGGAGTGCTGCATCAGATGACCTGGCCTCCACAATCACCCAACCTCAACCCAATTGAGAAGGTTTGGGATAAGTTGGACCGCAGAGTGAAGGAAAAGCAGCCAAAAAGTGCTCAGCATATGTGGGAACTCCTTGAAGACTGTTGGAAAAGTATTCTAGGTGAAGCTGGTTGAGAGAATGCCAAGTGTGTGCAAAGTTGTCATCAAGGCAAAAGGTAGCTACTTTGAAGAATCTCAAATCTCAAATATATTTTGATTTAATTAACACTTTTTTGGTTACTACATGATTCCATATATGTTATTTCATAGTTTTGATGTTGTCACTATTATTCTACAATATAGAAAATAGTCAAAATTTTAAAAAACAACTTGAATGAGCAGGTGTGTCCAAACTTGACTGGTACTGTGTGTGTGTGTGTATGTGTGTGTATGTGTATATATATATATATATATATATATGCGTACAGAGGCCCATTATCAGCATCTATCACTCCTGTGTTCCAATGGCACGTTGTGTTAGCTAATCCAAGTTTATCATTTTAAAATGCTAATTGATCATTAGAAAGATTAGATTTGCAATTATGTTAGAACAACTGAAAACTGTTGTCCTGATTAAAGAAGCAATAAAACAGGCCTTCTTTAGACTAGTTGAGTATCTGGAGCATCAGCATTTGTGGGTTCGAATACAGGCTCAAAATGGCCAGAAACAAAGGACTTTCTTCTGAAACTCATCAGTCTATTCTTGTTCTGGGAAATGAAGGCTATTCTATGTGAGAAATTGCCAAGAAACTGAAGATCTCGTACAACGCTGTGTACTACTCCCTTCACAGAACAGCGCAAACTGGCTCTAACCAGAATAGAAAGAGGAGTGGGAGGCCCCGGTGCACAACTGAGCAAGAGGACAAGTACATTAGAGTGTCTAATTTGAGAAACAGACGCCTCACAAGTCCTCAACTGGTAGCTTCATTAAATAGTACCCGCAAAACACCAGTCTCAACGTCAACAGTGAAGAGGAGACTCCGGGTTGCTGGCCTTATAGGCAGAGTTCCTCTGTCCAGTCTCAACGTCAACCATGAAGAGGTGACTCCGGGTTGCTGGCCTTCTACGCAGAGTTCCTCTGTCCAGTGTCTGTGTTCTTTTGCCCATCTTTTTATTGGCCAGTCTGAGATATGGCTTTTTACTTTGCAACTCTGTCAATAAGAGTGTCCATGATTGAGTCTTTGAATGAAGAGATTAAGATTAAACTGTCCAAATCATGTCCAATCAGTTGAATTTACCACAGGAGGACAACCAATCAAGTTGTAGAAACATATCAAGGATGAACAATGGAAACAGGATGCACCTGAGTTCAATTTTGAGTCTCATAGCAAAGGGTCTGAATACTTATGTAAATACTCTATTTTGGTTTTTATTTGTAATAAATCTGAAAACAAATCAAAAAAACTTGTTTTGCTTTGTCATTATGGGGTATTGTGATGTCATTATGGGGTATTGTGATGTCATTATGAGGTATTGTGATGTCATTATGGGGTATTGCGTGTAGATTGATGAGGGGGGAAAAACAATGTAATTAACTTTAGAATAAGACTGTAACCTGCATTTGGCCACTTATGTGGTATTGACAAATATTCTGCTAATTTCTTTTATCATGTAAATAATGTAGAAGTGCATGAAATGTGTTTATAAAATGTTTATAAAAATCCCCATGTGTGGAAATCCCCCAAAAACGTGTCTGCTCAACTGTATGGCACGACACAAATGTGATTATAGATACAGGCAATGTAAGTCAAAACATCTTCTCCCGGCCCGTAAGAAAGAACGGGAATATTTTAAATTAACAAGGTTACGTTTTTTTTAAAGAAGAGACACTGACCTTAGCGACTAGCTCCCTCTGCCTCTCGTTGGGGGCGTCAGCTGTGGGGCTGAGACTGAGGTCCTGGGCGTGGCCCTCGGAAGGCTGAGGGGACTCACTCTGCTCCACAGACACACAGGATAGCAACTCTTCCTGACCCAGCAGCAGGGTGGACTCTAGCTTCTCCCTCAGGAGCAGGTAGTGTCTCGTCTTCTCCACCTGAATGAAACAGATAACCATAACTAACTAAGTAAGTATCTAACTACAGCTAACCCTCAGGAGCAGGTAGTGTCTTGTCTTCCTCATGATGAACGGAACACATACACACCATAACTAATTTTAAGTAACTAAATAACTAACTAACCCTTTTCACCTAGAACACATTAAACCGGATGAACATACACCACAACAGTACAGTACATGGATGTACACATACAGTACATGAATGTACACATACAGTACACGGTTCAGAAGTAGCCTTCAACCATTCACCCGTTTATTAAATGAAAGTCTGTCATCTACACTCTGGGGGGGGGGGGGGGGGGGGGGGGGGGCAGTTTACCAGACCCAGCTTCTCCACTGAACATGCTTTTAAGTCTAGGACTAGGTTTGATCTGTGGCCAGAAATCTGGCCCTAGATGTAGTTCCACCCAGTCTAGTCTTATCAGTCGTGATGTCTCTAGGTGTAGGGTATAGGTGTAGTAGGGTGCAGTAGGTTGTAGTTGTAGTAGGGTGTAGTAGGGTGTAGTAGGGCATAGGTGTAGTAGGGTGTAGTAGGGTATAGGTGTAGTAGGGTGTAGTAGTGTATAGGTGTAGTAGGGTGTAGTGTATAGGTGTAGTAGGGTGTAGTAGTGTATAGGTGTAGTAGGGTGTAGTAGGGTGTAGTAGGGCATAGGTGTAGTAGGGTGTAGTAGGGTGTAGTTGTAGTAGGGTGTAGTAGGGTATAGGTGTAGTAGGGTGTAGTAGTGTATAGGTGTAGTAGGGTGTAGTAGTGTATAGGTGTAGTAGGGTGTAGTAGTGTATAGGTGTAGTAGGGTGTAGTTGTAGTAGGGTGTAGTAGGGTATAGGTGTAGTAGGGTGTAGTAGTGTATAGGTGTAGTAGGGTGTAGTAGGGTGTAGTTGTAGTAGGGTGTAGTAGTGTATAGGTGTAGTAGGGTGTAATAGGGTGCAGTAGGGCATAGGTGTAGTAGGGTGTAGTAGTGTATAGGTGTAGTAGGGTGTAGTAGTGTATAGGTGTAGTAGGGTGTAGTAGGGTGTAGTAGTGTATAGGTGTAGTAGGGTGTAGTAGGGTGTAGTAGTGTATAGGTGTAGTAGGGTGTAGTAGTGTATAGGTGTAGTAGGGTGTAGTAGGGTGCAGTAGGGCGTAGGTGTAATATGGTGTAGTAGTGTATAGGTGTAGTAGGTTGTAGTTGTAGTAGGGTGTAGTAGGGTGTAGTAGGTTATAGGTGTAGAAGGGTGTAGTAGGGTAAAGGTGTAGTAGGGTGTAGTAGTGTATAGGTGTAGTAGGGTGTAGTAGGGTGCAGTAGGGCGTAGGTGTAATATGGTGTAGTAGGGTATAGGTGTAGTAGGGTGTAGTAGGGTGTAGTAGTGTATAGGTGTAGTAGGGTGTAGTAGGATGTAGTAGGTTATAGGTGTAGAAGGGTGTAGTAGGGTAAAGGGTGTAGAAGGGTGTAGTGGGGTATAGGTGTAGAAGGGTGTAGTAGGGTATAGGTGTAGTAGGGTATAGGTGTAGTAGGGTAGAGGTGTAGTAGGGTATAGGTGTAGTAGGGTGTAGTAGGGTGTAGTAGTGTATAGGTGTAGTAGGGTGTAGTAGGGTGTAGTAGTGTATAGGTGTAGTAGGGTGTAGTAGGGTGCAGTAGGGCGTAGGTGTAATATGGTGTAGTAGCGTATGGGTGTAGTAGGGCATAGGTGTCGTAGGGTGTAGTAGGATGTAGTAGGTTATAGGTGTAGAAGGGTGTAGTAGGGTAAAGGGTGTAGAAGGGTGTAGTGGGGTATAGGTGTAGAAGGGTGTAGTAGGGTATAGGTGTAGTAGGGTATAGGTGTAGTAGGGTAGAGGTGTAGTAGGGTATAGGTGTAGTAGGTAGTTGGGGTAGTATAGTGTAGGTATAGTAAGGTGTAGGGTAAATGTTTAGTAGGGTATAGTTGTAGTATGGTATTGAGTGCAGGTGTAGTGTATAAGATATAGGGTGTAGGATATATGTGTAGGGTGTAGAGTGTAGGGTATAGGTGTAGTAGTGTGTAGGTGGGTATAGGTGTATGGTGTTTTTGTAGGGTGTACGACGTAGGGTATAGGTGTAGGGTGTAGGGTATAAGTGTAGTGTATAGGATATAGGGTATAGGTGTAGGGTATAGGGTTTAGTGTATAGGTGTAGTGTATAGTATATAGGGTAATCAAATCACAATCAAATCAAATGTATTTATATAGCCCTTCGTACAAAGTGTTGTACAGAAACCCAGCCTAAAACCCCAAACAGCAAGCAATGCAGGTGTAGAAGCACGGTGGCTAGGAAAAACTCCCTAGAAAGGCCAGAACCTAGGAAGAAACCTAGAGAGGAACCAGGCTATGTGAGGTGGCCAGTCCTCTTCTGGCTGTGGTGGAGATTATAGGTATAGTAGGGTGTAAGGTATATGGTGTAGGGTATCGTGTGTAGCTGTAGGGTGTAGGGTAGTGGTGCATGCTGTATGTGTAGGGTGTAGGTGTATGTGTAGGGTGTACGATGAAGGGTATAGGTGTAGGATATAGGGTGTAGGGTATAGGTGTAGGGTATAGGGTATAGGTGTAGGGTATAGGTGTAGGATATAGGGTGTATGGTATAGGTGTAGGGTGTAGGGTATAGGTTTAGGATATAGGGTGTAGAGTATAGGGTGTAGGTATAGGTGTAGAGTATAGGTGTAGGGTATAGGGTGTATGGTGTAGTGTGTAGGGTATAGGTGTAGGATATAGGGTGTAGGTGTAGGGTATAGGTGTAGTGTGTAGGGTATAGGTGTAGGATATAGGGTGTAGGGTATAGGTTTAGGATATAGGGTGTAGAGTATAGGGTGTAGGTATAGGGTGTAGGTATAGGGTATAGGTATAGGGTATAGGGTGTAGGGTGTATGGTATAGGTGTAGTGTGTAGGGTATAGGTGTAGGATATAGGGTGTAGAGTATAGGGTGTAGGTGTAGGGTGTAGGTTATAGGGTGTAGGTGTAGGTTATAGGGTGTAGTACCACATACCTCCTGCAGGAGGCTGAGTTTCTCCAGTTCCCACTGGTGGTCCAGGATGAGGCTGTCACTGCGTGGCCTCCACCCAGCCAGGTTCTCCTCCCCTCGGACGTACGCCACCGAGGTGTCCAGCACCCGCCGACGTCTCCTCTGCATTCCTGGGGGGTTGAAAAAGGTCAATGGCTAGAGGTCAGAGGTCAGGGGTCGGACAATCAAAGCAGAAATAAGCTTTATCCATCTTTGTCTCAATTTTGTTTGGATTCTTTGCGTCTCATCTCCTTTTAAATTGTTTTGGAGAAAAAGGTCCTTCCAATTCAGACCTTCTCCTCCAATGCATTTTGAGAAAGAGGCAGGAAGACGAATTACAGAAAGAGTTGTGGAAACACAGACAAAGGGGAAAGCTCAACAGAGAAAGTGTCTCACCTGGGCTCCCATGATCCGCCAGGTGACACAAGCTGACCTCGTACACACCTGTCACTCGGTTACTGGACAGATAAAGAAACAACAGACAAACAAAACCCTGGGTTCAACTCTGGGTTCAACCCTGGGTTCAACCCTGGGTTCAACTCTGGGTTCAACTCTGGGTTCAACCCTGGGTTCAACTCTGGGTTCAACTCTGGGTTCAACTCTCTGGGTTAATTTCATGTCCATTGTTTCCATTGATTTAACAATCATCTTTCAGGAATGCAACCAAGGCAAAGGACTGTGGTGAGAAAAACAGTAACAGACTTTATTTTATGGTTTATTTCATGGTGGTTGATTTAATAATAATCTTTCAGGATAAGAGATGATTGAGTCACCCCTCTGTTGTCCTCAGGCTTCCGGTGCCAAACAGGTTTCGGATGGAGCGGGAGGTCGGGAGTTTAACGTCTCGAGAGTAGAACACCATGCAGAAATCTTTGGTTATGACTGTGGGCTGAGTGCAGTTCTCCATCTACAGAAAGGAAAAGGATAAAAAAAATTCTCTCTCCGCCTCTTTAGGTCCTAACATCAGATACAGTAGGGGTAATTTTGGATACAGTACTGTAAGATCAAATCAAATCAAATTGTGTTAGTCACATGCACTGAATAAGCTTACTTACGAGCCCCTAACTAACAATGCAGTTTAAAAAAAAACCATGGATAAGAATAAGAAATAAAAGTAACATGTAATTAAAGAGCATGGTGGGAGGGGGTACCGGTATAGAGCCAATGCGCAGGGGCACTGGTTAGTTGAGGTAATATGTACATGTAGGTAGAGTTATGCATAGATGATAACAACAGAGAGTTAGCAGCGGTGTAAAAGAGGGGGTGGGCGGGGGTTAATGAAAATAGTTCTGGGTAGCCATTTGATTAGATGTTCAGGAGTCCGGTACCGCTTGCCGTGCGGAAGCAGAGAGAACAGTCTATGACTAGGGTGCTCACATGCATGTTCCAGTGTTAGGCCTAAGCGCAGGGATCATTTCTCATACATTAATTGTTCCTAAAATTACTCCTGAGAGGTGAGCAGTCAGTAAGCAGAGACCCCTGAGAGGTGAGCAGTCAGGAAGCAGAGACAGTCAGGAAGCAGAGACTGCTGAGAGGTGAGCATTCAGTAAGCAGAGACTCCTGAGAGGTGAGCAGTCAGTAAGCAGAGACCCCTGAGAGATGAGCAGTCAGGAAGCAGAGACAGTCAGTAAGCAGAGACTCCTGAGAGGTGAGCAGTCAGTAAGCAGAGACAGTCAGGAAGCAGAGACAGTCAGTAAGCAGAGACTCCTGAGAGGTGAGCAGTCAGGAAGCAGAGACTCCTGAGAGGTGAGCAGTCAGGAAGCAGAGACTCCTGAGAGGTGAGCAGTCAGTAAGCAGAGACTCTGAGAGGTGAGCAGTCAGGAAGCAGAGACAGTCAGGAAGCAGAGACCCCTGAGAGGTGAGCAGTCAGTAAGCAGAGACCCCTGAGAGGTGAGCAGTCAGGAAGCAGAGACAGTCAGGAAGCAGAGACCCCTGAGAGGTGAGCAGTCAGTAAGCAGAGACCCCTGAGAGGTGAGCAGTCAGGAAGCAGAGACAGTCAGTAAGCAGAGACTCCTGAGAGGTGATCAGTCAGGAAGCAGAGACAGTCAGTAAGCAGAGACTCCTGAGAGGTGAGCAGTCAGTAAGCAGAGACAGTCAGGAAGCAGAGACAGTCAGTAAGCAGAGACTCCTGAGAGGTGAGCAGTCAGGAAGCAGAGACTCCTGAGAGGTGAGCAGTCAGGAAGCAGAGACTCCTGAGAGGTGAGCAGTCAGGAAGCAGAGACTCCTGAGAGGTGAGCAGTCAGGAAGCAGAGACTCCTGAGAGGTGAGCAGTCAGGAAGCAGAGACTCCTGAGAGGTGAGCAGTCAGGAAGCAGAGACTCCTGAGAGGTGAGCAGTCAGTAAGCAGAGACAGTCAGTAAGCAGAGACAGTCAGTAAGCAGAGAATCCTGAGAGGTGAGCAGTCAGTAAGCAGAGACAGTCAGGAAGCAGAGACAGTCAGGAAGCAGAGAATCCTGAGAGGTGAGCAGTCAGGAAGCAGAGACAGTCAGGAAGCAGAGACAGTCAGGAAGCAGAGACTCCTGAGAGGTGAGCAGTCAGGTAGCAGAGTCTCCTGAGAGGTGAGCAGTCAGGTAGCAGAGACTCCTGAGAGGTGAGCAGTCAGGTAGCAGAGACTCCTGAGAGGTGAGCAGTCAGGAAGCAGAGACAGTCAGGAAGCAGAGACTCCTGAGAGGTGAGCAGTCAGGTAGCAGAGACTCCTGAGAGGTGAGCAGTCAGGAAGCAGAGACAGTCAGGAAGCAGAGACTCATGAGAGGTGAGCAGTCAGGAAGCAGAGACTCCTGAGAGGTGAGCAGTCAGGAAGCAGAGACTCCTGAGAGGTGAGCAGTCAGGAAGCAGAGACAGTCAGGAAGCAGAGACAGTCAGGAAGCAGAGACAGTCAGGAAGCAGAGACAGTCAGGAAGCAGAGACAGTCAGGAAGCAGAGAATCCTGAGAGGTGAGCAGTCAGGAAGCAGAGACAGTCAGGAAGCAGAGACAGTCAGGAAGCAGAGACAGTCAGGAAGCAGAGACAGTCAGGAAGCAGAGAATCCTGAGAGGTGAGCAATCAGGAAGCAGAAACAGTCAGGAAGCAGAGACAGTCAGGAAGCAGAGACAGTCAGTAAGCAGAGACTCCTGAGAGGTGAGCAGTCAGGTAGCAGAGACTCCTGAGAGGTGAGCAGGTAGGAACCAGTTATGAACCTGTCCAGTTAGGAACCTGTCCAGTTAGGAACCTGTCCAGTTAGGAACCTGTCCAGTTAGGAACCTGTCCAGTTATGATCCTGTCCAGTTATGATCCTGTCCAGTTAGGAACCTGTCCAGTTAGGAACCTGTCCAGTTAGGAACCTGTCCAGTTATGAACCTGTCCAGTTAGGAACCTGTCCAGTTAGGAACCTGTCCAGTTAGGAACCTGTCCAGTTATGAACCTGTCCAGTTAGGAACCTGTCCAGTTAGGAACCTGTCCAGTTATGAACCTGTCCAGTTATGAACCTGTCCAGCTAGGAACCTGTCCAGTTATGAACCTGTCCATTTATGAACCTGTCCAGTTATGAACCTGTCCATTCAAGATGAGTAGATTTTCTCAGATTGTTTCTGTGAAACTAGCTTTACAATTACCATTAGACGCGTACAGTTACATAACTATGTAGACCGACAAGGTCATTTATATAACACTATATACTTTATATAACTATATATATATATATATATATATGTTACCTCTAGGTAGGCCGACAAGGTCATGTAGATCTTCTCCCCATAAGGAGTGACCCGGTTCAGGAGGAGGGAGTTATGCATGGCACTGTCCCAGGCAGCCTCGAAGCGATAGAATGTCCTGATGGAGGGAGGAGAAGAGTTAACCATACAGAGAGAACGACTAAACAGAGAGCTCCTCAACCCTGGTCTGAACTAACATAGTGGTCTGTCTGTCTGTCTGTCTGTCTGTCTGTCTGTCTGTCTGTCTGTCATGAATACTACTAACATAGTGGTCAGTCGGTCGGTCTGTCTGTCTGTCTGTCTGTCTGTCTGTCTGTCTGTCATGAATACTACTAACATAGTGGTCTGTCTGTCTGTCTGTCTGTCTGTCTGTCTGTCTGTCTGTCTGTCTGTCTGTCTGTCTGTCTGTCTGTCTGTCTGTCATGAATACTACTAACATAGTGGTCTCTGGTCTGTCTGTCTGTCTGTCTGTCTGTCTGTCTACTAACAGACTAGAAAACCTACTCTAGTGGTTAGTATGCTAGTATGCTGCAAACTGAAAGCAAAGCAGGATGGGTGGCTTTCTGAATAGTCCTGTTGATTGTTGTGTTACAACTTTATTAGTCAAATAAAGGTTATTTCTACTTTAGGAGGAAGGTAAAAATGTAAACGTTTTCTCAAGAACAGCTACAATCTATTGCTATCGGCAGACCAAGGTGTAGTTTGCATTGCATGTAGGGACATTGTTATCACTATGATAATGTGAATAACATTCTGTCTGTCTGGGATAATGTTACCCACAGTACATGTGCATCTAAAATGCTCTTGAGAGAAGATACGTTTTGTTTATGAAGATTAAAATAACAACATTGATTTTCAAATAAACACGACACATAGTTTGGGGATGAAGTCAGTAAATAGCATGCAACAGGGAACCCCGTCAGTTGTGGGTCGACCTTTTAAAAAAAGAAAAACAAGAAAACAATGACAGCACGAACGAAGGAAAAGGGAATGAGAGATCGACAGACAGACGGGAGGAGAGGAGGCGGTGGTGGACAGGACAGGCGGTGAGGAGAAATACCTATGGTCTATACCCAAGGAGACGCTTGGAGAAGGAATAGAAGAAAAGAACCAGGAAGAGAACCAAAAGGTGAGTCAGGAAGAGAGTCTTGATGTGGTTGTGAGCGTTGTTATGATCGAGAACGACAGGACAGTTGTGTTCTTCCTAGCCTGGTCCCAAATAGTTTTTTTTTGCCAAACTGGGACCAGGCTACATTGCCCATTCACTACTTGATGATTTGAACAGCAGAATGTACTGTACATGTTAATAACTGTATCCTATCTGTTCTAGAATGTCTCACAATGGACAGATAGAACCCACAGAGATACAATGTAATACGTTTGACTTTATTTTCATTCTGTAGATAGAGATACAAATTGTAACTATGGAATGCCGTTTGGGTCTTTGTGTGTCAAAAACAAATATATTTATGTCAAATAAGCTTGTAATTTGATGCATCGAATAACAAAATAACATTTTCGAATGTTGCGTGAGCTGAATTTGCTGAATTTGCCAAGCGCCATCAACATTGATGAAAGTTTTTAAACTAGAGGTAGGCTATCTCCCTGCTATGTTGACTTTGATTTGCAGTATGACAAAGTCACTCAGAAATATCTCATACATAGGATGTTTTTAGGAATTTCTAGGATAGCTAGCTAGCTTGCTAGCTTTGACTTGATAGCTAGCTAGCACCAATGCAACCAGTCTGAAAACAATAACCAGAAACTGCAATAATTTTCAATGTTTCGCAATGATTTAGCAATTCATGACACTAAGTATTAGCTAAGTATTAGCTAAGTAGCCTGTTGTTGTTTTCCTATTGAAATCGAACTTCAGTTCATGAAAATAACTAGCTAGCTAGATAACAAACTACACAAAGCTAGCAAGCTACCTAGCCCTGTTGCCCCACGCTAACATTACAAGCATGGCTAGTGGGTCCGACAATCAACCAAATAAATTAGGAATATTTTAGATAACATCTAGCTAGAGAGTTAGCTAGCTAACTATAGCTACTGAAACAGATTGTAATTTTGCTATGTTTTTGGGGAGAACATTGTTTCTATCCAACATCTAGCTAGCTTTGTTGCTGACCAGCACTGTCCCAGAGCTTGGGGGAAGTATGTTTCTGACCAGCATTGGCCCAGAGCTTGGGGAAGTGTGTTTCTGACCAGCATTGGCCCAGAGCTTGGGGAAGTGTGTTTCTGACCAGCATTGGCCCAGAGCTTGGGGAAGTATGTTTCTGACCAGCATTGGCCCAGAGCTTGGGGAAGTATGTTTCTGACCAGCATTGGCCCAGAGCTTGGGGAAGTATGTTTCTGACCAGCATTGGCCCAGAGCTTGGGGAAGTATGTTTCTGACCAGCATTGGCCCAGAGCTTGGGGAAGTATGTTTCTGACCAGCATTGGCCCAGAGCTTGGGGAAGTATGTTTCTGACCAGCATTGGCCCAGAGCTTGGGGAAATGTGTGTCTGCCTTGTGCAGCAGCGGCAGCTGTGCGAGACAACTTTACCAGCATCATATGTTTCTGTCACATATGAAATACGAGTGATAGCGTAATCAATGTGTATTAATCACGTAAAACATTAATGAATGTGTTTAATTAATATCTGACGTTCCATCAGAATCTGTTCCTGATTGGTAAACAAGCTTATTTGACGGTCAACAACTTCATTTGACGGTATAAACAAGTCTTACCAATAATCATTTATCTATTTGATTTTGAATTTTAGGACCCCTCTCTCCTTCTCTTCTCATCCACCCCCTCTCCTTCTCATCCTCTCCTTCTCATCCACCCCCTCTCCTTCTCCTCCAGCCCCTCTCCTTCTCATCCACCCCCCTCTCCTTCTCATTCACCCCCTCTCCTTCTCATTCACCACCTCTCCTTCTCCTCCACCCCCCTCCTTCTCTTCCACCCCTCTCTCCTTCTCCTCCACCCCCTCTCCTTCTCCTCCACACCCTCTCCTTATCCTCCAGCCCCCTGTCCTTCTCCACCCCCCTCTCCTTCACCCCCCTCTTCTTCTCATCCACCACTCTCTCCTGTCCTCCTTCACCCCTCTCAATTCAATTCAATATAAGGCCTTTATTTGCATGGGAAACGTATGTTAACATTGCCTAAGCAAGATAAGTAGATAATAAAGTGAGATAAACCATACAAATTAACAGTAAAACATTACACTCACAGAAGTTCCAAAAGAATAAAGACATTTCAAATGTCATATTATGTCTATACATATTATGTGGTGTAACTATGTGCAAACAGTACAAAAGAGAAAATAAATAAACATAAATATGTGTTGTTTGTTATTCACTGGTTGTCCTGTTCTTGTGGCAACAGGTCACACATCTCGCTGCTGTGATGGCACACTATTTCACCCAGTAGATATGGGAGTTGATCAAAATTGGGTTTGTTTTTCTAATTCTTTGTGGATCTGTGTAATCTGAGGGAAATATGTCTCTAATATGGTCATACATTTGGCAGGAGGTTAGGAAGTGCAGTTCAGTTTCCACCTCATTTTGTGGGCAGTGTGCACATAGCCTGTCTTCTCTTGAGAGCCAGGTCTGCCTACGACTGTCTCCCCTTCTACTTCAGCCCCCCTCTCCTTCAGCCCCCCCACATCACCCCCCCCCCTCTCCTTCAGCCCGCCCCTCCTTCAGCCCCCCCCCCTACTTCAGCCCCCCCCTACTTCAGCCCTTCTCCTTCAGCCCCCCCCCCCACTTCAGCCCCCCTCTCCTTCAGCCCACCTCTCCTTCAGCCCACCTCTCCTTCAGCCCACCTCTCCTTCAGCCCATCTCTCCTTCAGCCCCCCTCTCCTTCAGCCCCCCTCTCCTTCAGCCCCCCTACTTCAGCCCACCTCTCCTTCAGCCCCCCTCTCCTTCAGCCCACCTCTCCTTTCGCCCCCCCTACTTCAGCCCCCCTCTCCTTCTCCTCCATAATTTAGTCCATACATTGATGAATGAGGACTTCCCCTGAGCAAATAATCAGGACTTGAAAGCAGTTCTGTTTCTGGCCACCAAGCACAGCCAATCTGAAACCGCTCATCCAAGCAGAGAAACGTAAGAGGAAACCAAATGTTTCTGTAGGCCATTAAAGGGAGATAAATCGTCCCGTTCATAGAGTTCAGATGTTGAAGGACCGGCTGTTGGCATTTGTACTGAGATGACTTGGTGGGAAAGCTAGCTGTGTGTCTGTCAGAGGGAAGAAGACAAAAGAGCGAGAGGAGAACAGCTATTATACCGTGGGATGAGAGGAGGAGAGGAGAGGAGAGGAGAGGAGAGGAGAGGAGAGGAGCTGCTTCAGTGGAAATGTGTCTATGGACCTAGAGGAGGAGAGGAGAGCTGGCCCTGGTCACAGAGCAGGCCCAGGTCACAGAGCAGGCCCAGGTCACAGAGCAGGCCCAGGACACAGAGCAGGCCCAGGACACAGAGCAGGCCCAGGTCACAGAGCAGGCCCAGGTCACAGAGCAGGCCCAGGTCACAGAAATGTTGAATCTCCCCTTGTCCACGTCTGTAATCCCAACATATTTCAAGGGGACCACCATTGTCCCTGTTCCCAAGGTAACCTGCCTAAATGACTATCCCCCTGTAGCACTTACATCTGTAATTAGGATGTGCTTTGAAAGGCTGGTCATGACACACATCAACGCAATCATTCCAGACTCCCTGAACCCACTCCAATTTTCATACTGCCCCAACCGGTCCACAGATGACGCAATCTCAATTGCACTTCAGACAGCCCTCTCCCACCTGGACAAAAGGAACTGAGAATGCTGTTCATTGATTTACAGCTCAGCGTTCAACACCATCGTGCCCTCGAAGCTCATCACTAAGCTAATAACCCTGGGACTGAACACCTTCCTCTGCTACTGGATCCTGGACCTCCTGACGGGCCGCCCCCCAGCTGGTGAGGGTAGACAACAACACATCCGCCACAGTGACCGTCAACCAGGGGGCCCCTCAGGGGTGTGTGCTTAAATATCAAATAGATCCCCTCCTGTACATCCTGTTCAACCAGCTGCATGCGACCGATCATAAGGCCCATGATCAATTTGGAGATCAGCTGCACGAGACCGATCGTAAGGCCCATGATCAATTTGGTTTGACATTTGCTACCCCCTATGGGGCTATTTAGAGACACCTTCAGTATATTACAAAATGTCAATCGCTCCAAATTTCAAAGACTTAAAAACCTCAAACCAACTATGCATTTTAGAAATTCATATACAAAGGGCTATCCAAAGTCAAACCAATTTTGCCACGGTCGCACACCGGCCTGTTGGCTACTACTACTAGTTAGTCCAGGCTAGTTCCAGACACAAGACCTGGTTAGACTGTTTCAACTTATCTTGAAGGGTGAGTAACAAACTGTGTACTGTTTTGGCAGAGTGGAAGTACACATGCTTCTCACGTTCGAAACAGACATACGAGAGACACACACATCAAAGCTCGCCTCCAAGACCTGAATCTCATTCTAGGTCGCATTTCCTAATGGGGGAGAATTGAACCCCCCCCAGATGCTATCAGCTTCTTGCACATCTCTTTCTAAATCCTTGAGTGTTTTCAAAAGAAGTTGATTGCATTAATTCATACCAAAGTTTAAGTTTATGTTTGGCTTCCTTATAATGTCTACAAGTTGTTGTTTTGGATTTTTATCATTTTTATCAATGCTCTAGGTCTTACAGTGTGATGCAAAATGAAACCTGTTCTGTGTCAGTGTATGAACTTGATTATTACTGCCCCCTAGTGGCAATGCAGAGGTTTGTCACTGAAATAAAAGGATCAACAGAGATCATAGTAAATGGGGGAAAATGACAAACAATTCATGTTTGTTTCACTTCGTCAAATGTCTGGCTTGTAGCTTGTACTGAAAACGTCCCTGTACAGAAGCACAGGCCAAAGAGGAGACAGAAGCACCGGCCAAAGAGGAGACAGAAGCACCGGCCAGAGAGGAGACAGAAGCACCGGCCAGAGAGGAGACAGAAGCACCGGCCAAAGAGGAGACAGAAGCACCGGCCAGAGAGGAGACAGAAGCACCGGCCAGAGAGGAGACAGAAGCACCGGCCAGAGAGGAGACAGAAGCACCGGCCAAAGAGGAGACAGAAGCTGAAATACTGTCCCCACAACACATACTGTAGGAAGCAAAGCAAGTCATGCATACAGTCCCCGTACACCATCAGCTTTCGGTCGCATCCCCAGACCCCGAAGTCCCAGCCAGCCCCAGTCCCAAGACCGCACAGTCCCAGCCAGCCCCAGTCCCCAGACCACACAGTCACAGCCAACCCCAGTCCCAAGACCGCACAGTCCCAGCCAGCCCCAGTTCCCAGACCACACAGTCACAGCCAACCCCAGTCCCAAGACCGCATAGTCACAGCCAGCCCCATCCCCAGACCCGAAGTCCCCGCTAACCCCAGTCCCAAGACCGCACAGTCAAAGCCAGCCCCATCCCCAGACCCCGAAGTCCCAGCCAGCCCCAGTCCCCAGACCGCACAGTCACAGCCAGCCCCAAGACCGCAGTCCCAGCCAGCCCCAGTCCCAAGACCGCACAGTCACAGCCAGCCCCAGTCCCCAGACCGCACAGTCACAGCCAGCCCCAGTCCCCAGACCCCGAAATCCCAGCCAACCCCAGTCCCAAGACCACACAGTCACAGCCAGCCCCAGTCCCCAGACCGCACAGTCACAGCCATCCCCAGTCCCCAGACCCCGAAGTCCCAGCCAACCCCAGTCCCAAGACCGCACAGTCACAGCCAGCCCCAGTCCCCAGACCGCACAGTCACAGCCAACCCCAGTCCCCAGACCCCGAAGTCCCAGCCAACCCGCAACTCCAGACCCCGCAGTCCCAGCCAGCCCAAGATCCCAGTCCCAGCCAACCCGTAACCCCAGACCCATCAGTTACAGCAAGCCCCAGACACTGCAGTCCAAGCCAGCCCCAGTTTCCAGCCCTCAGCTCCAGCCTCTAGACCCACAACAGCTCAGCAACAAACACACATCCAGGAGAAAGAGAGGGAGAGAGGAGGGGTGCAAAGATACATCACAGTCCCTCACATCTCCCCAGGAGGAGAGAGATATCGGGGGGGGGGGGGGGGGGGGGAGCAAGGGGAGGAGGAGTGAGCAGGAGAGCCAAAACCCACAGTGGAAAACCATGGGAATTAGAATGATGGATGAATGGATGACTTGGTGTTTAAAATGGAGTGAGAGTGAAAAGATGAAATAAATCATGAAAAAGAGATCAGATGTTATCTAAGTGAATAGTAGAATGAGAGGGATTTGATGTAAATCATATACCTAGGCATGTCCGAATCAAGAAACTGTCTGCGAAAAACACAAAACAACATTGTGTTAGTGGAGTGGACTGGAGGGAGAGAAATGTCAGCATCAGCATGTCCTGTCCCTTACTGATGACCTCTCAGGCCTGAGCAGAGGCCAGACTAGACCACATATGGTTTCAAATGGCATCTGTTTTCTTTCAAGTGCAAACGCTCAATGTATTTGACAGAAACAAAAACTATTTGAACCCAGATCTGCGTTGGACCACATTCCTCACTCTGCCCTGGTGCTGGACTCTCCCCTCCAACCAGATCAACATCCTGGGTCGGAGGTCAAGGAATGCAGAACCATGGTGATACCTGTATATGGAGATGGTATGGCCATTAGGACGAGACAGACCACAGTCTGTCTTGGGCTTCTGTTCCTGCATTGGTCCTTTGTGATGGCAAGCAAACCCAGGTCTGAGGAATGGTATTTGAGTTAGGCGAAAGGTTACTAGTAAAGCAGTTAAACCACAATAGAGGTCGTGACGACAGTTACATTATTCTGTAAAAACAACGTGTGTTTCATGGAGAGTAAACAGTAACACATTACAGTGAAGTGCTACAGTTTACCACAGCATGATGCTACGCAGCTTTACTGAGGTATGGTGACTTACTATGCTGAGTGAGTTAGTTAGGGACGCATGCTGGCGGGTGGATGATGTGGTCTTGACATGGCGGTAAGTATTCAGACCCCCTTGACCCATTCCACATTTTGTTACGTTACAGCCTTATTCTAAAATCCAATCATCAATCTACACACAGTAACCCATAATGACATCACAATACCCCATAATGACATCACAATACCCCATAATGACATCACAATACCCCATAATGACATCACAATACCCCATAATGACATCACAATACCCCATAATGACATCACAATACCCCATAATGACATCACAATACCCCATAATGACATCACAATACCCCATAATAACATCACAATACCCCATAATAACATCACAATACCCCATAATGACATCACAATACCCCATAATGACATCACAATACCCCATAATGACATCACAATATCCCATAATGACATCAAAATACCACATAATGACATCACAATACCCCATAATAACATCACAATACCCCATAATAACATCACAATACCCTATAATGACATCACAATACCCCATAATGACATCACAATACCCCATAATGACATCACAATACCCCATAATGACATCACAATACCACATAATGACATCACAATACCCCATAATAACATCACAATACCCCATAATAACATCACAATACCCTATAATGACATCACAATACCCCATAATGACATCACAATACCCCATAATGACATCACAATACCCCATAATGACATCACAATACCCTATAATGACATCACAATACCCCATAATGACATCACAATACCCCATAATGACATCACAATACCCCATAATAACATCACAATACCCCATAATAACATCACAATACCCCATAATGACATCACAATACCCCATAATGACATCACAATACCCCATAATAACATCACAATACCCCATAATGACATCACAATACCCCATAATAACATCACAATACCCCATAATAACATCACAATACCCCATAATAACATCACAATACCCCATAATAACATCACAATACCACATAATGACATCACAATACCCCATAATAACATCACAATACCACATAATGACATCACAATACCCCATAATGACATCACAATACCCCACAATAATAAGTAGTGGGATAATGGTTAGAAGGGGAGGAGTATGCAGTGAATGGGGTGAGGGGTGAAATGACAGACGGACCCTATCACAGCACCAGACTAGCATCAAGGAACGGCAGAGTCGCATAGCCAGCGTAGCCAGTGAGGAAACTACTATAACTGGCTGAAGCATAACAAGTCCTCATACAGCACCTTACAGCACAACTACCACAAAGATAACGGCTTAACGATTGATCATAATCAATCTGAAATCATTTATACTTTAAGTCACAATCTTTGCTTTCTACAAGTGATCTTGTGACCTGCTTCTATGATGTACAAAACCACATGCCGTTTTGCCAAGCATCAGCTGCTTCAGTGGAACAGGTGAGGGGATTGAGGAGGGAGGGAGGAGGGAGGGAGGGAGGGAATAAATCCTCTTTGCCCGAAATCTGTTAATCAGTTAAGCTGTGCATCTTGGCGGCGTGAACTTCAAGTATCCTTGCTAAGTCTGCTATGCATTAGCCATGGAGCACTGTGCAGTCAACCAATACTGGAGCATCCTCAGTCAACCAATACTGGAGCATCTTCAGTCAACCAATACAGGAGCACCTTCAGTCAACCAATACAGGAGCATCCTCAGTCAACCAATACTGGAGCACCTTCAGTCAACCAATACAGGAGCATCTTCACTCAACCAATACAGGAGCATCTTCAGTCAACCAATACAGGAGCACCTTCAGTCAACCAATACAGGAGCATCTTCAGTCAACCAATACAGGAGCATCTTCAGTCAACCAATACAGGAGCATCTTCAGTTAACCAATACAGGAGCATCTTCAGTCAACCAATACAGGAGCATCTTCAGTCAACCAATACTGGAGCATCTTCAGTCAACCAATACAGGAGCATCTTCAGTCAACCAATACAGGAGCATCTTCAGTCAACCAATACAGGAGCATCTTCAGTCAACCAATACAGGAGCATCTTCAGTCAACCAATACAGGAGCATCTTCAGTCAACCAATACAGGAGCATCTTCACTCAACCAATACTGGAGCATCTTCAGTCAACCAATACAGGAGCATCTTCAGTCAACCAATACAGGAGCATCTTCAGTCAACCAATACAGGAGCATCTTCAGTCAACCAATACAGGAGCATCTTCAGTCAACCAATACAGGAGCATCTTCAGTCAACCAAAACTGGAGCATCTTCACTCAACCAATACAGGAGCATCTTCAGTCAACCAATACAGGAGCATCTTCAGTCAACCAATACAGGAGCATCTTCAGTCAACCAATACAGGAGCATCTTCAGTCAACCAATACAGGAGCATCTTCTTTGTGTCGAATGTCTACAAGCTTTTTTTAATAAATGTTGTTCAGTCATACTGTATATAAAGCGAGAGCAGACGGTAAACTCCATTGGCACAGAGACCCAGTGTGTATATACTGTATGACCTGCAGTTCTTTAGGCTGAAATACAGCATCATTACTCGTGATGTAGTGAACTGCCGTGCCTTAAAGGGGTTGTGTTCAGTGGTTATATATTGTAGTGCCTTAAAGGGGTTGTGTTCAGTAGTTATATATTCTAGTGAACTGCCGTGCCTTAAAGGGGTTGTGTTCAGTGGTTTGGTTCTCTGTATCCCAGGAGAGGTTGTGCTCCTTGTCTGTGATGGGAGGTGGCTTGCTGTGCTGTTTAGAAAGAGGTATGTATGTCCCTCATCCACTGTGTGCTGGTAGAGAGAGACACAGAGATTGTCTGAACCCACCGTGTGTTGGTAGAGAGAGACACATAGATTGGCTGAACCCACCGTGTGCTGGTAGAGAGAGACACAGATATTGGCTGAACCCAGTGTGTGCTGGTAGAGAGAGACACAGAGATTGGCTGAACCCACTGTGTGCTGGTAGAGAGAGACACAGAGATTAGCTGAACCCACCGTGTGTTGGTAGAGAGAGACACAGAGATTGGCTGAACCCACCGTGTGTTGGTAGAGAGAGACACATAGATTGGCTGAACCCACCGTGTGCTGGTGGAGAGAGACACAGAGATTGGCTGAACCCAAGGTGCGCGTGTCTCTAGAGCACCCCAGAGCTTACGAAACGAGGTGCTAGCATCGCCATAGTGATCGTGATCGTGCATATTTACAGTTTTGAATTCCTAGTAACATCTTAGAATTTTAAAGGCAGGAGAAACACATTGCAAAAGGAGCATTGGTTATAATAATGTAATGATGTAATGATGTAATCTTTAAATGTTCAGGACCGTAAAGGAACTTTGAACTTTGAACTTTGATATAAACAGTTCAAGTAAACAATATTTATGCATCAACAAAATATAACTGAATGTTCTATGTAACTTACTGTATTTATTCTCTAAAACTTATATTGTCATATCACCCACCCCCCCCCAAAAAAAATCCTAGAATCGTGGAATAAGTCTGCTATTGGAACATGAGCCGTGGGTGATTGGGTCCCTTTTGACGGGTAGAATATGGGACATACCTGTCGTCTTGCATGGGTCTGACATACCCAGCTGACAGGATGTTGAGAGAGAGGATGTTGGGGTCTATGATGGTATCGTCCCCCTCGGGAGAGTTACTTATACGCCCTGGGGAGTCGAGGAAGATGAAGAAGAGGAGGGGGAGAAGGAGGAAGATGAAGAAGAGGAGGGGGAGGAGGAGGAGGAGGAGGAAGATGAAGAAGAAGAGGAGGAGGAGGAAGAAGAGGAGGAGGAGGAAGATGAAGAGGAGGGGGAGGAGATGGAAGATGAAGGGGAGGGGGAGGAGGAGGAAGATGAGGAGGAGGGGGAGGAGGAGGAAGATGAGGAGGATGATGAGAAGGAGGAGGAGGAAGAACAGGAGGAGGAAGAGAAGGAGGAAGAAGAAGATGAGGAGGAGGATGAAGAGTTGGGGGAAGAGGAGGAGGAGGAGGGGGATGAAGAAGAGGATGAAGAGGATGAAGAGGAGGAGAACTTATATACTGTAAATGTTGGTGTTAAATACATATTCAACACACACACACACACACACACACAACCCCACACAGAGAGACAGACACTCACAAAGACAGCACACACTCAGGCACATGCACATACACAACAAACAAACACACACCGTCCACTTCAATGTGAGCCTGACTCACCCACAACCAGCTCCTGGACATCTTTCCACATGATGTCTTCACCTGTCTCATGAACGATTGTCACAGTTATTCTCCTCTGAATACCCTGGGGGGGGGGGGGCATTGAAGAGAAGAAAGGGAGAGAGGCAGAATGAATAAGAGAGAGATAGAATAGTGATTGTACCATTAGAGATACCAGAGACACCAGAACACCAGTACAGAGAGATACCGTCCAGAGATAACGACGTAACAGGAACACGGTGCGAACACAATTCCAAGAATCAAAGCAGCCAAATAGAGGCTGGAACTGGACTGTACTGAACTCGACTGAACTGGACTGAACTAGACTGAACTGGACTGGACTGAACTGAACTGAACTGAACTAGACTGAACTGGACTGAACTAGACTGAACTGAACTGAACTGAACTAGACTGAACTGGACTGAACTAGACTGAACTGGACTGGACTGAACTGAACTAGACTGAACTGGACTGAACTGGACTGGACTGGACTGGACTGAACTAGACTGAACTGGACCGAACTGGACCGAACTGGACTGAACTAGACTGAACTAGACTGAACTTAACTGGACTGAAATAGACTGAACTGAACTGAACTGAACTGAACTGGACTGAACTGGACCGAACTGGACCGAACTGGACCGGACTGAACTGGACTGAACTGGACTGGACTGAACTAGACTGAACTAGACTGAACTGGACTAGACTGAACTGAACTAGACTGAACTAGACTGAACTAGACTAAAACACCAACTGGACTGAACTGGACTTGACTGAACTGAACTAGACTGAACTCTACTAGACTGGACTAGACTGAACTAGACTGATCTGGACTGAACTAGACTGAACTAGACTAGACTGAACTGGACTAGACTGAACTAGACTAAACACCAACTGGACTGGACTGAACTCTATTAGACTGGACTAGACTGAACTAGACTAGACTAAACACCAACTGGACTAGACTGGACTAGACTGGACTAGACTAGACTAAACACCAACTGGACTGGACTAGACTGGACTAGACTGGACTAGACTGGACTAGACTGGACTAGACTGAACTGAACTAGACTAAACACCAACTCTACTAGACTGGACTAGACTGAACTAGACTGGACTAGACTGAACTAGATTGAACTAGACTGGACTAGGCTGGACTAGACTGGACTAGACTGGACTAGACTGGACTAGACTGGACTAGACTAAACACCAACTGGCCTAGACTGGACTAGACTAGACTAAACACCAACTCTACTAGACTGGACTACTCTGACAGAGCTTTTCCTATCCACTCTCTGGGAGCATCTGGTTATCAGGAAGATAGAGAAAGTATTTTATACACACTGAGTGTACAAATCATTAGGAACACTTTCCTGATGTTCATTTGCACCCCCATCCTTTTGCCCTCAGAACAAGTTCAATTTGTTGGGGCATGGACTCTACAAGTTGTTCGAAAGCGTTTCACAGGGACTCCAATGCTTCTCACAGTTGTGTCAAGATGGCTGGATGTCCTTTGGGTGGTGGACCGTTCTTGACACAAACAGGAAACTGTTGAGCGTTAAAATAAACCGAGCAGCGTTGCAGTTCTTGACACACTCAAACCGGTGCGCCTGGCACCTACTACCATACCCATGTTCACTTCAGTCTTTTGTCTTGACTATTCACCCTCTGAATGGCACACATACACAATCCATGTTTCAATTGTCTCAATTAATAATACTTCTTTACCCTGTCTCCCATATTATCCTATATTCTTCTATATTCTTCCATATTCTTCCATATTCTTCTATATTATTCCATATTCTTCTATATGAGACTATATGATTCTATATGATTCTATATCATTCTATATTATTATATCCACCTGCAAACCAGATGAAATCATAACTGTCATTCCACTCCCTAAAATGACTCACCTGGTGCAGCATGAACGTCCCATGGCAAGGCATGCCTCCTCTATGGTCTACTCCTGCTGGGACGTAGCTGTAGGGCAGAAACAAACCTCTCATTGATTTCACATCGGCCAATAAGTTCTGAATGACATTAAAGCTGTTGCTGATATTGTTGTTGTCGTAACTCTGGTTCTTTCATCGACATTCCACTGTGTTAATATCCATTAAATCAAGACGTTTGTAGTACATAACAGGCTTACCATTTCACCCACCAGTCTCTGAGTCTCTAAGTCGCTGAGTCTCTGAGTCTCTGAGTCGCTGTGTCCCTGAGTCTCTGAGTCTCTGCGTCTCTGAGTCTCTGCGTCTCTGAGTCTCTGAGTCTCTGCGTCTCTGAGTCTCTGAGTCTCTGAATCTCTGAATCTCTGCGTCTCTGAGTCTCTGAGTCTCTGAGTCTCTGAGTCTCTGAATCTCTGCGTCTCTGAGTCTCTGAGTCTCTGAGTCTCTGCATGTACAGTGCAGTGGAACCCTTTTCAGTCTATTTATTTTCTAGTGAGCCAACCACCAAGGATGTGAACCGGCCAACAGATCAGGCCAGTCGACAGTGGTAGATTATCATTCATAGAACTTGGTTTACAAAAGGTTGTGGTGAGATGGTTTGCTGTAAAGTACAGTGTAATCTTATGGTGGTGTTCGTGGTGACTGATACTCACTCTCCACTGGCCTCCAGCTCACAGATCTCGAAGAACACCATGAGGTCATACTTGCAGTGGCAGGGCCCGGCTGTAGGGCGCATCAGGGCAGTCAGCTTGGTGGCAGGGACTAAAGGGAGGAGGTGAAGGAAGACTAGGTTACTGCCAAGGACACTCACTTTCCAGTAGCAGGGAACATGGAGAACTGTGAGGAGAGAAGGGCTGAAACAGAGGGGTGATCAGAGAGATGTATGGAGAGAGAAAGGAACCATTCAGTACAGTCCTGTGGAAACGGAATGAGATCACTCAGTCAGGAGGGCCACAAAACCCAGGAAGCAAACAATCATCCCTTAACGTTAGAGAGGATTGCCTCTGGAGATGGAAATTAGTATTGTAGCTAAAACAGGTGCAAATTTGTTGTGCTTGATCCCTGACAAATAAAATAATAAAACATTAAAAATTAAACAAATTATTTGCATCTATATACAATATTACCCAAGTACAAGAAACATTTTATTACAATGTATATCCCAGGTCCTGAGAAACGTGAACGTAATCATCACATCAGAGGCAGGTTTTATTATCAAACAGGTAATGTCTGACCCTACATCAATGACTCTGAAGACTGTCTGTTACCCACTTCTATCAATGACTCTGAAGACTGTCTGTTACCCACTTCTATCAATGACTCTGAAGACTGTAAACCACTTCTATCAATGACTCTGAAGACTGTAAACCACTTCTATCAATGACTCTGAAGACTGTAAACCCCTTCTATCAATGACTCTGAAGACTGTAAACCACTTCTATCAATGACTCTGAAGACACTAAACCACTTCTATCAATGACTCTGAAGACACTAAACCACTTCTATCAATGACTCTGAAGACTGTAAACCACTTCTATCAATGACTCTGAAGACTGTAAACCACTTCTATCAATGACTCTGAAGACTGTCTGTTACCCACTTCTATCAATGACTCTGAAGACTGTAAACCACTTCTATCAATGACTCTGAAGACACTAAACCACTTATATCAATGACTCTGAAGACAGTGAACCAATTCTATCAATGACTCTGAAGACACTAAACCACTTCTATCAATGACTCTGAAGACTGTCTGTTACCCAATTCTATCAATGACTCTAATTCATAAAGACTTATTTATGGAAGCTACTAATGTTAAGAGCACCATAAATTCAGTTTAGGAAGAAATCACTGGAGGAATTGTAGGGGAAGTCAACCAGACAGTAGACAGGAGGAACTGTAGGGAAAGTCAACCAGACAGTAGACAGGAGGAACTGTAGGGGAAGTCAACCAGACAGTAGACACCCAACTAGGCAAGAGAAGAGAGCCAAGCCTGTGGAAAATCCCTGAAACACAACCTATTTTTAAATCCTATTTTGTAAATCAGGTTACTTTCTTTAAACTGAACTCAGGTGATAAGAGAAGCAATTCATTGGGCTATTCACCCAGTCTACACTGTTATCTCCATCTCAATTGCAAAGTTGGAGATAGGTGTTTTGTATTTCTGATTTACAATATATCATCTTGACCACCAAGTTATATAAAAAAAAATATATAAATTGGGCTCAAGATTAGTTTCAGAGACTCTCATTGGCCCAGGCATACAGACAGTAACCAACCCGGTTTCTGGGCTCTGATAACAGAGCATATAGAGAAGGGTGGGGCTGGCAGACTGAGTGGTTCCTCCCCCTCCAGGAGAAAGGAGGCGGCCAATCCGGCGGCGGACCGGGCGTGGCCTGACAGAGAGTCCACCAGCGCCCCATTGTACACCTCTTGGACCAGGGAGCGAATCAGCTCCAGGGTCTTCTCCAGGTCTGGGGGCGTGTGGCATCGTCTGCTGCTTCACAGTCACAGTGTACAGTAATACGTCCCCAACAACATGACATTACTTAGAGTATCAGAACACCAGTAGCCAAGGTAGCAGTCTATTTAGCTATCATTCCACTCCTTGTCATGTTTTACATGACGCACAGTGACAAGGAAGAATGTTACCTCAAAAAGACTGGATTTCACCAGGCTAGTACACCAGCAAAAACAGAACACCAGTATGAAGGCAATTTAACAGACATGAGCTGTAGGCAGTAACTGTACACAGGCCGTACAATGGCATGATAGATACACATTGTGTACAGAACTCAGCCTCACGTTTAACACACTAAATAACAACATTCATATCCTGATGTAGACAGAGGTCTAATTGTTCACTAGAAAGGCACAAAAGAGTAACAAGATGATGCTGCTTACCTGGTTTGGACAGGGGCATGACTGGAGGGAACTGCCTTCTGTTGGGACGCAGGGGGCTGGAGAGAGAGAGAGACAGAGAGAGAGAGAGAGAGAGAGAGAGAGACACAGAGAGAGAGGGAGACAGAGAGAGAGACACAGAGAGAGAGAGAGAGAGAGAGAGAGAGACAGAGAGAGAGAGACACAGAGAGAGATAGACACAGAGAGAGATAGATAGATAGATAGATAGATAGATAGATAGATATCAACCAGTAAGTCCTAGAATACTATATTAAGTACAAGTACATTATTAAGTCCTAAAAGAGTATGTTACTACCATATGTAAATAATAAGTGCATTACAAAAAGGAGAATGAAGATTTGTCCTTCCGGTAACGTGCGTTACCTGATGAGGTCCTTGCAGACAGCAGGCTGTTTCTGGTAGTGACCAAACACCTCAAACACCACAGGCTGGGTCTTGACGTAGTCCACAAAGGATTTGGTGACCTCTACAGCAATCTGTTGAGCCAATTAAAAGACATACTAGCTACCACAGCATATCAAACCACCATAACGCGCTTCTGTTTATTTGGATTTTTTAGTGGGTAGATCAGATTTAATAGACTGTGGCTTCCATCAATGGAATTGTCTGCATCATTTCCACTCCCCCAAATATATTTTTGTGTATATATATATATTTCCCTTTATTATTTCCCTAAACACTACCACCCCTCCCCAAATTGAAGTAAACTAGCAGACAACAACACTTAGGCTTCTACTTCCAGCTTATACATAATACAGTATATACATTTTAAGGACACACAGTATATTTTACATTAGTTATCTATCTTGTTATAATTAGTCCCACGCTTCAGCTCCGCTCTGCCCCCCCCCCCCCCACCGATCTCTGAACACTATCCAGTTTTGATTTCGGTTTGCCTTACATTTTTCCACTGTACTCTTCTGAACCTTCCTATTTTTTGTAGTTTCTACAGAATGTAAATTAAAGATGCAAATGTTTTGCTAAGAGCACTATATTATTTTTTATTGACTATGACTTATCTGCAGAGTTAGTTTATAATATAATAATAACATTATCTGCAGAGTTAGCTCCAGGTAATTGTTGCAATTCTTCAGCCATTCATGGACCTGTGACAAAAACTACATCTGGACAAGTTAGTTTATAATATAATAATAACATAATTATAATATAATATTTGTTTATTAGTTTAAAATATAATAAAAACATAATTATTATATAATATTTGTTTATTAGTTTAAAATATAATAATAATATAATTATTATATAATATTTGTTTATTAGTTTATAATATAATAATAATATAATTATTATATAATATTTGTTTTATTTGTGCTGTCTTTTCTGGTGGATTAATCTGAAATTGCAACTAACTTTCTTTTGCTTGTTTTAAAAATAGAGATATTTTGGAGTGAAAGTGAGAGGTTGTAATCTGAAAAAAGGGGAAAAGGCCATTCTTGAACACGGGGTGAGACATTCTTACTAATCTCTATGAGAACGCGTTCGGAGTTAAGTATAACTTTTGTATTACTGATGCCTTTAGTGAGAGGTCTAATGCTTTAATCTTGAATCATTTCTGCCCTCCAAATTCATATTCATTACATAAATAGGCCAGTTTAATTTTGTCTGGCTTACCATTCCAAATAACATTTTAACTGTTTTGCTCACATCATTTTAAAAACAGGTCATTGGGTGTAGGCTAGACCATATGCAAATAGTTAAACTGGGATACGACTAAAGAGTTAATCAGGATGGTTTCCACAAATAGACATGTATTTTCCATCCCAAGGAAGCAAGATCTTATCTATTTTTTTTGCTAACTTTCTAATACAATGTATTGTCATTTCTTTCTTTCGGGATATGAATTCAGACTTGTGCCAGAGATAGAGCTGGGTCCCGATGAAGACTGAGGATGACTAAGGCTCAGTCAAGGGGCCATTTGGTTAAAACCTGCCGCTGACGGGAGAAGCTTTTTTAAGTAGACGGGAGATGTGAGAGAAGGTGAAGGTGAAGGGTTCCTCTGTGCTCTCTGGACGGTAAAAGGGGGTATTTATTCCCTTTGTCCTTGTCGTCTGTCGTGGACGTGTTGGTGCATCACTGCTCTATACAATCAATCAATCAATCAATCAATCAATCAAATGTATTTATTAAGCCCTTTTTACATCAGTAAAAGCTTTACATTAAACAGTAAGCAGGAAGAAATACAATATATATCAATATATATCTATTGATATGGTAAGCAACAAACAGCACACAAAGTGCTTAAAAAACATATTTAAAACTTCTTCAGGCCATTGGATAGAAAAACACTTTGAATTTGGCAGAAATGTTAAAATAATGTATGAGACTATAACACAATAGATATGGTAGGAGAAAATCCCAGATTGCAATTCATATGGCTTCCACTAGATGTCAACATTCTGTGTTCAAGGTTTCAAGCTTGTTTCTTCCAAAACGAGGAAGAATAATGAGTTTTAGTACTGGGACTCAAGAGTTGGAGATCAGTCTGTGCGCACACGATGAAGAGGACGCGTACCTGCTAATATCACTTTCCTATTGAACATACTTCTCTCCGTATGAAATATTAGTTTAATTACATTTTAGGGTACCTGAGGATTAAATAGAAATGTATTTTGACTTGTTTTAACAAAGTTTAGCAGTAGCTTTTTGGATTCCTTTCTCTGCAAGTTGAACGAGTGGATTACTCAAATCGATAGCGCCAACTAAATTGAAAAAAAAGAAGGATTTTACCTAACACAACGACACTACATGTAGCTGGGACCCTTCGCATTGCAAAGCAGAGGAAGATTTTCAAAAAGTAAGTGAATATTTAATCGCTATTTGTGAATTTATGAAACTTGTGCTGGTTGAAAAATATTTCGATGTGGGGCGTCCTCCTCAAACAACAGCATGGCATGCTTTCGCTGTAAAGCCTACTGTAAATCGGACAATGCAGTTAGATTAACAAGAATTTAAGCTTTTAGCCGATATAAGACACTTGTATGTGCCTAAATGTTAAATAGCCGTAATTTTATGATTATTTATTTAAATTGTGCGCCCTCCAATTTCACCGGAAGTTGTCGACAGGTGTCCCTGACGGGACGCCTAGCCCTCAAGAAACGATGTAAACTGACTTAAAATGACATGGTTAAAAGTGTTTTTAGATATAAAAATATATAATAACAAGACCTTGTAATTAGGATGTGTATGATACACACTGAGTGTACAAAAAATTAAGAACACCTTCCTAATATTGAGTTGCAATCTCCCCACTTTTTCCCTCTGAACAGCCGCAATACTATCAACATATACTGGCTGGTTATGCACTGCACTGGCAGGATAGAACAGCGACGTCTAGTAAGACAAGTGGACTATGTGTTTTTTGTAAATAACAGCTGGTGTACAATATCTAACCCAATATCTAACCCTCGCCCGAGGTAGAGTATCTCATGATAAGCTCTAGACCACACTATCTACCTAGAGAGTTTTCATCTGTATTCTTCGTAGCTGTTTACATAACACCACAGTCAGAGGCTAGCACTAAGACAGCATTATATGAGCTGCATTCCGCCATAGGCAAACAAGAAAACGCTCACCCAGAGGCGGCGCCCCTAGTGGCCGGGGACTTTAATGCAGGGAAACTTAAATCAGTTTTACCTCATTTCTATCAGCATGTTAAATGTGCAACCAGAGGGGGAAAAAAACTAATTTAACCTTCACTGCACACACAGAGACGCATACAAAGCTCTCCCTCGCCCTCCATTTGGCAAATCTGACCATAATTCTATCATCCTGACTCCTGCTTACAAGCAAAAATTAAAGTGGGAAGTACCAGTGACTCGGTCAGATGACGCAGATGCTAAGCTACAGGACTGCAATGCTAGCACAGACTGAAATATGTTCCGGGATTCCTCCAATGGCATTGAGGACTACACCACATCAGTCACTGGTTTCTGATGCTCGTCGGATGTGGCAGGGCTTACAAACCATTACACACTACAAAGGGAAGCACAGCCGAGAGCTGCCCAGTGACAAGAGCCTACCAGATGAGCTAAACTACTTCTATGTTCGCTTCGAGGCTAATAACACTGAAACATGCATGAGAGCACCAGCTGTTCCGGATACTGTGTGATCCCGCTCTCCGCAGCCGATGTGAGTAAGACGTTTAAACAGGTCAACATTCACAAGGCAGCATTGCCAGACGGATTACCAGGACGTGTACTGCGAGCATGTTCTGACCAACTGGCAAGTGTCTTCACTGACATTTTCAAACTCTCCCTGTCCGAGTCTGTAATACCAACATGTTTTAAGCAAACCACCATAGTGCCTGTGCCCAAGAACACTAAGGTAACCTGCCTAAATGACTACAGACCCGTAGCTCTCACGTCTGTATCCATGAAGTGCTTTGAAAGGTTGGTCATGGTTCACATCAACACCATTATCCCAGAAACCCTAGACCTTCCGCCCCAACAGATCCACAGATGATGCAATCTCTATTCCACTCCACACTGCCGTTTCCCACCTGGACAAAAGGAACACCTATGTGAGAATGCTGTTCATTGACTACAGCTCAGCGTTCAACAATATAGTGCCCTCAAAGCTCATCACTAAGCTAAAGACCCTGGGACTAAACACCTCCCTCCGCAACTGAATCCTGGACTTCCTGACGGTCTGCCCCTAGGTGGTAAGCGTAGGTAACAACACATCCGCCACGCTGATCCTCATCACAGGGACCCCTCAGGGGTGCGTGCTCAGACCCCTCCTGTTCTCCCTGTTCATTCGTGACTGCACGCCCAGGCACGACTCCAACACCATCATTAAGTTTGCAGATAACACAACAGTGGTAGGCCTGTTCACCGACAAAGACGAGACAGCCTATAGGGAGGAGGTCAGAGACCTGGCTGTGTGGTGCCAGGACAACAACCTCTCCCTCAACGTGATCAATTCAAATGAGATGATTGTGGACTACAGGAAAAGGAGGACAGAGCACGCCCCCATTCTCATCGACGCGGCTGCAGTGGAGCAGGTTGAGAGCTTCAAGTTCCTTGGTGTCCACATCACCAATAAACTAACATGGTCCAAGCACACCAAGACAGTCTTGAAGAGGGCACAACAAAACCTATTCACCCTCGGGAGACTGAAAAGATTTGGCATGGGTCCTCAGATCCTGAAAAGGTTCTAGAGCTGCACAATCGACAGCTTGTTGCATCACTGCCTGGTATGGTAAATGCTTGGCCTCTGACCGCAAGGCAGTACAGAGGGTAGTGCGAACTGCCCAGTACTTTACTGGGGACAAGCTTCCTGCCATCCAGGACCTCTATACCAGGCAGTGTCAGAGAAAGGCCCTATAAATTGTCAAAGACTTCAGCCACCCTAGTCATAGACTGTTCTCTCTGGTACCGCACGGCAGGCGGTACCGGAGCGCCAAGTCTAGGTCCAAGAGGCTTCTAAACAGCTTCTTCTCCCAAGCCATAAGACTCCTGAACACCTAATCAAATGGCTACCCTATCCACAGGGATTCTGGCCCATGTTGACTCCAATGCTTCAATGATGCCCCAATGATGTCCTTTGGGTGGTGGACCATTCTTGATACACACAGGAAATTGTTGAGCGTGAAAAACCCTGCAGCGTTGCAGTTCTTGACACAAATCAGACACTTAAATATTTTGTCCTGCCCAATAACCCTCTGAATGGCACACATACACAATCCATGTCTCAATTGTCTCACGGCTTAAAAATCCTTCTTTAACCTGTCTCCTCGCTTCCTCTACACTGATCGAAGTGGATTTAACAAGCAATCCTGGCTTTTCACCTGGATTTCCAGTCTATGTCATGGAAATTGCAAGTGTTCATACATTTTTGGCCCCTCTGTGTATTACCCTCACTTGTCCAAGGAGAAGTATGTTTTTGTCTTCACATGGATGTTGGAATATGTTGTGAGAGTATACAAAAGACCCCTCCTTTGGATAAATGATTGATTCATGGGCTGCTCAGATCATAGAACAATGTCAGCGTTGAATGGGCCGATGAATCGACCATTGGAAACTTTTCCTCAACTGAGCCAGCTCTGCTGACAAGAGGCCTCACGTCTTCCTGGTTCCAGGACTATTAACTAAACGTGTGAACAGCACTCCTTGTGTTCGGACGGCAACCAGACATACGGTTGCTGTCAATTTATGAACTAAATCAATTCAAGGACACCCCTCGAGGGGACCCTTGCAAAAATTCTTCTTGGGCTGCTGAAATCCTTTTTTATTTTTTCATCTGAAAACTATTCGGCCCTCTAATCCCAATTACCTGTTTGTGACTCTGATTCTGTAGCCTATCATATTAGCACATACTTTTCATTAATCATTAAACTGCTTACGTTTTGTACGTGGTAGAAGCCCAGAGGAGGACCTCGCCCTGTGTTCTTCAGAGGCTCTGTGGAAAAGGCCTCATCGTGGCGGTGGATGAAACTATAGACGGTCAGAAAGAGTGAGGGCCTCGTTAGCTATCACTCCGTCTGTTACAATGTCTGATAGACCTAAAGATCTGATAGACCATAAAGATCTGATAGACCATAAAGATCTGATAGACCTAAAGATCTGATAGACCATAAAGATCTGATAGACCATAAAGATCTGATAGACCTAAAGATCTGATAGTCCATAAAGATCTGATAGACCTAAAGATCTGATAGACCTAAAGATCTGATAGACCATAAAGATCTGATAGACCATAAAGATCTGATAGACCTAAAGATCTGATAGTCCATAAAGATCTGATAGACCTAAAGATCTGATAGACCTAAAGATCTGATAGACCATAAAGATCTGATAGACCATAAAGATCTGATAGACCTAAAGATCGGATAGACCTTACTGAAGAAGCAAAAGAAGAGCAGAAGAAGAGGCAGAAACAGAAGAAGAAGAAAAACAACAACAACAACTTACTTGAATTGGCAGAAGATGTCAGCGTACTCTGCGGAGATGCTGAAGGCCTGGAGGACCGTCACTCTGAAGGTGAGGATGTTACCTATCCTCAGGTGTTCCAGGGTTCCGTCCAGAGCTCCTCCCTCCAGGTTGGTCTTCAGGGGGCTCTCCAAATCATCTGGACCGGCTACAGGGGGTTAAAACAGACATAGAAGAGACATTGAATGTAGTCCTGCTTCCTGTGTTTTCATTATGGCACACTGAGATACTTCTCTCTTCAACAACACTACATCCTTACTTAAAACAACACAGTATAACGTCAGGCAGTTGCCTCCCACTGGCACACTGATAAACACACTACCGACCTGTACATAAATACATTTAGCATTATGTAGATATGAACACTGACCAAACACACTTACAGTGCCTTCAGAAGGTATTCACCTGCCTTGACTTTTTCCACATTTTGTTGTGTTACGGCCTGAATTTAAAATGGATTACATTTAGATGTTGTGTCACTGGCCTGCACACAATACCCCAAAATGTCAAAGTGGAATTATGGTTTTAGAAATGTTTACAAATTAATTAAAAATGTAACGCGGAGAAACCACAGAGACTGAGGAGACTACACAGAGACTGAGGAGACTACACAGCTAGTGGTGGTTACCCGCACATGTATTGTTGTTGACTTCATCGGCTGAGGGTCCCGTCTCTGAGTTCTGTCCCTCCCCCTCCACGAAACGCAGCTCCTCCTGGGACGCCCCAGTACGGGACAGACCAGCGGGGCACGACTCAGCCTGGAACTGACCACAAGGGACAGCATAGTTAGCAAAGCTGGAAGAGAAGCTAGCAAACCTAGGAGGTAGTTACTAACTAGCTAGAAGACGGCATACAGTTAGCAGAGATAGAGGGAGTGGCCTAGCCACTGACATTAAAGCTAGAAGACCTAGTAGTAGCCTGGAACTGACCACAAGGGACAGCATACAGTAAGTAAAGCTAAGGGAGGTTACAAGGTCTGTGTAAAACTAGGGAAGGTACATTCAATGATTTATATATACACTAGATGGCTGACAGGGGGCGCTGTTTTGAAGTCATCTGCGCCTCCATCTTCACACTGCCCCAATTAGTCGACTGGTCGATTGCTTGGTCGTTAGGCTGTTGGTCGACCAAGATTATTTTAGTCGAGCAGTAGCCTTCACCTGACAGTGGCAACAGCTTTCAAAGGCTCATCATTTGTACAAATACAGAAGATAACCCACTTCATTACTTTGACACATTTGATAACCCGACTGTGAGAAGCAATTTATGTAAACTGACGTTATCTGTTGCTTATTTTCAACTTCTTAGTTGCATATAATGCCCAGGGTATAACCTAGCCTGGTGGGAACCAGCCTGATCACTATATAATGTCCAGGGTATAACTTAGCCTGGTGGGAACGAGCCTGATCACCATATAATGTCCAGGGTATAACCTAGCCTGATGGAAGCAGCCTGATCACCATATAACCTAGCCTGGTGGGAACCAGCCTGATCACTGTGTTCACCATATAATGTCCAGGGTATAACCTAGCTTGGTGGGAACCAGCCTGATCACCATATAATGTCCAGGGTATAACCTAGCCTGGTGGGAACGAGCCTGATCACCATATAATGTCCAGGGTATAACCTAGCCTCATGGAAACAGCCTGATCACTGTGTTCACCATATAATGTCCAGGGTATAACCTAGCCTTGTGGGAACCAGCCTGATCACCATATAATGTCCAGGGTATAACCTAGCCTGATGGAACCAGCCTGATCACTGTGTTCACCATATAATGTCCAGGGTATGACCTATCCTGGTGTTACCAGCCTGATCACCATATAATGTCCAGGGTATGACCTAGCCTGGTGGAACCAGCCTGATCACCATATAATGTCCAGCCTATAACCTACCCCTCAACACGTCCCCTCCACACTCCCTCTCAACACGTCCCCTCAACATGTCCCCTCAACACTCCCCCTCAACACTCCCCCTCAACACTCCCCCTCAACACTCCCCCTCAACACTCCCCCTCAACACGTCCCCTCAACACTCCCCCTCAACACTCCCCCTCAACACTCCCCCTCAACACGTCCACAGTGAGGTGATTTCTAATAACACAGCCCAGTAACATAGCCACAGTGAGGTGATTTCTAATAACACAGTCCAGTAACATAGCCACAGTGAGGTGATTTCTAATAACACAGCCCAGTAACATAGCCACAGTGAGGTGATTTCTAATAACACAGCCCAGTAACATAGCCACAGTGAGGTGATTTCTAATAACACAGCCCAGTAACACGTCCACAGTGAGGTGATTTCTAATAACACAGCCCAGTAACATAGCCACAGTGAGGTGATTTCTAATAACACAGCCCAGTAACAGCAACACCCTTTTCATTCTGTGTGTCACTGATGAACTCTGCCTACTGTATTTCTACAGATGGACTGGAGATGCTTTTGCCAGACGACAGCTTCAGTCGTTTGATGGGGAGACCATAAGTGACCTGTTCAATCTCCAACATAGGATATGTAATATCTGAAACACAAACTGGTAATAACTGCCATTGGTAATAGAACTGTGTGTGTGTGTTCACAGAAACATGTATGGAGCCAGGACATGGAGACTTGCAAGATGATGTGATGAAGTCCAGACAGATGGGCTTGATACTGATGTCTCTGAATGGAGAGAGACCTGGCACTCTGATTTAAAATGTTACTAGACACGTTTCCTTGTATTTTCTTTTTTAACATCGAATAGAATTGTATCAGTCTATCCTCAACACGGGGGCCCCTCAGGGGTGCGTGCTTAGTCCCCTCCTGTACTCCCTGTTCACTGAAGACTGCGCGTCCAGGCACGACTCCAACACCATCATTAAGTTTGATGACGACACAACAGTGGTAGGCTTGATCATCGACAACGATGAGACAGCCTATAGGGAGGAGGTCAAAGACTTGGCTGTGTGATGCCAGGACAACAACTTCACCCTCAATGTGAGCAAGACAAAGGAGCTGATTGAGGACTACAGGAAAAGGAGGGTCGAAACAGGCCCCCATTAACATCGACAGGGCTGTAGTGGAGCGGGTCGAGAGTTTCAAGTTCCTTGGATCCACATCACCAACAAACTATCATGGTTCAAACACACCAAGACAGTCATGAAGAGGGCATGACAACACCTTTTCCCCCCTCACGAGACTGAAAAGATTTGGCGTGGGTCCCCCAGATCCTCAAAAAGTTTTACAGCTGCACCATCGAGAGCATCCTGACCGGTTGCATCACCGCCTGTTATGGCAACTGCTCGGCATCTGACCGTAAGGCGCTACAGAGGGTAGTAAATAAATCAATAATCAATAAATCACTGGGACCTTTCTGCCATCCAGGATCTATATACCAGTCATCCAGGACCTATATACCAGTCATCCAGGACCTATATACCAGTCATCCATGACCTATATACCAGTCATCCATGACCTATATACCAGTCATCCAGGAACTATATACCAGTCATCCAGGACCTATGTACCAGTCATCCAGGACCTATATACCAGTCATCCAGGACCTATGTACCAGTCATCCAGGACCTATATACCAGTCATCCAGGACCTATATACCAGTCATCCAGGACCTATATACCAGTCATCCAGGACTTATATACCAGTCATCCAGGACCTATATACCAGTCACCCAAGTCATAGACTGTTCTCTCTGCTACCGCACGGCAAGCGGTACTGGAGCGCCAAGTATAGGTTCGAAAGACTCCTTAACAGCTTCTACCCCCAAGCCATAAGACTACTAAACAGTTAATCAAATGACCACCTGGACTATTTACACTGACCCCCCCTTTGTTTTTTACACTGCTGCAACTTGCTGTGTATTATCGATGCATAGTCACTTTAACCACACCTACATGTACAAATGACCTCGACTAACCTGTACCTCCGCACATTGACTCGGGAACCGGTGCCCCCTGTATATAGCCTCATTATTTTAGTAATATTTTCTTAACATGATTTATTAAACTGGATTGTTGAAAAGGTGTACATAGTTACATTAGCAGAACACTTCTTATGTAAAAGGTTGTTTGTTCTACAGGAACCTGTTGTTACTGCATGGCAAAATACGAGGACAAATCAGCGAGTGCAGCTGAGCCTATAAATGCATGCAATTATATCCTTGAAACATTTCATTGAAATACTGCATGAATAATTCCATTAATTCCTCTGGAGAAGGAATGGGGAGTGCCAATATGGCCGACTAGTGGCTTATTGGGGAGTGCCAATATGGCCGACTAGTGGCCTATTGGGGACTGCCAATACGACCAACTAGTGGCTTATTGGGGACTGCCAATACGATTGACTAGTGGCTTATTGGGGACTGCCAATACGACCGACTAGTGGCTTATTGGGGACTGCCAATACCACCGACTAGTGGCTTATTGGAGACTGCCAATACGACCGACTAGTGGCTTATTGGGGACTGCCAATACCACCGACTAGTGGCTTTAAAGCCTCTCATTTGCCAATACATCGCATCCAGCAATCCATCAATGGGTACATAGTTACAGACTAGACAAAACAGCTCAGGAGACGTACCTTCTCAAACTCCCGGTCCTCGAAGGAGATCTTGGCGGTGCCAGACTGACGGACACCGGATCCGTAGTCAGGAGCCTCCTCATCGGCTGGAGGGAAACACAAAGCACCTTCACTTCCTCTAGAAGTCACACTCAGTCGACCTGACCTGTATTACTACCGTGTATCTTTTGAAGAAACCCGAGTCCCTTATGTACATGTCTACATGCTTCAGTAGGTTAGGCATTCTTTGTTTGGTTGTTTGATTGATTGAATAAATGATTGATTGACTGATTTGGTTGTTTGATGTGACGACGGGGGGTGTCCAGATCTTACCTGAGATAGCCTGTACAGCCACCCTGAGGAATCCTTTAACCTCTCCCTTCTCACTGACGATGGCCACGCGATGGACCAGGGACACAGGGTACAGCAGGTTACTCAGGTACACAAAGGCTCTGGACGGGAGGGAGAGAGAGAGATAGAGAGAGAGAAAGAGAGCAAGAGAGAGAGAGAGGGAGGTAGAGACAGAAAGAGAGCGAGCGAAAGAGGAGGTAGAGACAGAAAGAGAGCAAGTGAGAGAGAGGGAGGTAGAGACAGAAAGAGAGCGAGCGAGAGAGGAGGTAGAGACAGAAAGAGAGCAAGTGAGAGAGAGAAAGACAGAGAGAGATAGACAAAGAGAGAGAGAGAGAGGTAGAGACAGAGAGCGAGCGAGAGAGAGGGAGGTAGAGACAGAGAGAGAGAGAGAAAGACAGAGAGAGATAGACAAAGAGTGAGAGAGAGAAAGACAGAGAGAGATAGACAAAGAGAGAGAGAGAGAGAGAGAGGGAGGTAGAGACAGAAAGAGAGCGAGCGAGAGAGAGGGAGGTAGAGACAGAAAGAGAGCGAGCGAGAGAGAGGGAGGTAGAGACAGAAAGAGACAGAGAGAGAGAGAATTGAAGAGAATAAAGAATAGTGAATGTACCATTAGAGATACCAGAGACACCAGAACACCAGGACAGAGAGATAACGTCCAGAGATAACACCTGACAAACTGTATGTCATTTTGGCAACATATTTTCCATATCCCAAAACGTAGAAATATTGTTATATTGTATGTAATGCGTGTGGTTCTATAGCTTGAAGTTACCACAAGACCACAACCTAGAATGGGACATCTTTAGGATATTTCGTTTCAATCTCCTGGATTGTCAGATTCCATAACTCCTAGCTATAATCTTTGTAATAACATATTGTGTCTTGCAGTCAAGGACAACATTTCCAAAGTGCCAATGAGGCGGGTAGACATTTAAGGGGTTAAAGGGCGGTAGAAAGGGTAGGCTTTATGACAAGGCATGCTCAGGACAAAAAGACGAGAACAAAAAAATAAAAATAAAAAGCTTTTGCCTTCTTTAACTCAAAATGAATTGACAAACAAATCAAGCAGAAATCCTCATAATACAGAACATGGCAAAAAAAAAGCTTCAACTAACAGTCAACAGTTTGAAATAAATTAAGGTCAAAAAAACAAAAGAATGTCACAATGGATTTATCAAAAGCAAACCCACTCCCACAGGAAGTGGACTGGAAGTGCAACAAACAAAAAAGGGAGCCAATGTAAAAAAAAAATACAAAACAAAATTACAAAATAAAGAATAATGTGCTCTGGCATGCCTAAAAGAGATAGCTGTGGTAGAAACTAGCTCTTTCATCTTGAGATATTGCGTCTTCCTAAATCACTTCCTGAATCAGTTGCTTCGCATGAATCAATTGATGATTCATTTATATTTATTATCAAGAGACCATTCGTGACATGGCAAGGACATCTAGCCGTGAGGACCTGCTGTGTGTTGAGCAGAAACAAAAACAAATGTCAGAAGATATATGAGATGTGTTCTTGTTTCAGATGATGGTCTCCTTAAAAAAGACATACAAAAAAAAAGGTGAGACACACACCCCAAGCATTCGTTGAGCAACAACTTGGCTTGGATTACTACTAAAGCAAAGTGACATGGCTGGATGCACCAACGTGTTCAGGGCAGGGTCATCATCAGTGTCAAGAAAGAGCATCCCTCCCTGACCTGTGTGCATAAAGGTACGCTATGACAGTAATATAAAGCTGAAGGTACGCTATGACAGTAATATAAAGCTGAAGGTACGCTATGACAGTAATATAAAGCTGAAGGTACGCTATGACAGTAATATAAAGCTGAAGGTACGATATGACAGTAATATAAAGCTGAAGGTACGCTATGACAGTAATATAAAGCTGAAGGTGTGATGTGACAGTAATATAAAGCTGAAGGTGTGATGTGACAGTAACATAAAGCTGAAGGTGTGATGTGACAGTAACATAAAGCTGAAGGTGTGATGTGACACTAATATAAAGCTGAAGGTGTAATGTGACAGTAACATAAAGCTGAAGGTGTGATGTGACACTAATATAAAGCTGAAGGTGTAATGTGACAGTAACATAAAGCTGAAGGTGTGATGTGACACTAATATAAAGCTGAAGGTGTAATGTGACAGTAACATAAAGCTGAAGGTGTGATGTGACAGTAACATAAAGCTGAAGGTACGCTATGACAGTAATATAAGGTATGCTATGACAGTAATGTAAAGCTGAAGGTACGTTATGACAGTAATATAAAGCTGAAGGTGTGATGTGACAGTAACATAAAGCTGAAGGTATGATGTGACAGTAATATAAAGCTGAAGGTGTGATGTGACAGTAATATAAAGCTGAAGGTGTGATGTGACAGTAACATAAAGCTGAAGGTGTGATGTGACAGTAACATAAAGCTGAAGGTGTGATGTGACAGTAACATAAAGCTGAAGGTGTGATGTGACAGTAACAAAGCTGAAGAGACGCTATGACAGTAACATAATGCTGAAGGTGTGATGTGACAGTACTATAAAGCTGAAGATGTGATGTGACAGTAATATAAAGTTAAAGGTACGCTATGCCAGTAATATAAAGCTGAAGGTACGCTATGACAGTAATATAAAGCTGAAGGTATGCTATAACAGTAATATTAAGCTGAAGGTACGCTATGACAGTAATTTAAAGCTGAAGGTACGCTATGACAGTAATATAAAGCTGAAGGTACGCTATGACAGCAATATAAAGCTGAAGGTACACTATGACAGTAATATTAAGCTGAAGGTACGCTATGACAGTAATTTAAAGCTGAAGGTACGCTATGACAGTAATATAAAGCTGAAGGTACGCTATGACAGTAATATAAAGCTGAAGGTGTGATGTGACAGTAACATAAAGCTGAAGGCATGATGTGACAGTAACATAAAGCTGAAGGTGTGATGTGACAGTAAAATTAAGCTGAAGGTACGCTATGACAGTAATTTAAAGCTGAAGGTACGCTATGACAGTAATATAAAGCTGAAGGTACGCTATGACAGTAATATAAAGCTGAAGATGTGATGTGACAGTAACATAAAGCTGAAGGCGTGATGTGACAGTAACATAAAGCTGAAGGCGTGATGTGACAGTAACATAAAGCTGAAGGCGTGATGTGACAGTAACATAAAGCTGAAGGTGTGATGTGACAGTAACATAAAGCTGAAGGTGTGATGTGACAGTAATATAAAGCTGAAGGTGTGATGTGACAGTAACATAAAGCTGAAAGTGTGATGTGACAGTAACATAAAGCTGAAGGTGTGATGTGACAGTAACATAAAGCTGAAGGTGTGATGTGACAGTAACATAAAGCTGAAGGTGTGATGTGACAGTAACATAAAGCTGAAGGTGTGATGTGACAGTAACATAAAGCTGAAGGTGTGATGTGACAGTAATATAAAGCTGAAGGTATGATGTGACTAATATAAAGCTGAAGGTATGATGTGACAGTAATATAAAGCTGAAGGTGTGATGTGACAGTAATATAAAGCTGAAGGTGTGATGTGACGGTAACATAAAGCTGAAGGTGTGATGTGACAGTAACATAAAGCTGAAGGTGTGATGTGACAGTAACATAAAGCTGAAGGTGTGATGTGACAGTAACATAAAGCTGAAGGTGTGATGTGACAGTAACATAAAGCTGAAGGTGTGATGTGACAGTAACATAAAGCTGAAGGTGTGATGTGACAGTAACATAAAGCTGAAGGTGTGATGTGACAGTAACATAAAGCTGAAGGTGTGATGTGACAGTAACATAAAGCTGAAGGTGTGATGTGACAGTAACATAAAGCTGAAGGTGTGATGTGACAGTAACATAAAGCTGAAGATAGGTGCTCACAAAGACAATAGTTTCTGATGAGATTCAAAAGTGACGAAATTATAATAGACAAGCTTCAAAGCCCCAAAATGTCTACCAAATAATTACCATATTAGGTGGGATAAAAATGGATGGATTTTTCTACTGTCATGGTATTTGAACAATATGAAAACTTTGGAGTTTGACAGTTTAGAGTAAGCCTAATTCATGTTATAAGGGATGAAAGGACAGTGTGGTTATTCGTTTCTCCCTAAGGAACTAAGAGGCAAAGGAGTGGTGCTTGGAACAGTCAGCTATGGCGTGAGCTTGAGGGGAAACAGCTAGATTTATAAAGGGGAGTGCCTCAGACTGAACGAGAGGCAGGGGACCTTGGGTAATTTAGCCTCGTTTCTAATCTCTGTATTGGATGGAGCTAGCCAAAATGATGTCATTCTCAATAACATGTTCTCACGCTACAGCTACAGACAAGGTTCTCTTGCCCCTCTGCAAAATACTGGACTGCCCTTACAGACAAGGTTCTCTTGCCCCTCTGCAAAATACTGGACTGCCCTTACAGACAAGGTTCTCTTGCCCCTCTACAAAATACTGGACTGCCCTTACAGACAAGGTTCTCTTGCCCCTCTGCAAAATACTGGACTGCCCTTACAGACAAGGTTCTCTTGCCCCTCTACAAAATACTGGACTGCCCTTACAGACAAGGTTCTATTGCCCCTCTACAAAATACTGGACTGTCCTTACAGACGCAATGAAAATGTCAACTTATAAAAGCAAAGACAGGTCAATGTGGATGTGTGTAATTTGGTTGCCACAACAATGACAAAACCTCTATCCATTAATATTGTTGCTAATTTCCTGTGTGTGTGTGTGTGTGTGTGTGTGTGTGTGTGTGTGTGTGTGTGTGTGTGTGTGTGTGTTGTGTGTGTACCTGTGTGTGTGCATGTGTGTGTGTGTGCATGTGTGTGTGTGTGCTCCCTCGGACAGCGGAGATACCCAGAGTGTCTCCGTGTGAAAGAGCTAGTTTCCACCCTCAGCATGCTCCTGAAACCTCACCAACCTTCCCACTACACTGAATAACGGAGAGCGGTCATAAAAGGGATCCAGGCTTTCGCTGGAGCCGCCTCGGCACGGCTCTCCCTCATCATCATCATCATCATCATCCCCGAGCTCCGAGCACGGATCGTCCAAAAATATATAATCGTTCAGATCCTCCAACTCATCCTCCTCCCTTCCTCGTCCCTCCGGACGAGCGTCGGCCAGCTCCGTTTGCTCGGAGGTGGAGAGGGTGGTGGAAGGAGTCGGGGAGGGAGTGGGATCACTCATGCGCTCGCTCATGCACGCGTTGAAAAGGGGGTTGCTGGTAGCCATAAACATGGGAAGTAAGTTAGATTGTGGCCTACAACAGGAAAGATAGAAACACAACTACATGGAGGAACAGAAGCCGTTCTGCTGGGGGAGCTGTAGAAAACCTGACTGTCTTCAGGTTGGCTACAGAAGGCTTTGAGGTACACTACATGACCAAAAGTATGTGGACACCTGCTCATTGAACATCTCATTCCAAAATTATGGGCATTAATATGAAGTTGCCCCCCCCCCCCCCCCCCCCCCCCCCTTTTGCTGCTATAACAGCCTCCACTTTTCTGGGAAGGCTTTCCACTAGATGTTGGAACATTGCTGTGGGGACTTGCTTCCATTCAGCCACAAGAGCATTAGTGAGGTCGGGCACTGATGTTGGGCGATTAGGCCTGGCTTGCAGACGGCGTGCCAATTCATCCCAAAGGTGTTCGATGGGGTTGAGGTCAGGTCTCTGTGCAGGCCAGTCAAGTTCTTCCACACCGATCTCGACAAACCATTTCTGCATGGACCTCATTTGTGTATGGGGCCATTGTCATCCTGAAACAGGAAAGGGCCTTCCCCAAACTGTTGCCACACAGTTAGAAGCACAGAATCGTCTAGAATGTGCTGTCATGTTAAGATTTCCCTTCACTGGAACTAAGCGGCCTAGCCCGAACCATGAAAAACAGCCCCAGACCATTATTCCTCCTCCACCAAACTTTACAGTTGGCACAATGCATTTGGGCAGGTATTGTTCTCCTGGCATCCGCCAAACCCCAGATTTGTCCGTCGGACTGCCAGAAAGTGTGATTCATCACTCCAAAGAACGTGTTTCCACTGCTCCAGAGTCCAATGGCGGCGAGCTTTACACCACTCCAGCCAAGGCTTGGTATTGGGCATGGTGATCTTAGGCTTGTGTGCAGCTGCTCGGCCATGGAAACCCATTTCATGAAGCTCCAGGCGAACAGTTCTTGTGCTGATGTTGCTTCCAGAGGCAGTTTGGAACTCGGTAGTGTTGCAACCGAGGACAGATGATTTTTGCCCTTCATCACTCGGCAGTCCCATTCGGTGAACTTGTGAGGCCTACCACTTCGCGGCTAAGCTGTTGACCAGGATAGCTCTAGCAGGGCATAACTTTAATGAACTGACATGTTGGAAAGGTGGCATCCTATGACGGTGCCACGTTGAAAAGTCACTGAGCTCTTCAGTACGGACCATTCTAATGCCATTGGTATGTCTATGGAGATTGCATGGCTGTGTGCTTGATTTTATGCACCTGTCAGCAACAGGTGTGGCTGAAAAAACGAATCCACTAATTTGAATTGATGTCCACATACTTTTGTATATATATACATATATATATATATAGTGTATGTTTGTAATATACACTGAGTGTTAAAAACATTAGGAACACCTGCTCTTTCCATAACAGACCAGGTAAATCCAGGTGAAAGATATGATCCCTTATTGCAGAGGTTCTTAAACATTTTCAGCATGGGACCCAAATTAGAAATTCTGTGTTTTTCTTGGGACACAAGCTTCTACTTTTGTATATATATATATATATAGTGTATCTCAGTATACATCGGACTGGAGGCTGACTAATTCAGGAGAATGACATGACGTGTGAGATTTTCTTCACGCTGTTCTTGGATCCATGCATTAATAAGAGTCTCTCAGTCAAAAGAACATCTCCAGAGACGTGTGGTGAGAGGGGAGGCAGGCTCATAGTAACGTCTGGAATGGAGTGAATGGAATGGAATGGTATCAGACACATGGAACCAAAGTGTTTGGGTGTTTCTGATACCATTCCATTTATTCCTTTCCAGCCATTACTATGCGCCTGCCTCCTCTCTCACCACACGTCTCTGTCTCTCAAATGAACCTTATTATAGCTAAGTGGGATTTTAAATTAATTTGGCAGTGTGCCTGGGGACTGGGGTCCGTGATTCCTTTCTAATTATCCTGACTGTCTTTGATCCCATCTGTGGTCCTTAAAAACATGCTGTCTGGCCATGCTGTCTGGCCATGCTGTCTGGCCATGCTGTCTGACCATGCTGTCTGGCCATGCTGTCTGGCCATGCTGTCTGGCCATGCTGTCTGGCCATGCTGTCTGACCATGCTGTCTGGCCATGCTGTCTGGCCATGCTGTCTGACCATGCTGTCTGACCATGCTGTCTGACCATGCTGTCTGACCATGCTTTGACCATGCTTTGACCATGCTGTCTGGCCATGCTGTCTGACCATGCTGTCTGACCATGCTGTCTGACCATGCTGTCTGACCATGCTGTCTGACCATGCTGTCTGACCATGCTTTGACCATGCTTTGACCATGCTGTCTGGCCATGCTGTCTGACCATGCTGTCTGACCATGCTGTCTGACCATGCTGTCTGACCATGCTTTGGCCATGCTGTCTGGCCATGCTGTCTGGCCATGCTGTCTGGCCATGCTGTCTGGCCATGCTGTCTGGCCATGCTGTCTGACCATGCTGTTATGTGCTGTACCTGCCGACCAGACGGAACCAAGGGAATCGGTCGTAGAAGGGGTCTCCTCCAGTCATGACGTTCTCACAGTCTTCTATGGTGCTGCTGGGAACCTCCGCTGCTCTGTCATACATCTCTCTCATCAGGTCCAGGCGCTGCCTGCAGGGGGCACCAGAGAGCAACACAGGACAACATCAGAATAGAGTATAGAGAGAGAGAGAGAGAGAGACACAGAGTTAGAGAGAGAGAGGGAGAGAGAGAGAGAGAGAGAAGGAGAGAGACACAGAGTTAGAGGGAGAGAGAGAGAGAGAGAGAGAGACAGAGTTAGAGACAGAGTTAGAGGGAGAGAGAGAGAGAGAGAGAGAGAGGTAGATATATATATATATATATATATAGAGAGAGAGAGAGAGAGAGAGGGAGAGAGAGAGAGAGGTTGATAGAGAGAGCGAGAGAGAGAGAGAGAGAGAGAGAGAGGGAGAGAGAGAGAGAGAGAGAGAGAGAGAGAGGTAGATAGAGAGTGAGAGCGAAAGACAGAGAGAGAGGGAGAGAGAGATTGATAGAGAGAGAGAGAGGTTGATAGAGAGAGTGAGAAAGAGAGAAAGAGAGAGGTTGATAGAGAGAGCGAGAGAGAGAGAAAGAGAGAGGTTGATAGAGAGAGCGAGTGCCATCACAGCAGCAAGATGTGTGTCCTGTTGCCACAACAAAAGGGAAACTAGTGAAGAACAAACACCATTGTAAATACAGCGCACATTTATATGTTTATTTATCTTCCCTTTTGTACTTTAACTATTTGCATTGTTACAACACTGTATATAGCCATAATATTAGCGAGTGAGAGAGAGAAAGAGAGAGGGTTAGAGAAAGGGAGAGAGAGAGGGAGAGGGAGAGAGAGAGAGAGGAATAGAGAGGGTTAGAGAGAGAGAGAGAGAGAGAGAGAGAGAGAGAGAGAGAGAGAGAGAGAGGAATAGAGAGAGAGAGAGAGAGAGAAATACATATAGTAATATATATTTGGCAATGTTAACACATGTTTCCCATGCCAATAAAGCCCCTTCAATTGAATTGAGAGGGAGAGAGAGAAAGAGTGGAATAGAGAGGAATAGAGAGAGAGAGAGAGAGAGAGGAATAGAGAGAGGAATGGAGAGAGAGAGAGAGAGGAATAGAGAGAGAGAGAGAGGAATAGAGAGAGGAAGAGAGAGAGAGAGAGAGAGAGAGAGAGAGAGGAATAGAGAGAGGAATGGAGAGAGAGAGAGAGAGAGAGAGAGAGGAATAGAGAGAGGAATAGAGAGAGAGAGAGAGAGAGAGAGAGAGAGAGAGAGAGAGAGAAATACATATATTAATATATCTAGATAAATCTGAGAGATCTGTTTTAGATTAAATGATCTCAATAGTACTCTCCTGATAATGTACAACTGGACCCACATTTACTGTTACGTATAGTTCATCATTAGTTGTGCCTGGGATCTGGCCTGATGCTGGTTATATTCTACAGTACCTGAGCTTCTCCAGGGTCCAGCAGTGGGTGGCCCCATTCTTCTGGTCCTGAACCTCCACAGCTACGATGGTCCTAGGGAACGGGCGGGTCGCTCTGTCCTTGGCTGCCTCAGGGGGCAGCAGGTCAGTGGGCAGGGGGGAGTACAGGGTGTCGGTCAGCAGCACAAACTGGAACTGGACCTAGGGGGGGGGTCAGACCTGGGTTCAAATAGTATTGATTTCTTTCAAAAATTTCAGCAGTGCTCAATTGAGCTTGCCCAGTACAATAGAACCAATGTCTCAAAAATGCAGACCGGTACAATAGGACCAATGTCTCAAAAATGCAGACCGGTACAATAGAACCAATGTCTCAAAAATGCAGACCCCACCCATTTGGCACTTTAGACAGGCTCAATCAAGCACTCCAAGTATTTGAAAGAAAACTAAACTTCATGAACCCAGATCTGGGACAGTTGTGCTTCTGTCATGACTCTCTCTCCTTGGTGAGGAACAAAAGGACAAATGTTTGAGGATAGCCAAACCCCTCCCCCCTCTCCCACAGGAGAGGAGAGGGTGGAGTTTAGCCTGTTTTATGATTTAAATACCTTGCAGAAACTATCACCCACTCTGCAGAAATGGAAGGCTGAAAATCCTTTGTTTACACAGAGAAACATTGCCCCCAAAAACTCCAACATACAAAAGTGGATAATGAAAAAATATTGCTTACATAAAGAATGTGGAAAATGGTCGGTGGGAATTTAAAGAACAATCCTGTCAAAAGTTTATTATTTTGTGATATCATTAAGGATGGTATAACTAAATAACTGTATCTCTGAGGTTGTACACAGTCTAGTTGTAAGGATTGCATCTAAATGTTGAATAAAATATATGATTAAGTATGAAAATACTTTTGTGAAGATAGCAATGTGATTTTAAGCCTTCTAAATGAGATAATGGCTTTTCATATAAACCTATGCCAAATCAGTAACCACGCCCACGTGAACGCAGACATTGTGACGGCGTGACGGAATGCCCCTTTGACCAGAGGGCTTAAGAGGACTCGCTAACAAAATGTACATTAAACCAAACGTGAGCTGAACTTTACGAAATGGTGGGAACCAATGAAAACTAGAGAAAAACACTCTCACCACGGTGTGGTACACCTCTGATGTATCCATTCTAACGAACAAGCCAGAACAAAAGAAGCCTACAACTAAGAAGGATATTGTGACAGAGAAAGACATCTACACTGAAATATAGGTTGCATTTCTAATCCGAATGAGCGATTGTTAGGGTGCTAAATATTCATATTTATGGTGAGCGTAGTTTCCAAATGTACGATAAGTCTCTTTGTCTTTCCCGCTCTTTATCTTTCCCCACCCCCTTTCCATTTGTGTAACAAGCTGTCATATCGGGTTAGTCCACTAGGGACTTTTCATATGTATTATGTTAGTAATCGATAACCTACACAATGTGTGTGTGTGTGTATGTATTTCTGTGTGATTATTTAGTTAGTTAGTAAATAAAAAAATTAAGCCAATTTGTGTATCGCTGATTCATCACTTAGGCTAGGGTTCATGCAGATTTACGGAGTCAACGACGTTCAGAATGAAACTGATATGAGGAAATGATTGATGACTGGTATGATATCGATAAATATATATATTATTGAGTTAATTCGGGAAACGGTAATTCATTAAATAAACCTTTCCCGTGGTGCCCCAAATTACTAATGGATTAATTGTTACATGATTAATTTCATAAAGTAATAAGTAAACATAGTAGGTCATTCTTTGATAGATAGCAGTCATCACATTGATGATGGTCATGTCACAACACTTTCCGTGGTGATACAGGGACATGCTGAACGTTCTCAGACCTTCTTCTTGAGTTCCACGCTGATGGCGTTAGCCTCCTTGAGGAAGATGGCGTTTCCCCACAGC
>NC_048569.1:95966928-96051928 GCF_013265735.2 Oncorhynchus mykiss | reverse complement strand
TAACCTTGATGGATCCAGGAGTGCAGTACTACTATGGGTGATCCTGTAAAACAACGCATTCCACTGCACCGATCCAGTATATGTGACAATAGATATATATAGATATAGATATATAGATGTTTTTTTATGAACACTTCGTTCTTGATAAGGTATACGTTTCTCTGCTGGATGAATGTTCTCTTACCTGGTCAATATCTCTATGTTCTCTCTATGTTCTATCTATGTTCTCTCTGTGTTCTCTCTATGTTCTCTCTTACCTGGTCATTATAGTCACCCCCAAAACTAATTCTTTCTTTGGCCGCCTCTCTTTCCAGTTCTCTGCTGCCAATGACTGGAACGAACTACAAAAATCTCTGAAACTGGAAACACTTATCTCCCTCACTAGCTTTAAGCACCAACTGTCAGAGCAGCTCACAGATTACTGCACCTGTACATAGCCCACCTATAATTTAGCCCAAACAACTACCTCTTTCCCAACTGTATTTCATTTATTTATTTATTTTGCTCCTTTGCACCCCATTATTTTTATTTCTACTTTGCACATTCTTCCATTGCAAAACTACCATTCCAGTGTTTTACTTGCTATATTGTATTTACCTTGCCACCATGGCCTTTTTTGCCTTTACCTCCCTTCTCACCTCATTTGCTCACATTGTATATAGATGTTTCTACTGTATTATTGACTGTATGTTTGTTTTACTCCATGTGTAACTCTGTGTCGTTATATGTGTCGAACTGCTTTGCTTTATCTTGGCCAGGTCGCAATTGTAAATGAGAACTTGTTCTCAACCTGCCTACCTGGTTAAATAAAGGTAAATCAAAAATTATCTCTATGTTCTCTCTATGTTCTCTCTTACCTGGTCATTATCTCTATGTTCTATCTATGTTCTCTTACCTGGTGATGCCATCTTTGATGTAGTACAGCAGACACTCTGACATCAGGGGGTCCTCGTTAAGGTTCACCAGGTGAGGAGTCTACAGCAGGGAGGGTTCATATGAGTTCATATAGGTTCATATGGGTCCATATGAGTTCATATAGATTCATATAGGTTCATATGGGTTCATATAGATTCATATAGGTTCATATGGGTTCATATAGATTCATATGGGTTCATAGTTTCATAAGGGTTCATATAGATTCACATAGATTTGTATAGGTTCATATGGGTTCATATAGATTCATATGGGTTCATAGTTTCATAAGGGTTCATATAGATTCACATAGATTTGTATAGGTTCATATGGGTTCACATAGATTCATATAGGTTCACATTGGTTCATATAGGTTCATATGGGTTCATATGAGTTCATATAGATTCATATAATCTGTTCAACCTCATTTCAGATCAATATATTCAGTCACTTATTCCAACATCACATTTTAATTGAATAAAAATATACTCATGCATAGATCTGCTACAGGTAGATAAACACAGAGCATAGATCTGCTACAGGTAGATAAACACAAAGCATAGATCTGTTGCAGGTAGATAAACACAGAGCATAGATCTGTTGCAGGTAGATAAACACAGAGCCTGCGTCCTAAACAGAACTCTATTCCCTATATAGTACACTATTTTTGCCCAAGGCCCAAAGGGGCACTATGAAGAGACTACGGTGGCATTTTGGACACAACTAGACATTCACTATAGTAGATGATGCCGAGTTTTAAGACATGCAGACAGTCTCTAGGAGATCCACAGCATTACTAATATCCATCAAACACAGATGGCTCTTCTAGCAAACAGAAGTGCTATAAATAGGACTAAATATAGCAAACGCATACATAATGTGTTTACTTTTCTGCACTCGCATCTCTCTGCTGTTTGACAGCACAGTGAGTAGGGCTTTGTTTACTATGAATAATGTAGTAGATTAAAAAGGGGAAGACTAAATTAATCAAAGTCCTATTTGACATAAGGAGACCAAATTAAAAAGGAAACAGTTGGTGGATCTCCGCCGCCGCTGTAAATCTGTACATGGCATGGCAGTTTCCAAATAGGGCTACAGAGACGAATGTATCACTGAACTCAACATGCAACCATTTCAAAGATTTTGCTGAGTTACAGTTCGTATCAGGAAATCAGTCAATTTAAATAAATTCATGAGGCCCTAATCTATGGATTTCACGTGACTGGGAATACAGATATGCTTCTGTTGGTCACAGACACCTTAAGTGTGGATCAGAAAACCAGTCAGTATCTGGTGTGAACAGCATTTGTCTCATGTAGCGCAAATACATCTCCTTCGCATAGAGTTGATAAGGCGGTTTATTGTGGCCTGATTCAATGGCTGCGCAAAGTTGCTGTTAGGTGACATGTCTGGTGACCATGGAAGAACAGGGACACAGGAATTTCCAGGAATTTCATCGTCAGGGACTGGGAGACTAGTCTAGATCGAGGGACAGATGAACGGAGCAAAGTACTCAGAGATCCTCGGTGAAAACCTGCTCCAGAGCACTCAGGACCTCAGACTAGGGTGAAAGTTCACCTTCCAACAAACAACGACCCTAAGCACACAGACAAGACAACGCAGGAGTGGCTTTGAGACAAGTCTCTGAGTGTCCTTGAGTGGCCCAGCCAGAGCCCGGACTTGAACCCGATCGAACATCTCTGGAGAGACCTGAAAATAGCCGTGCAGTGTCGCTTCCCATCCAACCTGACAGAGCTTGAGAGGATCTGCAGAGAAAATTGGGAGAAACTCCCCAAATACAGGTGTGCCAATCTTGTAGCGTCATACTCAAGAAGACTCAAGGCTGTAATCGGTGCTTCAACTGTCACGCCCTGATCTGTTTCACCTGTCTTTGTGATTGTCTCCACCCATCTCCAGGTGTCACCTGTTTTCCCCATTATCCCCTGGGTACCTATTCCTGTGATCCCTGTCAGGTGTCACCTGTTTTCCCCATTATCCCCTGGGTACCTATTCCTGTGATCCCTGTCAGGTGTCACCTGTTTTCCCCATTATCCCCTGGGTACCTATTCCTGTGATCCCTGTCAGGTGTCACCTGTTTTCCCCATTATCCCCTGGGTATTTATTCCTGTGATCTCTGTTTGTCTGTTACTAGTTCATCTTGTTTTGTCAACCAGCATGTTTTCCTGATTTTTCCTTTTCTCTGTTTTGCTAGTCCTCCCGTTTTTGACCCTTGCCTGCCCTGACTCTGAACCCGCCTGCCTTACCATACTGCCTGCCCTGACCTCGAGTCTGCCTGCCACTCTGTACCTCCTGGACTCTGACCTAGTTTATGATATTCTCGTGCCTGCCCCTTGGATTATAATAAATATCAGAGACTCAAACCATCTGCCGCCCGTGTCTGCATCTGGGTCTCGCCCTGAATAAAGGGTCTGAATCCTTATGTCATTGTGATGAAAAACATTTATGAGCAAACGTTTTTTTTTTTAAGTGTTTTTGCTTTGTCATTATGGGGTTTTGTGTATAAATCAAATTTTAATTTTATTTTTTTTAACTAGGAAAGTCAGTTAAGAACAAATTCTTATTTACAATGTGGGCCTACACCGGCCAAACCCGGACGATGCTGGGCCAATTGTGATGAGGGAGAAAAAAAAACATTGGAATCCATTTTAGAATAAGGCTGTAAAAAAACTAAATGTGGACAAAGTCAAGGTGTCTGAATAGATTCTGAATCCACTTTACTTCCATTCATGTTTTTGACTGGTATCTTCAGGCGAGTCTTGTGAGGCCTGTGGGCAGTCGTAGAACAAAACAACTGACATGTGTTTGTGAGAATCTCATCTTTAGTGAGAGTGTGTAGCCCAATCTGTTGGGACACTACAGGCAGAAGTTGGCAGATTGGCTGTACCGATACTTCCGATACGCTTGCGGTGTGTGTAGGAGACTGTGTGTGTGTAGTGTATGTGTGTGTAGGAGACTCCAGAGGGGAGATGAGTGTGTAGGAGACACCAGAGAGGAGAGGAATATCTAGGAGACTCCAGAGGAGTGTGTGTAGGAGACACCAGAGAGGAGAGGAGTATCTAGGAGACTCCAGAGGAGTGTGTAGTAGACACCAGAGAGGAGAGGAGTATCTAGGAGACTCCAGAGGAGTGTGTGAAGGAGACTCCAGAGAGGAGTGTGTAGGAAACTCCAGAGAGGAGAGGAGAATCTAGGAGATTCCAGAGAGGTGTGTGTAGGAGACCAGAGAGGGAGGAGTGTGTAGGAGACTCCAGAGAGAAGAGGAGTGTGTAGGAGACTCCAGAGGAGTGTGTAGGAGACTCCAGAGAGGAGTATCTAGGAGACTCCAGAGAGGGAGGAGTGTGTAGGAGACTCCAGAGGGGAGAGGAGTGTGTAGGAGACACCAGAGAGGAGAGGAGTATCTAGGAGACTCCAGAGGAGTGTGTGTAGGAGACTCCAGAGGGGAGACGAGTGTGTAGGAGACTCCAGAGAGGAGAGGAGTGTGTAGGAGACTCCAGAGAGAAGAGGAGTGTGTAGGAGACTCCAGAGGAGTGTGTAGGAGACTCCAGAGGAGTGTGTAGGAGACTCCAGAGGAGTGTGTGTAGGAGACTCCAGAGGGGAGAAGAGTGTGTAGGAGACTCCAGATAGGAGAGGAGTGTGTAGGAGACTCCATAGAGGAGAATCTAGGAGACTCCAGAGGGGAGAAGAGTGTGTAGGAGACTCCAGAGAGGAGAGGAGTGTGTAGGAGACTCCGGAGAGGAGAATCTAGGAGACTCCAGAGGGGAGAAGAGTGTGTAGGAGACTCCAGAGAGAAGAGGAGTGTGTAGGAGACTCCAGAGAGGAGAATCTAGGAGACTCCAGAGGGGAGAAGAGTGTGTAGGAGACTCCAGAGAGAAGAGGAGTGTGTAGGAGACTCCAGAGAGGAGAATCTAGGAGACTCCAGAGAGGGGAGGAGTGTGTAGGAGACTCCAGAGGAGTGTGTGTAGGAGACTCCAGAGGGGAGAGGAGTGTGTAGGAGACTCCAGAGAGGGGAGGAGTGTGTAGGAGACTCCAGAGAGAAGAGGAGTGTGTAGGAGACTCCAGAGAGAAGAGGAGTGTGTAGGAGACTCCAGAGAGGAGAATCTAGGAGACTCCAGAGAGGGGAGGAGTGTGTAGGAGACTCCAGAGGAGTGTGTGTAGGAGACTCCAGAGAGGAGAGGAGTGTGTAGGAGACTCCAGAGGGGAGAGGAGTGTGTAGGAGACTCCAGAGGGGAGAGGATTGTGTATGAGACTCCAGAGAGCAGAGGAGTGTGTAGGAGACTCCAGAGAGGAGAGGAGTGTGTAGGAGACTCCAGAGAGGAGAGGAGTGTGTAGGAGACACTGCAGAGGGACCAACCTCATTGGGTGAAAACAGCCCTACTGTGTCTATGAACACAGCCTCAGGCTTTCTGCTCTGCTGTGATGTCGAGGGCTTGGAAGTAAATCAACATGAATGTGTCATACCTTGATCTGTTTCACCTGTCTTTGTGATTGTCTCCACCTCCCTCCAGGTGTCGCCCATCTCCCCTCATTATCCCCTGTGTTCTCTGTTTGTATGTTGCCAGTTCGTCTTGTCAAGTCAACCAGCGTTTTTTTGTGTCAGCTCCAGTTTTTCCCCCAGTCTCTCTTTTCTCAAGCTCATGGTTTTTGACACTTGATTGTCCTAACCCTGTACCCGCCCACCTGACCACTCTGCCTGCCGTCCTGTCCTGTACCTTTGCCCCTGTTGCTGTAATAAACATTGTTACTTCGACACGGTCTGCTTCTGGGTCTAACCCTTGATACCTGATAGAAAGCATCAAATTAAACATTGCTTGTTCTCCTGCTCACCCTCATCCATGGTACATTTGTTGATTACACTATTCGAGTTCATACTATTAATGTTGAAGACATGTGACACGGGGCGGCAGGGTAGCCTAGTGGTTAGAGCGCTGGACTAGCAAGTTCAAATCCCCGAGCTGACAAGGTACAAATCTGTCGTTCTGCCCCTGAACAGGCAGTTAACCCACTGTTCCTAGGTCGTCATTGAAAATAAGAATGTGTTCTTAGCTGACTTGCCTAGTTAAATAAAGGTAAAAATATATATATTTAAAAAAAAACATGTATTCTGTGATGTGTAGCTGTCTTACCTTCTTGGGGGAGAAAACTCCCACAGTTCCTCCATCTTCCCTCATGGCCACACCCATCTCAGCCAGCAGGGCCTCTCTGTGGAAGAGAACAGAGAGTTGTGATGTCATCCAATGTAGCGCTTCTGACTCTGGACCACATGCCCCCTGACGAGGGGGGGGGGGGGGGGGGGGTTCTGTCTATGACCCCTGCTCTGTCTATGACTCTGCTATCTGCCCCCCCCCCCCCCCCTTCTCTACATTTCTCACTGTACTGTCAAAAAATGTTTAATTACAAAATGCTTCTTTGCCAGATTCATAAAAAAAAGAAAAAAAAGTGAATTGACAGTTTTACAATGGTCTCCTAATCTTCATGGTCCTTGGAGCCAGATACTGTAGGGGCCTTTCAATGGTCTCCTAATCTTCATGGTCCTTGGAGCCAGATACTGTAGGGGCCTTTCAACGGTCTCCTAATCTTCATGGTCCTTGGAGCCAGATACTGTAGGGGCCTTTCAATGGTCTCCTAATCTTCATGGTCCTTGGAGCCAGATACTGTAGGGGCCTTTCAACGGTCTCCTAATCTTCATGGTCCTTGGAGCCAGATACTGTAGGGGCCTTTCAATGGTCTCCTAATCTTCATGGTCCTTGGAGCCAGATACTGTAGGGGCCTTTCAATGGTCTCCTAATCTTCATGGTCCTTGGAGCCAGATACTGTAGGGGCCTTTCAATGGTCTCCTAATCTTCATGGTCCTTGGAGCCAGATACTGTAGGGGCCTTTCAATGGTCTCCTAATCTTCATGGTCCTTGGAGCCAGATACTGTAGGGGCCTTTCAATGGTCTCCTAATCTTCATGGTCCTTGGAGCCAGATACTGTAGGGGCCTTTCAATGGTCTCCTAATCTTCATGGTCCTTGGAGCCAGATACTGTAGGGGCCTTTCAATGGTCTCCTAATCTTCATGGTCCTTGGAGCCAGATACTGTAGGGGCCTTTCAATGGTCTCCTAATCTTCATGGTCCTTGGAGCCAGATACTGTAGGGGCCTTTCAATGGTCTCCTAATCTTCATGGTCCTTGGAGCCAGATACTGTAGGGGCCTTTCAATGGTCTCCTAATCTTCATGGTCCTTGGAGCCAGATACTGTAGGGGCCTTTCAATGGTCTCCTAATCTTCATGGTCCTTGGAGCCAGATACTGTAGGGGCCTTTCAATGGTCTCCTAATCTTCATAGTCCTTGGAGCCAGATACTGTAGGGGCCTTTCAATGGTCTCCTAATCTTCATGGTCCTTGGAGCCGGATACTGTAGGGGCCTTTCAACGGTCTCCTAATCTTCATGGTCCTTGGAGCCAGATACTGTAGGGGCCTTTCAATGGTCTCCTAATCTTCATGGTCATTGGAGCCAGATACTGTAGGGGCCTTTCAATGGTCTCCTAATCTTCATGGTCCTTGGAGCCGGATACTGTAGGGGCCTTTCAATGGTCTCCTAATCTTCATGGTCCTTGGAGCCAGATACTGTAGGGGCCTTTCAACGGTCTCCTAATCTTCATGGTCCTTGGAGCCAGATACTGTAGGGGCCTTTCAATGGTCTCCTAATCTTCATGGTCCTTGGAGCCAGATACTGTAGGGGCCTTTCAATGGTCTCCTAATCTTCATGGTCCTTGGAGCCAGATACTGTAGGGGCCTTTCAATGGTCTCCTAATCTTCATGGTCCTTGGAGCCAGATACTGTAGGGGCCTTTCAATGGTCTCCTAATCTTCATGGTCCTTGGAGCCAGATACTGTAGGGGCCTTTCAATGGTCTCCTAATCTTCATGGTCATTGGAGCCAGATACTGTAGGGGCCTTTCAATGGTCTCCTAATCTTCATGGTCCTTGGAGCCAGATACTGTAGGGGCCTTTCAATGGTCTCCTAATCTTCATGGTCCTTGGAGCCAGATACTGTAGGGGCCTTTCAATGGTCTCCTAATCTTCATGGTCATTGGAGCCAGATACTGTAGGGGCCTTTCAATGGTCTCCTAATCTTCATGGTCCTTGGAGCCAGATACTGTAGGGGCCTTTCAATGGTCACCTAATCTTCATGGTCCTTGGAGCCAGATACTGTAGGGGCCTTTCAATGGTCACCTAATCTTCATGGTCCTTGGAGCCAGATACTGTAGGGGCCTTTCAATGGTCTCCTAATCTTCATGGTCATTGGAGCCAGATACTGTAGGGGCCTTTCAATGGTCTCCTAATCTTCATGGTCCTTGGAGCCAGATACTGTAGGGGCCTTTCAATGGTCTCCTAATCTTCATGGTCCTTGGAGCCAGATACTGTAGGGGCCTTTCAATGGTCTCCTAATCTTCATGGTCATTGGAGCCAGATACTGTAGGGGCCTTTCAATGGTCTCCTAATCTTCATGGTCCTTGGAGCCAGATACTGTAGGGGCCTTTCAATGGTCTCCTAATCTTCATGGTCCTTGGAGCCAGATACTGTAGGGGCCTTTCAATGGTCTCCTAATCTTCATGGTCCTTGGAGCCAGATACTGTAGGGGCCTTTCAATGGTCTCCTAATCTTCATGGTCTTTGGAGCCAGGTACTGTAGGGGCCTTTCAATGGTCTCCTAATCTTCATGGTCCTTGGAGCCAGATACTGTAGGGGCCTTTCAATGGTCTCCTAATCTTCATGGTCCTTGGAGCCGGATACTGTAGGGGCCTTTCAATGGTCTCCTAATCTTCATGGTCCTTGGAGCCAGATACTGTAGGGGCCTTTCAATGGTCTCCTAATCTTCATGGTCCTTGGAGCCAGATACTGTAGGGGCCTTTCAATGGTCTCCTAATCTTCATGGTCCTTGGAGCCAGATACTGTAGGGGCCTTTCAATGGTCTCCTAATCTTCATGGTCCTTGGAGCCAGATACTGTAGGGGCCTTTCAATGGTCTCCTAATCTTCATGGTCCTTGGAGCCAGATACTGTAGGGGCCTTTCAATGGTCTCCTAATCTTCATGGTCCTTGGAGCCAGATACTGTAGGGGCCTTTCAATGGTCTCCTAATCTTCATGGTCCTTGGAGCCGGATACTGTAGGGGCCTTTCAATGGTCTCCTAATCTTCATGGTCCTTGGAGCCAGATACTGTAGGGGCCTTTCAATGGTCTCCTAATCTTCATGGTCCTTGGAGCCAGATACTGTAGGGGCCTTTCAATGGTCTCCTAATCTTCATGGTCCTTGGAGCCGGATACTGTAGGGGCCTTTCAATGGTCTCCTAATCTTCATGGTCCTTGGAGCCAGATACTGTAGGGGCCTTTCAATGGTCTCCTAATCTTCATGGTCCTTGGAGCCGGATACTGTAGGGGCCTTTCAATGGTCTCCTAATCTTCATGGTCCTTGGAGCCGGATACTGTAGGGGCCTTTCAATGGTCTCCTAATCTTCATGGTCCTTGGAGCCAGATACTGTAGGGGCCTTTCAACGGTCTCCTAATCTTCATGGTCCTTGGAGCCAGATACTGTAGGGGCCTTTCAATGGTCTCCTAATCTTCATGGTCCTTGGAGCCAGATACTGTAGGGGCCTTTCAATGGTCTCCTAATCTTCATGGTCCTTGGAGCCGGATACTGTAGGGGCCTTTCAATGGTCTCCTAATCTTCATGGTCCTTGGAGCCAGATACTGTAGGGGCCTTTCAATGGTCTCCTAATCTTCATGGTCCTTGGAGCCAGATACTGTAGGGGCCTTTCAATGGTCTCCTAATCTTCATGGTCCTTGGAGCCAGATACTGTAGGGGCCTTTCAATGGTCTCCTAATCTTCATGGTCCTTGGAGCCAGATACTGTAGGGGCCTTTCAATGGTCTCCTAATCTTCATGGTCCTTGGAGCCAGATACTGTAGGGGCCTTTCAATGGTCTCCTAATCTTCATGGTCCTTGGAGCCAGATACTGTAGGGGCCTTTCAATGGTCTCCTAATCTTCATGGTCATTGGAGCCAGATACTGTAGGGGCCTTTCAATGGTCTCCTAATCTTCATGGTCCTTGGAGCCAGATACTGTAGGGGCCTTTCAATGGTCTCCTAATCTTCATGGTCCTTGGAGCCAGATACTGTAGGGGCCTTTCAATGGTCTCCTAATCTTCATGGTCATTGGAGCCAGATACTGTAGGGGCCTTTCAATGGTCACCTAATCTTCATGGTCCTTGGAGCCAGATACTGTAGGGGCCTTTCAATGGTCACCTAATCTTCATGGTCCTTGGAGCCAGATACTGTAGGGGCCTTTCAATGGTCACCTAATCTTCATGGTCCTTGGAGCCGGATACTGTAGGTGTCTTTCTTGACTATCTGCAGGCAGGTCTATACTGTAAGTAGAGATGTAGAAGCTGAAAGAACTCACCTTTCCATTCTGATGGCTTCTGTTCTGCGAAGTTTCTCCTCCCAGGTCTCATTGAGCTCTGCGATGATTTTCTCTGTTTCCTGATGAAATCACAAAATCATTCATATCTGAGGGTGTGTCAACTCCCTCACCCCCCCCAGAGTCTATGTTCAATATGTGGGGCGAGGGGTATTATGAATGACTGTAATCAATGAATTAATCGATCAGTCAATTAATCAATAAATTAATCAACCAATCCGTGTTCAGTTCACCTTGAGTCTCTCGATGGCCTGCTCGCTGCCAGGGCTGATCATGATGCGGTCGTGGAGGCTGGCGATAGATCCGGCTCGACTGGAAAGGGCGGACAAAGAGGGGGAGGGGCTCATCCCCGTCATGGCATTGGTCACTGTGGAGAGATCATAATTTTGATTGACAGATTAGCGATTATTGTCATTATTCTTAAAATTGGATAGGTCTGTCAGGCGGGGCACAGGAAACAGGCGGGCAGGACAGGAAGTGGGGATAGAGCAGGGACAGGGAGGTAAGAAAGATGGAGAGAAGCGGAAAGAATATAGAAAAAGACAGAGGACAGAAGACAGAAGACAGATAACAGAGGACAGAGGACAGAGGACAGAAGTAGCTTGAAATGAATCTGAAACACAAAGTGAAACATTAACTGAGAGTAAGAAGGACACCAGAAAGAGAAGACAGAAGCAGCCCTGCATGCAGAAAGCCACGCAAAAAAAGAAGAAGAACACAAAATATATGGCAGTAATGGGCATACAGAGAGACTGGAGGGGCTAAGCTAAAATAATAAGATCTAACATCAAGCCAGATGCTCAATATGCCATCGAGCTTCAAGCAAAGCATTAGCAGTCAGTGAGACCTATCAGAATCCTCAATTCAACACTGTCACCCATCTTCCTGAATGAGGTTAGTGCCCTACTGCATACAACACTACATGTATTGTCAGTCTAAAGCACTATTCAATCTATTGACTCTACATCAAGCTCTCCATCTCAAGGCCAAAAGCATGTTTGAATAAAAATATAACGATGAAACACCACACTAAGAACACACAAAAGACTGGACTGTATTGTATTGACAGGGGCTGTGGTTTCCTTCCTTACAGGCCACTAGCCACCAGCCTCTAGCCTCTAGCCTCTAGCCACTAGCCACTAGCCTCTAGCCACTAGCCACTAGCCTCTAGCCACTAGCCACTAGCCTCTAGCCACTAGCCACTAGCCTCTAGCCACTAGCCACTAGCCAGACCATACTATGGACATCAAATGTCATCTAAAAGCTAATGAGATTCACTAACTGCTTCACCAGCTACTCTAAAAACCATTCTTACCAAAACATATTACTGTAAAAACCATCCTTACCTAAACATATTACTGTAAAAACCATCCTTACCTAAACCTATTACTGTAAAAACCATCCTTACCAAACCTATTATTGTAAAAACCATCCTTACCAAAACATAATACTGTAAAAACCATCCTTACCTAAACATATTACTGTAAAAACCATCCTTACCAAACCTATTCCTGTAAAAACCATCCTTACCAAACCTATTCCTGTAAAAACCATCCTTACCAAACCTATTCCTGTAAAAACCATCCTTACCAAACCCTATTACTGTAAAAACCATCCTTACCAAACACTATTACTGTAAAAACCATCCTTCCCAAACCGATTACTGTAACAGGAAATCCTCTTCTACTGCAGAGTACCAAGCGGAAGGTCTTCCGTTGAAAAGCAGATAGAACAGGGATTGACTGTGCTGTAAGTGAGGTTTGAGATTCATGACTGTACTAACGGATTACTGATCACCCTAAAATGTTGTTGATTTTCCAATCTCGCAGATTTTACAAGAGCTTCACATTCTCTATCAAATGATATCTGGTTATATTAAGAAAGCCAGTGTTTTGTCACGGTTCACTATGTGAACGCAATATACTAAAAGGGAATTTTGACGTGGTTCATTTGGGAATAATGTGCTGAAAGGTCTCTGCAACCTTGTATGGAACAACGACTCTCAGCATTGCAGTTGGTTCTGGTAGAGCAACACAGAGGAACATAGTAGGCAGGCGGGTGTTGCTATAGCAACACAGAGGAACATAGTAGGCAGGCGGGTGTTGCTATAGCAACACAGAGGAACATAGTAGGCAGGCAGGTGCTGCTATAGCAACACAGAGGAACACAGTAGGCAGGTAGGTGCTGCTATAGCAACACAGAGGAACACAGTAAGCAGGCAGGTGTTGCTATAGCAACACAGAGGAACACAGTAGGCAGGTAGGTGTTGCTATAGCAACACAGAGGAACATAGTAGGCAGGCGGGTGCTGCTATAGCAACACAGAGGAGCACAGTAGGCAGGTAGGTGCTGCTATAGCAACACAGAGGAGCACAGTAGGAAGGTAGGTGCTGCTATAGCAACACAGAGGAACACAGTAGGCAGGTAGGTGCTGCTATAGCAACACGGAGGAGCACAGTAGGCAGGTAGGTGCTGCTATAGCAACACAGAGGAACACCGTAGGCAGGTAGGTGCTGCTATAGCAACACGGAGGAGCACAGTAGGCAGGTAGGTGCTGCTATAGCAACACAGAGGAACACCGTAGGCAGGTAGGTGCTGCTATATCAACACAGCAACCAATTCAAAGAAAAACACCAGTCCGTATACTTTCTGTTAAGCCAAGATGGCACACAACACTTCTACCACCATACATTTGGAGGCCATCTGTTGAAACACAGTAGCTAATAGCAATGTAAAAAAAAATGAGATAGCAAACTACAGTAGAGAGAAACAGTAGAGAGAGAAACAGTAGAGAGAGAAACAGTAGAGAGAGAAACAGTAGAGAGAGAAACAGTAGAGAGAGAAACAGTAGAGAGAAAAAGTAGAGAGAGAAACAGTAGAGAGAGAAACAGTAGAGAGAAAAACAGTAGAGAGAGAAACAGTAGAGAGAGAAACAGTAGAGAGAGAAACAGTAGAGAGAGAAACAGTAGAGAGAGAAACAGTAGAGAGAGAAACAGTAGAGAGAAACAGTAGAGAGAGAAACAGTAGAGAGAGAAACAGTAGAGAGAGAAACAATAGAGAGAAACAGTAGAGAGAGAAACAGTAGAGAGAGAAACAGTAGAGAGAGAAACAGTAGAGAGAAAAACAGTAGAGAGAGAAACAGTAGAGAGAAAAACAGTAGAGAGAGAAACAGTAGAGAGAAACAGTAGAGAGAGAAACAGTAGAGAGAGAAACAGTAGAGAGAAAAAGTAGAGAGAAACAGTAGAGAGGAACAGTAGAGAGAGAAACAGTAGAGAGAGAGAAACAGTAGAGAGAGAAACAGTAGAGAGAAAAAGTAGAGAGAGAAACAGTAGAGAGAGAAACAGTAGAGAGAAACAGTAGAGAAAAACAGTAGAGAGAGAAACAGTAGAGAGAGAAACAGTAGAGAGAGAAACAGTAGAGAGAAAAAGTAGAGAGAGAAACAGTACAGAGAGAAACAGTAGAGAGAGAAACAGTAGAGAGAGAAAGAGTAGACAGAGAAACAGTAGAGAGAGAAACAGTAGAGAGAGAAAGAGTAGACAGAGAAACAGTAGAGACTGAGAAACAGTAGAGAGAGAAACAGTAGAGAGAGAAACAGTAGAGAGAGAGAAACAGTAGAGAGAGAAACAATAGAGAGAAACAGTAGAGAGAGAAACAGTAGAGAGAGAAACAGTAGAGAGAGAAACAGTACAGAGAGAAACAGTACAGAGAGAAACTGTAGAGAGAGAAAGAGTAGAGAGAGAAACAGTAGAGAGAGAGAAACAGCAGAGAGAGAAACAGTAGAGAGAGAAACATGAGAGAAACAGTAGAGAGAAACAGTAGAGAGAAAGAGTAGAGAGAAACAGTAGAGAGAGAAACAGTAGAGAGAGAAACAGTAGAGAGAAACAGTAGAGAGAGAAAGAGTAAAGAGAAACAGTAGAGAGAAACAGTAGAGAGAGAAACAGTAGAGAGAGAAACAGTAGAGAGAAACAGTAGAGAGAGAAACAGCAGAGAGGAACAGTAGAGAGAAACAGTAGAGAGAGAAACAGTAGAGAGAGGAACAGTAGAGAGAGAAACAGTAGAGAGAAACAGAGAGAAAGAGTAAAGAGAAACAGTAGAGAGAAACAGTAGAGAGAGAAACAGTAGAGAGAGAAACAGTAGAGAGAGAAACAGTAGAGAAACAGTAGAGAGAAACAGTAGAGAGAGAAACAGTAGAGAGAGAGAAACAGTAGAGAGAGAAACAGTAGAGAGAGAAACAGTAGAGAGAAACAGTAGAGAGAAACAGTAGAGAGAGAAACAGTAGAGAGAGAAACAGTAGAGAGAGAAACAGTAACACACATTTCAAACCAGCAATGTCAGTGCCAAGCGCTGGCCCCTTGTATGCTAGGAGAGAAAGAGAGAGAGAACACAGAGAAAGACAAGAGGAGAGACAGGAAAACAAAACTGTGAGGGATTCACTCATTCACTCAGTGTTAGCTGAACAGCTGGTGCCAACATACTGGTTCTGCTAACATACTGGTTCTGCTAGCATTCTGGTTCTGCTAGCATACTGGTTCTGCTAGCATTCTGGTTCTGCTAGCATACTGGTTCTGCTAGCATACTGGTTCTGCTAACATACTAGTTCTGCTAACATTCTAGTTCTGATAACATACTGGTTCTGATAACATACTGGTTCTGATAACATACTGGTTCTGCTAGCATGCTGGTTCTGCTAACATACTAGTTCTGCTAACATTCTAGTTCTGATAACATACTGGTTCTGATAACATACTGGTTCTGCTAGCATACTGGTTCTGCTAACATACTAGTTCTGCTAACATTCTAGTTCTGATAACATACTGGTTCTGATAACATACTGGTTCTGATAACATACTGGTTCTGCTAGCATGCTGGTTCTGCTAACATACTGGTTCTGCTAGCATACTGGTTCTGCTAGCATACTAGTGGTGCTAACACACTGGTTCTGATAACATACTGGTTCTGCTAGCATATTGGTTCTGCTAGCATTCTGGTTCTGCTAGCTTACTGGTTCTGATACCATACTGGTGGTGCTAACATACTGGTTCTGCTAGCCTACTGGTTCTGCTAACATACTGGTTCTGCTAACATACTGGTGGTGCTAGCATACTGGTTCTGCTAGCCTACTGGTTCTGATAACATACTGGTTCTGCTAACATACTGGTGGTGCTAACATACTGGTGGTGCTAGCATACTGGTTCTGATAACATACTGGTTCTGCTAGCATACTGGTTCTGATAACATACTGGTTCTGCTAGCATACTGGTTCTGCTAGCATACTAGTTCTGACAACATACTGGTTCTGCTAGCATACTGGTTCTGCTAGCATACTGGTTCTGATAACATACTGGTTCTGATAACATACTGGTGGTGCTAACATACTGGTTCTGCTAGCCTACTGGTTCTGCTAACATACTGGTTCTGCTAACATACTGGTGGTGCTAGCATACTGGTTCTGCTAACATACTGGTTCTGCTAGCATACTGGTTCTGCTAACATACTGGTCCTGGTAACATACTGGTTCTGCTAACCTACTGGTCCTGTTAACATACTGGTTCTGCTAACATACTGGTTCTGCTAGCATACTGGTTCTGATAACATACTGGTTCTGCTAGCATACTGGTTCTGATAACATACTGGTTCTGATAACATACTGGTTCTGATAACATACTGGTCCTGCTAACATACTGGTCCTGCTAACCTACTGGTTCTGCTAACATACTGAGCCAGGAAAATAAGACCAATCCACACACTCTTCTCTTAACCCACAGACGAGAGAGAGAGAGAGAGAGGGGGGGGGGGGGGGGGGTGAGGGAGAGAGAGAGAGAGAAAGAGAGAGAGAGAGAGAGAGAAATGACGAGGGGCACATATCTGTACATTTGTGGTGCACGTGGGGCACACATCTGCACACAATTTTCAGGGACACTACTTTGGCTCGTGGGCACTACTTCTAGCTAACAAGTATACAAAAGTACCCGAGAATCCCTTTAAGGTCATGTTAGGACCAAATGGCACCCTTATTCCCTATATAGTGCAATACTTTTGACCAGGGCCCTATGGCACCCTATTCCCTATGTAGTGCACTACTTTTGACCAGGGCCCATATTGAACTACATAGGAAATAGGATGCCATTTCAGAGTCAACCTTTATGAAAATGGTGGAAGGACAGCAGATTGGACAATCCCTTACTTTCGAGGATGTCTCCCAGTCCCTGGGATAGGAGGAGGTCCCTCAGGCGACACACCTCCTCTTTCAGCTCACGGACCAATCGGTTGTTAGGGTCCTCATTGATGACAGCGTTACAGCGGATCTGTTTGGCTCTATCTGCATACCTGATGTGGGAAGAGGAGCACCAACATGATGAGACCTGAGGAGGAAGGGAGGAGCACTGGGACCTGAGGAGGGGAGCACTGGGACCTGAGGAGGGAGGGAGGAGCACTGGGACCTGAGGAGGGGAGCACTGGGACCTGAGGAGGGGAGCACTGGGACCTGAGGAGGGGAGCACTGGGACCTGAGGAGGAGGGGAGCACTGGGACCTGAGGAGGAGGGGGAGCACAGGGACCTGAGGAGGAGGGGGAGCACTGGGACCTGAGGAGGAGGGGGAGCACTGGGGCCTGAGGAGGAGGGGGAGCACTGGGACCTAAGGAGGGGAGCACTGGGACCTGAGAAGGAGGGGTGCACTGGGACCTGAGAAGAGGAGAGGAGCACTGAGACCTGAGAAGGAGGGGTGCACTGGGACCTGAGAAGGGGAGAGGAGCACTGAGACCTGAGAAGGGGAGAGGAGCACTGGGACCTGAGGAGTGGAGCACTGGGATCTGAGGAGGGGAGAGGAGCACTGGGACCTGAGGAGGAGAGAGGATCACTGAGACCTGAGGAGGGGAGAGGAGCACAGGGACCTGAGGAGGGGAGAGGAGCACTGGGACCTGAGGAGGGGAGAGGAGCACTGGGACCTGAGAAGGGGAGAGGAGCACTGACATGATGAGATCTGAAGAGGAGAGAGGAGAACTGGGACCTGAGGAGGGGAGAGGAGCACCGAGACCTGAGGATGGGAGAGGAGCACAGGGAACTGAGGAGGGGAGAGGAGCACTGACATGATGAGATCTGAGGAGGGGAGAGGAGCAATGGGACCTGAGGAGGAGAGAGGAGCACTGAGACCTGAGGAGAGGAGCACTGGGACCCGAGGAGGACAGAGGAGCACTGACATGATGAGATCTGAGGAGGGGAGAGGGGCACTGGGACCTGAGGAGGGGAGAGGAGCACTGAGACCTGAGGAGGGGAGAGGAGCACTGAGACCTGAGGAGGGGAGAGGAGAACTGGGACCTGAGGAGGGGAGAGGAGCACTGAGACCTGAGGAGGACAGAGGAGCACTGAGACCTGAGGAGGACAGAGGAGCACTGACATGATGAGATCTGAGGAGGGGAGAGGAGCACTGGGACCTGAGGAGGGGAGAGGAACACTGGGACCTGAGGAGGGGAGAGGAGCACTGAGACCTGAGGAGGGGAGAGGGGCACTGAGACCTGAGGAGGGGAGAGGGGCACTGAGACCTGGGGAGGGGAAAGGGGCACTGGGACCTGAGGAGGGGAGAGGAGCACTGAGACCTGAGGAGGGGAGAGGAGCACTGAGACCTGAGGAGGGGAGAGGAGCACTGAGACCTGAGGTCTCATCATATTAGTGCTCCTCTGTCCTCCTCAGGTCTCATCATGTCAGTGCTCCTCTGTCCTTCTCAGGTCTCATCATGTCAGTGCTCTTCTGTCCTCCTCAGGTCTCATCGTGTCAGTGCTCCTCTGTTCTCCTCAGGTCTCATCATGTCAGTGCTCCTCTGTCCTCCTCTGTCCTCCTCAGGTCTCATCACATATGCAAAAAAGTGGCATCTCCTGAGTGGGTACTCGATTACACCATTCAGCAGTGTAACACTGTAGCTGTAACTTTGAAGGGTGTTTGAAGAGTGGAGCTGACACAGAGAACAAGCCCTGGAGGAAAACATCATCTGTTGTTATGCAATACGAAGATAGGTCTCTTTACAGGGCCTTGTCCTTCAAATCATCACTGATCAGCTGCTGTGTGGTAGAGAGGGAGAGAGAGAGAAATAGGGAGAGAGAGAAAGAGGGAGAGAGAGAGAGAGAGAAAGAGGGAGAGAGAGAGAAAGAGGGAGAGAGAGAGAGAAAGAGGGAGAGAGAGAGAAAGAGCGAGAGAGAGAGAAAGAGCGAGAGAGAGAGAAAGAGGGAGAGAGAGAGAAAGAGGGAGAGAGAGAAAGAGGGAGAGAGAGAGAGAAAGAGGGAGAGAGAGAAAGAGGGAGAGAGAGAGAAAGAGGGAGAGAGAGAGAAAGAGGGAGAGAGAGAGAGAGAGAAAGAGGGAGAGAGAGAGAAAGAGGGAGAGAGAGAGAGAGAGAAAGAGGGAGAGAGAGAGAAAGAGGGAGAGAGAGAGAAAGAGGGAGAGAGAGAGAAAGAGAGAGAGAGAGAGAGAAAGAGGGAGAGAGAGAAAGAGGGAGAGAGAGAGAAAGAGGGAGAGAGAGAGAAAGAGGGAGAGAGAGAGAAAGAGGGAGAGAGAGAGAAAGAGAGAGAGAGAGAGAAAGAGGGAGAGAGAGAGAGAGAGCGAGAGAGAGGTGACAGCATTGCAGGTGTGCAGGTGACAGCATTCCCTCCCCCATATGCCCCCCTAGGCACAACTATGACAACATAACAAACAAAAACGGGTCACAACTCCTGCAGCTCTGTTGCACGCTGGGTATGTACATAGTCAATGGTAGGCTTCGAGGGGACTCCTATGGTAGGTACACCTATAGCTCATCTCTTGGCAGTAGTACTGTAGACTACTTTATCACTGACCTCAACCCGGAGTCTCTCAGAGCGTTCACAGTCAGCCCACTGACACCCCTATCAGACCACAGCAAAATCACAGTCTACTTGAACAGAGCAATACCCGATCACGAGGCATCAAAGCCAAAGGAACTGAGTAACATTAAGAAATGCTATAGATGGAAGGAATGCAGTTTGGAAACCTACCAAAAAACAATTAGGCAACAACAAATTCAATCCCTTTTAGACCATTTCCTGGGTAAAACATTCCACTGCAATAGTGAAGGTGTAAACTTGGCAGTATATTTGACCTCTCAGCTTCCCTATCAAATCTAAAAATCTCAAATAGAAAACCGAAGAAAATGAACAACAATGATAAATGGTTTGATGAAGAATGCAAAAATCTAAGAAAGAAATTGAGAAACCTGTCCAACCAAAAACATAGAGACCCGGGAAACCTGAGTCTACGCCTTCACTATGGTGAATCACTAAAACAATACAGAAATACACTACGGAAAACGAAGGAACAACACGTCAGAAATCAGCTCAATGTAACTGAAGAATCCGTAGACTCTAACCACTTCTGGGAAAATTGGTAAACACTAAACAAACAACAACACGAAGAAGTATCTATCCAAAATGGAGATGTATGGGTAAACCACTTCTCCAATCTTTTTGGTTCTTTAACAAAGAATAAAGAGCAAAAACATATACATGATCAAATACAAATCTTAGAATCAACTATTAAAGACTACCAGAACCCACTGGATTCTCCAATTACAATGAATGAGTTACAGGACAAAATAAAAACCCTCCAACCCAAAAAGGCCTGTGGTGTTGATGGTATCCTCAATGAAATGATCAAATATACAGACAACAAATTCCAATTGGCTATACTAAAACTCTTTAACATCATCCTTAGCTCTGGCATCTTCCCCAATATTTGGAACCAAGGACTGATCACCCCAATCCACAAAAGTGGAGACAAATTTGACCCCAATAACTACCGTGGAATATGCGTCAACAGTAACCTTGGGAAAATCCTCTGCATTATCATTAACAGCAGACTCGTACATTTCCTCAATGAAAACAATGTACTGTGCAAATGTCAAATGGGCTTTTTACCAAATTACCGTACAACAGACCATGTATTCACCCTGCACACCCTAATTGACAACCAAACAAACCAAAACAAAGGCAAAGTCTTCTCATGCTTTGTTGATTTCAAAAAAGTCTTCGACTCAATTTGGCATGAGGGTCTGCTATACAAATTGATGGAAAGTGGTGTTGGGGGTAAAACATACGACATTATAAAATCCATGTACACAAACAACAAGTGTGCAGTTAAATTGGCAAAAAACACACACATTTCTTCACACAGCGCAGTGGGGTGAGACAGGGATGCAGCTTAAGCCCCACCCTCTTCAACATATATATCAATGAATTGGTGAGGGCAGTAGAAAAGTCTGCAGCACCCGGCCTCACTCTGCTAGAATCTGAAGTCAAATGTCTACTGTTTGCTGATGATCTGGTGCTTCTGTCACCAACCAAGGAGGGCCTACAGCAGCACCTAGATCTTCTGCACAGATTCTTTCAGACCTGGGCACTGACAGTAAATCTCAGTAAGAACAAAATAATGGTGTTCCAAAAAAGGTCCAGTCGCCAGGACCACAAATACAAATTCCATCTAGACACTGTTGTCCTAGAGCACACAAAAAACTATACATGCAAGAAGCCTAAACATCAGCGCCACAGGTAACTTCCACAAAGCTGTGAACGATCTGAGAGACAAGGCAAGAAGGGCCTTCTATGCCATCAAAAGGAACATACATTTCAACATACCAATTAGGATCTGGCTAAAAATACTTGAATCAGTCATAGAGCCCATTGCCCTTTACGGTTGTGAGTTCTGGGGTCCTCTCACCAACCAAGACTTCACAAAATGGGACAAACACCAAATTGAGACTCTGCATACAGAATTCTGCAAAAATATCCCCCGTGTACAATGTAAAACACCAAATAATGCATGCAGAGCAGAATTAGGCCGATACCCAACAATTATCAAAATCCAGAAAAGAGCCGTTAAATTCTACAGCCACCTAAAAGGAAGTGATTCCCAAACCTCCCATAACAAAGCCATCACCTACAGAGAGATGAACCTGGAGAAGAGTCCCCTAAGCAAGCTAGTCCTGGGGCTCTGTTCACAAACACAAACACACCCCACAGAGCCCCAGGACAGCAGCACAGTTAGACCCAACCAAATCATGAGAAAACAAAAAGATAATTACTTGACACATTGGAAAGAATTAACAAAAAAACAGAGCAAACTAGAATGCTATTTGGCCCTAAACAGAGTACACAGGCAACCAGTGAAGAACACACACCATTGTAAATACAATCCATATTTATGCTTATTTATTTTCCCTTGTGTACTTTAACCATTTGTACATTGTTACAACACTGTATATATATAATATGACATTTGTAATGTCTTTATTGTTTTGAAACTTCTGTATGTGTAATGTTTACTGTTCATTTTTATTGTTTACTTCACTTTTGTATATTATCTACTCCACTTGCTTTGGCAATGTTAACACATGTTTCCCATGCCAATAAAGCCCCTTGAATTGAGAGAGAGAGAGTTCTCTCATCCTTTTATTCTTGTACCTGAGTGTGCTGAGAGTCTCGTCATAGTTGATGTCAGCTGGACTGAGAGCAGCAACCATGGCAGTTCGAGAGTTTCCCCCTGAGCAAAACAGAAGATCAGAAGAATTAGGGTCTATCAGATTGATTAAGACCGTTTACATACGTAGGATTTATATGAAGTCAGCAAGATTTTTTTCTGGGCTCAGAGTTAGTAAACTAGTCTGAATGTTCATTGAGCAAGGTGAGGTAATACGTCTATTGATCAATTGTCAATCTAAGTTACATAATAAAACCATTCCCGTCAAAATCCTTCAATTTAAGCTAAATATATCAGATTTTGTGGGCTGCGTCTCAGTCCACCGCATCCTCCGATGTCGGCCTTCCGCATCTGCGGTGAAAGGTAGCCGCGCTACAGCTTTGTTCGTCAGACCACGAGACGTCCTGACAGTTGGTCTTCTCACGAGAAAGTCTGAAGTGTCTGAACCGTTTGTCCTACAAACTAATATGACCCCTCTATGGAAAGATGGGACTCTCACGGACACGATGTGTCACGGGACTCGTCTGAAGGCAACCCGTAAAAAAAAATGAATGGAAGTGTGGAGGTAGTTTAGTGCCAACAAAAAAAGAATATGTGTCCCAAAAAAAACGACAATATTTCCTGAGCTTTCTTATATGGCCTAAATATAGGACAGACACTTCAAAACCGTATTCCATAATGTGTTGCCATTCATGAATGTTTCATTCAATGCGGCTCTATGAGCTATAGTATCAACGGACAAATACAATATTTTAACTAATCATAAAAATAACGGTTCCTACCTAAATTGATACCTAAAAGGGGTCCTAAAATTCAGAATCAAATAGCTAAATGATCCGTGGTATGACCATATTAAAACAATTCCATATGCTAGCTTAGTTAACGGTTCCTACCTAAGTTCTCTCTCAGTAGCCAGGTCAACACAGAATCTCTGTAAAGTTAGTTCCCACCTACGTTCTCTCTCAGTGGTCAGGTCAAAACAGAATCTCTGTAAAGTTAAAGGTTCCTACCTAAGTTCTCTCTCAGTAGCCAGGTCAACACAGAATCTCTGTAATGTTAATGTCACACCCTGACCTTAGTTATCTTTGTTTTCTTTATTATTTTGGTTATGGTGTGACGAGGGTGGTATGTGTGTTTTTGTATTGTCTCTGGGTTTTTGTAGTCTAGGTGTTTATATGTCTACGGTTGCCTAGAATGGTTATCAATCAGAGGCAGCTGTTTATCGTTGTCTCTGATTGGGAATCATATTTAGGTAGCCATATTCCTTATCTGTGGGTTATTGTTTATGCATAGCTGCCTGTGTCAGCACTAGTGTTTATAGCGTCATGTTCATTTTTATTGTTTTGTTAGTTTGTCTAAGTATTCTTCGTTTTAATAAAAGAAGAATGCATTAATCTCACGCTGCACCTTGGTCTCATCGTTACAACGAAAGTGACAGTTAAAGGTTCCCACCTAAGTTCTCTCTCTCAGTAGCCAGGTCAACACAGAATCTCTGTAAAGTTAGTTCCCACCTAAGTTCTCTCTCAGTAGCCAGGTCAACACAGAGTCTCTGTAAAGTTAGTTCCCACCTAAGTTCTCTCTCAGTAGCCAGGTCAACACAGAATCTCTGTAAAGTTAGTTCCCACTTAAGTTCTCTCTCAGTAGCCAGGTCAACACAGAATCTCTGTAAAGTTAATTCCCACCTAAGTTCTCTCTCAGTAGCCAGGTCAACACAGAATCTCTGTAAAGTTAGTTCCCACTTAAGTTCTCTCTCAGTAGCCAGGTCAACACAGAATCTCTGTAAAGTTAAAGGTTCCCACCTAAGTTCTCTCTCAGTAGCCAGGTCAACACAGAATCTCTGTAAAGTTAGTTCCCACCTAAGTTCTCTCTCAGTAGCCAGGTCAACACAGAATCTCTGTAAAGTTAGTTCCCACTTAAGTTCTCTCTCAGTAGCCAGGTCAACACAGAATCTCTGTAAAGTTAGTTCCCACCTAAGTTCTCTCTCAGTAGCCAGGTCAACACAGAATCTCTGTAAAGTTAGTTCCCACCTAAGTTCTCTCTCAGTAGCCAGGTCAACACAGAGTCTCTGTAAAGTTAGTTCCCACCTAAGTTCTCTCTCAGTAGCCAGGTCAACACAGAATCTCTGTAAAGTTAATTCCCACCTAAGTTCTCTCTCAGTAGCCAGGTCAACACAGAGTCTCTGTAAAGTTAGTTCCCACCTAAGTTCTCTCTCAGTAGCCAGGTCAACACAGAATCTCTGTAAAGTTAGTTCCCACCTAAGTTCTCTCTCAGTAGCCAGGTCAACACAGAATCTCTGTAAAGTTAGTTCCCACCTAAGTTCTCTCTCAGTAGCCAGGTCAACACAGAATCTCTGTAAAGTTAATTCCCACCTAAGTTCTCTCTCAGTAGCCAGGTCAACACAGAGTCTCTGTAAGGGATGTGACTCTCCACTTTCTTTTTCTTCTTGTTCTTATTTTGTGCAGAATCCTACAAAAAAAAGTGAATAATAAAAGAGAAACGTTATTTTCCAGCCTATATTTGTAAAACTAAATATTAATGATCCATGTGTATAAATATAACTCATCCATACCACTTCGGCCAAGGCAGAGATGACTTTCCCCAGAGTGGTCAGAGATTTGTTGATGTTTGCTCCTTCCTGTAACAGGACAAAGGACAGCAAAAATAATTTTCAATGGAAGTCGAAGAATAATATGGCCAAACGCAACTCAATCGCCTCACAAGAAAAGGATGAAGAGACAGAGGAGGGAGGAAGACAGAGGAGGGAGAAAGACAGGATGAAGACGGAGAAGATGAAGAGGCAGAGGAGGGAGAAAGACAGAGAAAGGAGAAAGACAGGATGAAGACGGAGAAGATGAAGAGGCAGAGGATGAAGAAGCGGAGGATGAAGAGACAGAGGAGGGAGGAAGACAGAGGAGCGAGAAAGACAGGATGAAGACGGAGAGGATGAAGAGGCAGAGGAGGGAGAAAGACAGGATGAAGACGGAGAGGATTAAGAGGCAGAGGAGGGAGAAAGACAGGATGAAGATGGAGAGGATGAAGAGGCAGAGGAGGGAGAAAGACAGGATGAAGACGGAGAGGATGAAGAGGCAGAGTAGGAAGAAAGACAGAGGAAGGAGAAAGACAGAGGAAGGAGAAAGACAGGATGAAGAGGCAGAGGATGAAGAAGCGGAGGATGAAGAGGCGGAGGAGGGAGAAAGAGAGAAAGGAGAAAGACAGGATGAAGAGGCAGAGGAGAGAGAAAGACAGAGGAAGGAGAAAGACAGGATGAAGACGGAGAGGATGAAGAGGCAGAGTAGGAAGAAGCGGAGGATGAAGAGACAGAGGAGGGAGGAAGACAGAGGAGGGAGAAAGACAGGATGAAGACGGAGAAGATGAAGAGGCAGAGGAGGGAGAAAGACAGAGAAAGGAGAAAGACAGGATGAAGACGGAGAGGATGAGGAGGCAGAGGATGAAGAAGCGGAGGATGAAGAGACAGAGGAGGGAGGAAGACAGAGGAGCGAGAAAGACAGGATGAAGACGGAGAGGATGAAGAGGCAGAGGAGGGAGAAAGACAGGATGAAGACGGAGAGGATTAAGAGGCAGAGGAGGGAGAAAGACAGGATGAAGATGGAGAGGATGAAGAGGCAGAGGAGGGAGAAAGACAGGATGAAGACGGAGAGGATGAAGAGGCAGAGTAGGAAGAAAGACAGAGGAAGGAGAAAGACAGAGGAAGGAGAAAGACAGGATGAAGAGGCAGAGGATGAAGAAGCGGAGGATGAAGAGGCGGAGGAGGGAGAAAGACAGAGGAGGGAGAAACCTTGAGCCGGGTCCCTTTGGCGCCTGTGGAGTCGGCCCTCTCGCTGCCGGCCAAATCCACCAGGCTGATTTTGCTGACCTGTGACAGAAACGTCAATGGGAGTGCAGGGATATGCATTAGCTAAACTAAAATCCTTTATTCTCACAGTTGGCAGCAACAGTTGGCACCAGTCAACCTCCTTCACAATGTCACAGACACATTATCAAGTGCCCTCACAGGCACATGTAGGGCGACAAGTGACTTTTTTCCAATTAGCTTTAAAGCCTCAATTCTTAATTTGTTTTTTCAGTCCCAATAGCACCCAATAACTCTTTTTCCTTATATGCAGCTGAGGGATGAGGCTGGAACAACTAAAACCAATCTGAAATTGATAAATGGAGCTATGGACGCAAGCACTGATAACAAAACAACAAAACAGCAATTCATTAAAAAAAAAATGTATGTCCTTGAAATCACAGAGTTCAAGCAGTTTACAGAGAGCTTTGGATGAATCTCAGAATAATGTCCCTCTGTTTCTCTAGTCCTCTCTCCTCACATCCCTCTGATGTTTTAAAGGCAGTGTAGCACCTCATTTTTCCCTCAATGCCAGAAACTCATTTAATACTACTAACTTAGAGCACTTGATTTAAATCCATTATTTATAATACTATAATGTTATTCTAAAAGTTGGGTTTGTTATTTTCTCCAAATCAACTCTAACTTTCACGGGGGGGGGGGGGGGGGGGGATCCCTACAAAACACCTAAGGTCACCGTCACACGATTATTATTATTTTTTAAATGTAGTAAAACGTGGGATACATTTGTGAGAATAAGGCGTCTGCTCGTCAATCTGAAGGGCACATTTCATCCCTGAGAACGTCCACGGCTGGAAGGAACACTTCAGCAAGAAGATGTCTTCTCCAAGTGGATACTGTCCCTACCATCCATGTGGCTTTGTAAAGTATCTCAAACAGCCAGCAGCACCAGCAGAGACCGTGAGAATGGAAGTGATATGGGGTAAGTGAAAGAACTAGCTTGCTTCCTTCCTGCTAACGTTAGCTAGCTATAGTGCGTTTAGTTCACGCCTTTCCATCTAAATAACCCTTATATAACTAACCAAATGTAAACATGTCGGCCAGCTGTTGGTAGCTAAATGCTGATGGTGTCACACTATAGAGAGTACAAGCTTATGGGAAATAATTGTTTTAGCCGTGACGGAGGTCACTGTTGTGGGGGTTGTGCGTTGGACTAAATCGGCCATTCTGTGGCACCAGGAGGACAATGACCCATCACACCTCCAGGCTGTGTAAGTGCTATTTTGACCAAGAAGGAGAGTGATGGAGTGCTGCATCAGGATGAAACCAATTGAGATGGTTTGGGATGAGTTGGACTGCAGAGTGAAGGAAAAGCAGCCAACGAGTGCTCAGCATATGTGGGAACTCCTTCAAGACTGTTGGAAAATAATTCCAGGTGAAGCTGGTTGAGAGAATGCCAGGAGTGTGCAAAGTTGTCATCAAGGCAAAGGGCGGCTACTTTGAAGAATCTCAAATCTAAAATATATTTGGATTTGTTTAACACTTTTTTGGTTACTACATGATTCCATATGTGTTATTTCATAGTTTTGATGTCTTCACTGTTATTCTGAAATGTAGAAAATAGTCAAAATAATCAAAAACCTGTGAATGAGTAGGTGTGTCAACTTTTGACTGGTACTGTAGCTATCTTAGTTTGTCACTGGTATGGGCTAGTAAATATCCTAAACCTAGACAACTAGACTGATAGCTGCAAACTTAAACCAAACATTATTGCTACTGTTCACTCAAATACGTATTTCCACAGGTAATTGATTAAATTCAATGTTTATTCTATAAACATTCTATATGTTGTTGTCATATTCTAGGGAAATCCTCACAGCCATGTAAACCATGTACAGTAGGCTACTACAGCCAATATGTTCCCCCAACGTGTGAGTCATAGAACCCATGTATATTAGTTATTGTAAACTGGGTGGTTCGAGCCCTGAATGCTGATTGGCTGACAGCTGTGGTTTATCAGACCGTATACCACGGGTATGACAAAACATGTATTTTTACTGCTCTAATGACTTTGGTAACCAGTTTATAATAGCTATAAGGCACCTCGTGGGTTTGTGGCATATGGCCAATATACCGCGGGCTGTATCCAGGTACTCCGCGTTGAGTCGTGACTAAGAACAGCCCTTAGCCGTGGTACATTAGCCATATACCACTTCCCCTTGGGCTTTATTGCTTATTAATACAGCAACAACTACATACATATCTGTTAGGGTCTATTATCTGATACCTGGACTTTAAGAAGAACGTGAGGAGAGCGGAAGCAAGGAGATTCAAACCTGGTTACACTTCACTGTATAGTATGAAGTGAGATCTTTCTGTCCGAGACGGCGGCCCCTACCTTCTCAGAGGTGTTATCGGTCTCAGCATCGTGTCGTTTCTGAGTGAAGATGATGTTGAACACAGCGTGGGAGCGACTGCTAGTCTCGTTCATGTTGGTGGCGGCAACCGTCCTGCAGAGAAGAAGAGAATGTTGGGGTCACGTTCACTTGACACCAAAATTGAAGAAAACTGACGGAAACAGGATTTACCTTTCCTGGACTTGTCCAATAAAAAAATGTTAATTTGTCCCGTGTGCCCCACTGAACATGACCCTGATCTGTGTCACTTCAACAACACCACAGAACATCCTGTATGATGTCACACCACAGAACATCCTGTATGATGTCACACCACAGAACATCCTGTATGATGTCACACCACAGAACATCCTGTATGATGTGATACCACAGAACATCCTGTATGATGTCACACCACAGAACATCCTGTATGATGTCACACCACAGAACATCCTGTATGATGTCACACCACAGAACATCCTGTATGATGTCACACCACAGAACATCCTGTAAGATGTAACACCACAGAACATCCTGTAAGATGCAACACCACAGAACATCCTGTTTGATGTCACACCACAGAACATCCTGTATGATGTCACACCACAGAACATCCTGTATGATGTCACACCACAGAACATCCTGTATGATGCAACACCACACAACATCCTGTATGATGCAACACCACAGAACATCCTGTATGATGCAACACCACAGAACATCCTGTATGATGCAACACCACAGAACATCCTGTATGATGTCACACCACAGAACATCCTGTATGATGCAACACCACACAACATCCTGTATGATGCAACACCACACAACATCCTGTATGATGTCACAACACAGAACATCCTGTATGATGTCACACCACAGAACATCCTGTATGATGCAACACCACACAACATCCTGTATGATGCAACACCACAGAACATCCTGTATGATGTCACAACACAGAACATCCTGTATGATGCAACACCACACAACATCCTGTATGATGCAACACCACACAACATCCTGTATGATGTCACAACACAGAACATCCTGTATGATGTCACACCACAGAACATCCTGTATGATGCAACACCACACAACATCCTGTATGATGCAACACCACACAACATCCTGTATGATGTCACAACACAGAACATCCTGTATGATGTCACACCACAGAACATCCTGTATGATGCAACACCACAGAACATCCTGTATGATGTCACACCACAGAACATCCTGTATGATGTCACACCACACAACATCCTGTATGATGCAACACCACAGATGCATTGAGACAGAAGAAGAACAAAAACCATATAACAATGTATGAGTCATCTGAGATCAATCTATGATCCATCCTAATAATAAAGCACAGAAACCTCCACGATGAATAGTTTTATACGAGGGGCAGAAATTAATTGCAACAAGATAAGCCAAAGAACAGATCCATTAAAATACATTTCCCTAAATGCTCTCTAGAAACCAAAACATAAATTTTCAGCTGCCTCATGGGGCATTACATAAAATTTGAGGTGGTTTAAGCCGGTTCGTCAACGGCTGGTGCTGCTACTGGCTAATTGCGATTGTTAGTTTCGAGCTACTGAGACAAGAGACAATGTGCTAATTTGTAGAGAAGATAAATCTCTTCCCAAGCAGCAGGGAGTGGTAAACTGAGGAAGAACAGAACACAGACCCGGAGTGTTGCAGGAGAGAGAATGGAGTCATTAGAACACAATCCAGAGTGTTGCAGGAGAGAGAATGGAGTCATTAGAACACAGCCCAGAGTGTTGCAGGAGACAGAATGGAGTCATTAGAACACAGTCCAGAGTGTTGCAGGAGAGAGAATGGAGTCATTAGAACACAGACCAGAGTGTTGCAGGAGACAGAATGGAGTCATTAGAACACAGTCCAGAGTGTTGCAGGAGAGAGAATGGAGTCATTAGAACACAGTCCAGAGTGTTGCAGGAGACAGAATGGAGTCATTAGAACACAGTCCAGAGTGTTGCAGGAGAGAGAATGGAGTCATTAGAACACAGTCCAGAGTGTTGCAGGAGACAGAATGGAGTCATTAGAACACAGTCCAGAGTGTTGCAGGCGAGAGAATGGAGTCATTAGAACACAGACCAGAGTGTTGCAGGAGACAGAATGGAGTCATTAGAACACAGTCCAGAGTGTTGCAGGAGAGAGAATGGAGTCATTAGAACACAGTCCAGAGTGTTGCAGGAGACAGAATGGAGTCATTAGAACACAGTCCAGAGTGTTGCAGGAGAGAGAATGGAGTCATTAGAACACAGTCCAGAGTGTTGCAGGAGACAGAATGGAGTCATTAGAACACAGTCCAGAGTGTTGCAGGAGAGTGAATGGAGTCATTAGAACACAGTCCAGAGTGTTGCAGGAGAGAGAATGGAGTCATTAGAACACAGTCCAGAGTGTTGCAGGAGAGTGAATGGAGTCATTAGAACACAGCCCAGAGTGTTGCAGGAGAGTGAATGGAGTCATTAGAACACAGTCCAGAGTGTTGCAGGAGAGAGAATGGAGTCATTAGAACACAGCCCAGAGTGTTGCAGGAGAGTGAATGGAGTCATTAGAACACAGTCCAGAGTGTTGCAGGAGAGAGAATGGAGTCATTAGAACACAGCCCAGAGTGTTGCAGGAGACAGAATGGAGTCATTAGAACACAGACCAGAGTGTTGCAGGAGACAGAATGGAGTCATTAGAACACAGACCAGAGTGTTGCAGGAGACAGAATGGAGTCTTTAGAACACAGTCCAGAGTGTTGCAGGAGACAGAATGGAGTCATTAGAACACAGTCCAGAGTGTTGCAGGAGAGAGGATGGATGAACAGAGGACAGTAGAGGGGTGGATGAATAGACAGAGCACAGTAGAGGGGTGGATGGATGGACAGAGGACAGTAGAGGGGTGGATGAATAGACAGAGGAGAGTAGAGGGGTGGATGAATAGATAGAGGACAGTAGAGGGGTGGATGGATGGACAGAGGACAGTAGAGGGGTGGATGAATAGACAGAGGACAGTAGAGGGGTGGATGGATGAACAGAGGACAGTAGAGGGGTGGATGAATAGACAGAGCACAGTAGAGGGGTGGATGGATGGACAGAGGACAGTAGAGGGGTGGATGAATAGACAGAGGACAGTAGAGGGGGTGGATGAATAGACAGAGGACAGTAGAGGGGTGGATGAATAGACAGAGGACAGTAGAGGGGTGGATGAATAGATAGAGGACAGTAGAGGGGTGGATGAATAGACAGAGGACAGTAGAGGGGTGGATGGATGGACAGAGGACAGTAGAGGGGTGGATGAATAGACAGAGGACAGTAGAGGGGTGGATAAATAGACAGAGGACAGTAGAGGGGTGGATGAATAGATAGAGGACAGTAGAGGGCTGGATGAATAGACAGAGCACAGTAGGTATGTACAGCTACACATCAGGATGGTACATATTAGTAAGTTAATGGAGATTTGAAGGTTACGGAACTGCAATCAATTCATTCATTGATTATTTCATTCATTATTGAGTAATTTATCAATCGACGGGGCTAATATGATTCCAACACGTTATAGCAAGTGCTCACCCACCCAACAAGTCTGGAACTTCAATAATGAATCATTGTTTTGTTCCTTTGATCATTGAATTGCATGTTTGTCCTGTTTGTCTGCTAGAGTGTCCTAGTTATATGGCTATCTCAGCTGGCGTCTGATGTGTTGGTTAATTAACTCCATGTAAAATCTTTTCTGGGTCTGCCAGTTCAAGTCTTCTCAGGCAGTAAATTCCCTTATGGACAGAGCAGAGCACCGTGTGCTTAATTAATCTATTCATTCTCGGCCAACACGGTACAGTATAGCAGCTGCGTTTCACCAAGGCTACTACGTCCCAAATCTCCCCCCGGTAGGGCTCTGGTCGAGGGTAACACACTATATAAAGGGAACAGGAGGCCATTTAGGACAGAAACCCAAGAAGACGGCTCATAATAATGGCTGGAACGGAGTGAATGGAATGGCATCAACCACATAGAAACCATGTGTTTCATGCCATTCCAACTCTTCTGCTCCAGCTGTTACCACAAGCCCATCCTCCCCAAATAAGTAGCCACCAGCCTCCTGTGTGCCCAAACCTTCTCTATACTTTCAATCCATTTAGATGCTTGATCAACATGTTGCTTCCTTCTAAGTGCTATTGTTATCTGTGATTTATGGAAAAGAGACAGAATATTTAACATTGACCCAGTTGAACTCAGCACAGTATTACATTGACAGTCATTTCTCGGACACTCTTGTCCAGACTGACTTGGTGCATCGTAAGGTGCATGTGAGACCACCTCATACCACAATCCTAGTAAGTCAAACTTTTCCTCAATAAATCAACTAACAGCAAAGTCAGTGCTTGTAAGAAAAGATAAGTGTGAGGATTAATCAAGATACTGTTTGAAGAGGTGGGTTTTCAGATGTTTGGATGGGCAGGGACTCATCTGTCCTGACGTTAGGGGGAAGCTTGTTCCAACATTGGGTTGCCAAGCACCCACCCAGCCATTCACTCATCCTTCCACCCACCCATCCATCCACCCACCCACCCACCCGCCCATCCATCCATCCATCCATCCATCCATCCATCCATCCATCCATCCATCCATCCATCTACCCACGCATCCTTCCACCTACCCATCCAGCCAGCCATCCATCCACCTATCCATTCCCCCACCAACCAACACACCCAACCAAATACCCACCCACCTACCCATCCATCCACCCAACCACCCACCTATCCATACATCTGTCCCCTCACCTGGCCTTGTTTCCAGAGTCCATGAGGTCCTGGATGTCGTTGTAGGAGGTGACGGCCAGCTTGGACAGGTCCTCTACGTAGGGCCCCATCAGGGGGTGTTCCCTCACACGCAGGTTCCCCTTGTTCTTAGGGTTCAGGAGGTCACGCACACGCTCACAGTAGATCTCCATGTAGCTCACCTGAGGAGGAGGGAGGGGGAGGGAGGGAGGATGGGAGGGGGGGGGGCAAAGTGTTATATTACCAACTAGGTCTTTCTAGTCTTTCGTCAATTCCTCTCTGGTCTATAGAAGTGGCATCCTGTTTCCTGTAGGTCTCTGGTTCTTCAATTCCTTGTTTCCTCTCTCCTCATATCCTTCTCATAATGCAAGGAAGGGACCTTGGTTCTACCCCTCCAATGTGTTTTTGAGGAAGTAAGGAGAGAGGATGCAAGGAATGAAGATAAGACTAATTGAGAAAGAGCCCTAGTGAGAGGAAGTGCATGCAGAAATGCTTACTTACCTTAAACAACAAACAAGTTCAAGAAATTAAGTTAATAAAATATTTACAAAGTAATTAGTCCAGGTGGCCTTTTGATGAATTGTTCAGCAGTCTAATGGCTTGGGGGTTGAAGCTGTTAAGGAGCCTTTTTGGACCTAGACTTGGCGTCACGGTACCGTTGGCCGCGCGGTAGCAGAGACTTGGGTGACTGGAGTCATGATGATTTTTTTTTAATCATTTTTTAGGCCTTCCTCTGACACCGCCTAGTATATAGGTCCTGGATGGCAGGAAGCGTGGCCCAAGTGATGTACTGGGCCGTAGGCACTACCCTCTGTAGCGCCTTATGGTCAGATGCCGAGCAGTTGCCATAACAGATGGTGATGCAACTGATCAGGATGCTCTCGATGGTGAAGCTGTATAACTTTTTGAGGATCTGGGGACCCATGCCAAATCTTTTTGGTCTCGTGAAGGGGGGGAAAAGGTGTTGTCATGCCCTCTTCACGACTGTCTTGATGTGTTTAGAGCATGATAGTTCGTTGGTGATGTGGACACTAAGGAACTTGAAACTCTCCACCCGCTCCACTACAACCCTGTCAATGTCCATTACAGCCCCGTCGATGTTAATGGGGGCCTGTTTGACCCTCATTTTCCTGTAGTACATGATCAGCTCCTTTGTCTTGCTCACGTTGAGGGAGAGGTTGTTGTCCTGGCACCACACGGCCAGGTCTCTGACCTCTTCCCTATAGGCTGTCTCATCGTTCTCGGTGATCAGGCCTAGCACTGTTGTGTCAAACTTAATGATGGTGTTGGAGTCGTGCCTGGCCGCGCAGTCTTGGGTGAACAGGGTTGGACTAAGCACGCACCCCTGAGGGGTCCCCAGTGTTGACGATCAGCATGGCGGATGTGTTGTTGCCTACCCTTACCACCTGGGGGGAGGCCCGTCAGAAAGTCCCGGATCCAGTTGCAGAGGGAGGTAGTCCCCGGCCACTAGGAGTGCTGCTTCTGGATGAGCATGTTCCTGTTTGCTTATGGCCTTATACAGCTCGTTGAGTGGCATTATACAGCTCGTTCAGTGGCCTTATACAGCTCGTTGAGTGGCCTTATACAGCTCGTTGAGTGGCCTTATACAGCTCGTTGAGTGTCCTTATACAGCTCGTTGAGTGGCATTATACAGCTCGTTCAGTGGCCTTATACAGCTCGTTGAGTGGCCTTATACAGCTCGTTCAGTGGCCTTATACAGCTCGTTGAGTGGCCTTATACAGCTCGTTCAGTGGCCTTATACAGCTCGTTGAGTGGCCTTATACAGCTCGTTGAGTGGCATTATACAGCTCGTTCAGTGGCCTTATACAGCTCATTGAGTGGCCTTATACAGCTCGTTGAGTGGCATTATACAGCTCGTTCAGTGGCCTTATACAGCTCATTGAGTGGCCTTATACAGCTCGTTGAGTGACCTTATACAGCTCATTGAGTGGCCTTATACAGCTCGTTGAGTGGCCTTATACAGCTCGTTGAGTGGCATTATACAGCTCGTTTAGTGGCCTTATACAGCTCGTTGAGTGACCTTATACAGCTCATTGAGTGGCCTTATACAGCTCGTTGAGTGACCTTATACAGCTTGCTGAGTGTGGTCTTAGTGCCAGCAGCGGTTTGTGGTGGTAAATAGACTACTACGAATAATATAGATGAAAACTCTCTTGGTAGATAGTGTGGCCTACAGCTTATCATGAGTTACTCTACCTCAGGCGAGCAAAACCTTGAGACTTCTTTAATATTAGACATCAGCTGTTATTGACCCCTGCCCTTCGTCTTATCGGATGTAGCTGCTCTGTCCTGCCGATGCACGGAAAACCAGCCAGCTCTATATTATCCATGTCGTCGTTCAGCAACGACTCGGTGAAACATAAGATATTACAGTTTTTAATGTCCCGTTGGTAGAATAGTCTTAAATCGTAGATCATCCAGTTTATTTTCCAATGATTTTACGTTGGCCAATAGTACGGATGGTAGTGGTGGTTTACCTACTCGCTGACAAGGCACCCAGCACTCCTGCACCTTTTGCCCCGTTCTTTTCTTCACGCGAATGACGGGGATTTGGGCCTGGTCTTGAGAAAGCATCCTTCACATCGGACTCATATAAAGAAAACATCTACATCCAATTTAAGATGAACAATCGCTGTTCTGAATCTCTGTTCGGTCATAAGAGACGGTAGCAGTAATGTTATATACAAAATAAGTTACGAACAATGCGAAGAAAAACAAATAAAATAGCAGGGTTGGTTAGGAGCCCAGTAAAACATAGAGAGGCCTTGTGATATAACTGTACGTACCTCCACAGAGTACGACTTGCTATTGTCGTTATTACTGTCGTTGAACTTGGTGAAGAGGTCTTCACACATCTAAGGGGAGAAAGAAAGCAAAGGGTTTGCAGTGAACATTTCTTATCAATTGATAACTGGTTTATCCGTACAGGGACAGATACAAACACATTGACACGTTGAATAACACATTTATCCAATGTGTTGCGCCACAGTATAGCTTGCACTCATTTCCTACACCACAGATGGGATTTGTGTAACATTACGTTGAGGTATGGAGAGCTAGGTGTGCGATTGGTCTGGAGTAGGGATGCAAATTTCCAATTATCCTGGTTGGAGGAATCAAGGATTTGATGCTTATTCCATCCTGATTCTGGGAATCTTCCAACCAGGAAAACCAGGGATTTTTCTGGAATTTTGCAACCCTGGTGTGGAGGTAACAGTATATGCTGTATACCAGAGGGATGATTCCTTCCTGGTCTTTCAAGTCCGGTTTGCCCATCATGGTGTAGGACTTCCCAGATCCGGTCTGGCCATAAGCAAATATACAGACGTTGTATCCCTCGAAGGCATGGAGCAGCATCTCCTCACCAATGTCCTTGTACACCTGCTGCTGGCCAGCAAAGTTGATGTCCTTGGGCTGTGGAGAGACAATTATCCATTGTGAGTCAGGTAACCTTTCATATTGACCATCTAGAATACTCTGTATTATAGAATACCAGCGTGCCGGAGTTTCTTTTTAAGGTCAACCAGGACATAACCAAGATGCAACTACAAGGTTGATTCACTTGAAAATTAACCTGACTAAAAGTCAGGTTCAAGGCTGTTGTGCCTGTTCACACTAATCAGAGTGTCTAATCAAAATCAGCATGTGTTGTGCTCCTCCCTGGGTGGTATGGTATCATACAGTACACAGATAGTCAGTCAGAGGTACAGGTACTTACCGAGGTATGTGACCAGTACGAGTAATCAAAGTTGAAGCTCTTGTTCTCTTTGGGCTGCTTGGGGTTGAGGATGGCTGAAAGATACGACGGAGAGAGAGAGAGGGGGTGGGGGGGTAGAGTCAGGAGGAGGGTCAACAGGGTGAGAGAGTCGACCTGCTGTGTGAAACTAGATCTGGTCGCTGGGTCACCGATCGTCCGAATTAATTCCTGTGTCCCAAATGGCACCCTATTCCCTACATAGTACACTACTTTAGACCAGGAACCTATGGTGCCCTATTCCCTATATAGTACACTACTAGGAGAGGGAGGGAGGGAGGGAGGGAGGGAGGGAGGGAGGGAGGGAGGGAGGGAGGGAGGGAAAAGTGCTTAGTCTCTGGCTCACTGCTCCCATAAGCACTTACAGACAGACTGTTCCCTTCTGGACAATTACAGAGTACAGACAGACAGACGGTTAGCTTCCTGTTAGCTTCTGTTATTTTCAAGAGCTCTGGGCTACTATTGAATGAATGGACACTGTCAGAACAGGCCTGTCTGTGTATTAGACTGAATGGACACTGTCAGAACACTGCCCATTCCAATACATATGGACAGCGAATAAGGTTCATAGGGGAGATGGACAAAAAACCTGTTAGAATAATCACATTAGCCCTGTACGTAGTATGCATGCTCCAATGTATTGCTTCATTCTAAGTGCTAGTGTGGGGCGGCAGGTAACCTGGTGGTTAGAGCGTTGGGCTAGTAACCGAAAGTCGTTCTGCCCCTGAACGAGGCAGTTAACCCACTGTTCCTAGGCCGTCAATGTAAATAATAATTTGTTCTTAACTGACTTGCCAAGTTAAATAAAGGTAAAATAAAATAAAAAATTCTAAAATAGTGTGGTGATTGGAAAGGAGGCAGATGTGAGGGGGGAAGATCGACTGTAAAGTCACATGATGTAAACCTAAGCTAACATTCTAGATTAGGCGTTGTGGAGCGATGTGAACCTAAGCCAACATTCTAGATTAGGCGTTGTGGAGCGATTTGAACCTAAACTAACATTCTAGATTAGGCGTTGCGGAGCGATGTGAACCTAAACTAACATTTTAGATTAGGCGTTGTGGAGCGATGTGAACCTAAACTAACATTCTAGATTAGGCGTTGTGGAGCGATGTGAACCTAAACTAACATTCTAGATTAGGCGTTGTGGAGCGATGTGAACCTAAACTAACATTCTAGATTAGGCGTTGTGGAGCGATGTGAACCTAAACTAACATTCTAGATTAGGCGTTGCGGAGCGAAGTGAACCTAAACTAACATTCTAGATTAGGCGTTGTGGAGCGATGTGAACCTAAACTAACATTCTAGATTAGGCGTTGTGGAGCGATGTGAACCTAAACTAACATTCTAGATTAGGCGTTGTGGAGCGATGTGAACCTAAACTAACATTCTAGATTAGGCGTTGTGGAGCGATGTGAACCTAAACTAACATTCTAGATTAGGCGTTGCGGAGCGAAGTGAACCTAAACTAACATTCTAGATTAGGCGTTGTGGAGCGATGTGAACCTAAACGAACATTCTAGATTAGGCGTTGTGGAGCGATGTGAACCTAAACTAACATTCTAGATTAGGCGTTGCGGAGCGAAGTGAACCTAAACTAACATTCTAGATTAGGCGTTGTGGAGCGATGTGAACCTAAACTAACATTCTAGATTAGGCGTTGTGGAGCGATGTGAACCTAAACTAACATTCTAGATTAGGCGTTGTGGAGCGATGTGAACCTAAACTAACATTCTAGATTAGGCGTTGTGGAGCGATGTGAACCTAAACTAACATTCTAGATTAGGCGTTGTGGAGCGATGTGAACCTAAACTAACATTCTAGATTAGGCGTTGCGGAGCGAAGTGAACCTAAACTAACATTCTAGATTAGGCGTTGTGGAGCGATGTGAACCTAAACTAACATTCTAGATTAGGCGTTGTGGAGCGATGTGAACCTAAACTAACATTCTAGATTAGGCGTTGCGGAGCGAAGTGAACCTAAACTAACATTCTAGATTAGGCGTTGTGGAGCGATGTGAACCTAAACTAACATTCTAGATTAGGCGTTGTGGAGCGATGTGAACCTAAACTAACATTCTAGATTAGGCGTTGTGGAGCGATGTGAACCTAAACTAACATTCTAGATTAGGCGTTGTGGAGCGATGTGAACCTAAATCAACATTCTAGATTAGGTGTTGCAGAGCGATGTGAACCTAAACTAACATTCTAGATTAGGCGTTGCGGAGCGATGTGCATAACTGCCTGTTCAGGGGCAGAACGACAGAGTTGTACCTTGTCAGCTTGGGGATTCGAACTTGCAACCTTATGGTTACTAGTCCAACGCTCTAACCGCTAGGCTACCCTGCCGCCCCGTGTGTGTGTGTGTGTGTGTGTGTGTGTGCGTGTGTGTGTGTGTGTGTGTGTGTGTGTGTGTGTGTGAGTGTGTGTGTGTGTGTGTGTGCATGTGTGTGTGTGTGTTTCTCTTTCCACAGTACTGTAATATGGGTTATATTCTGGGCAATATTTTAAGGTCTGTTCTCCGCAACAAGGTCTGTTCTCCACAACAAGGTCTGTTCTCCGCAACAAGGTCTGTTCTCCACAACAAGGTCTGTTCTCCACAACAAGGTCTGTTCTCCACAACAAGGTCTGTTCTCCACAACAAGATCTGTTCTCCACAACAAGGTCTGTTCTCCGCAACAAGGTCTGTTCTCCGCAACAAGGTCTGTTCTCCACAACAAGGTCTGTTCTCCACAAGGTCTGTTCTCCACAACAAGATCTGTTCTCCACAACAAGGTCTGTTCTCCGCAACAAGGTCTGTTCTCCACAACAAGGTCTGTTCTCCACAACAAGGTATGTTCTCCACAACAAGGTCTGTTCTCCACAACAAGGTCTGTTCTCCACAACAAGGTTTGTTCTCCACAACAGACAGACAAACCTTATATAGACCTTAATATACCTTGTTGTGGAGAATAGACTTTGAGACCTTGACATGTGTCAGCTCAACATGAGTCAGCTCAACATGAGTCAACTCATCATGAGTCACCTCAACATGAGTCACCTCAACATGAGTCAGCTCAACTCAATGGATGAAATGACGAAGATAACCAGTTTTATTAAGTATTGTTCACAGCGGAGAGAACACCTGTTTGTATGTACTACGTATCTACCAAAGCCTTCACAACAGCACTCAATAGACCTCCATTATAGGTCAAATGCTTAATGGAATCATGACAAAAAGACACTTCAATTTAAATTGTGAGGATGAAGTGATAAAAACCTTCACAGCAGAGCGGGAGTAAAATAACAATAGCGAGACTATATACAGGGAGGTAACACTTCAGAGTCAATGTGCGGGGGCCCTGGATAGTCAAAGTAATTGAGGTAATATGTACATGTAGGTAGAGTAATTAAAGTGACTATGCGTTGGTGATGTGGACACCAAGGAACACCAAGGAACTTGAAGCTCTCAACCTGCTCCACTGCAGCCCCGTCGATGAGAATGGGGGGCGTGCTCGGTCCTCTTTTTCCTGTAGTCCACAATCATCTCCTTTGTCTTGATCACGTTGAGGGAGAGGTTGTTGTCCTGGCACCACACAGCCAGGTCTCTGACCTCCTTCCTATAGGCTGTCTCGTCGTTGTCCGTGATCAGGCCTACCACTGTTGTGTCACCTGCAAACTGAATGATGGTGTTGGAGTCGTGCCTGGCCGTGAAGTCATGAGTGAACAAGGAGTACAGGAGGGGACTGAGCACGCACCCCTGAGGGGCCCTTGTGTTGAGGATCAGCGTGGCGGACGTGTTGTTACCTACCCTTACCACCTGGAGGCGGCCCGTCAAAAAATCCAGGATCCAGTTGAATAGGGAAGTGTTTAGTCACAGGGTCCTTAGCTTATTGATGAGCTTTGAGGGCACTATGGTGTTGAATGCTGAGCTGTAGTCAATGAATAGCATTCTCACATAGGTGTTCCTTTTATCCAGGTGAGAAAGGCCAGTGTGGAGTGCAATAGAGATTGCATCATCTGTGGATCTGTTGGGCCGGTATGGAAATTGGAGTGGGGCTAGAGTTTCTGTGATAATGGTGTTGATGTGAGCCATGACCAACCTTTCAAAGCACTTCATGGCTACAGACATGAGTGCTACGGGTCTGTAGTCATTTAGGCAGGTTTCCTTTGTGTTCTTGGGCACAGGCACTATGGCGGTCTGCTTAAAACATGTTGTTATTGCAGACTCGGACAGGGAGAGTTTGAAAATGTCAGTGAAGACACTCGCCAGTTGGTCAGCTCATGCTCGCAGTACACCTCCTGATAATCTGTCTGGCCCTGCAGCCCTTTGAATGTTGAGCTGTTTAAACGTCTTACTCACATCGGCTGCGGAGAGCGGGATACCACAGTCTTCCGGAACAGCTGGTGCTCTCATGCATGTTTTGGTGTATTTTGCCTCGACGCAAGCATAGAAGTAGTTTAGCTCGTCTGGTAGGCTCGTGTCACTGGGCAGCTCTCAGCTGTTCTTCCCTTTGTAGTCTGTAATGGTTTGCAAGCCCTGCCACATCCGACTAGCATCAGAGCCGGTGTAGTCATATTCGATCTTAGTCCGGTATTGACCCTTTGACTGTTTGATGGTTCGTCGGATGGCGTAGCGGGATTTCTTATAAGCTTCCGGGTTAGAGTTCCGCACCTTGAAAGCGGCAGCTCTTCCCTTTAGCTCAGTGAGGATGTTGCCTGTAATCCATGGCTTCTGGTGGTGGTATGTACGCAGCTGTTCTATCCTGCCAGGGGAGCGGAAAACCAGCCAGCTGTACGTTGATAATGTCGTCGTTCAGCCATGACTCTGTGAAGCATAAGATGTTACAGTTTTGAATGTCCCGTTGGTAGTTTAATCTTCCGCGTAGGTCATCAATTTTATTTATACCACAGATTATATATATACGCACAGAGCAGCATCTGAGACAATACTCCTTCACAAAACTAGAGAAGTCTGGACCGGATGATCAAGGAGACGGATAAAAATACAATACACCTTTAGATATCTTCACAAAACATGTATACAGTGAACCCATAAAAACTCAGACAGCTACCCCAAGCACATCCTGTCACCACAGCAGCCTTAATCCACAGGCATGGAGACAAACACTAATCCTAACCCTAACCCTAACCCTAACCCTAACACTAACCCTAACACTAACCCTAACACAAACAATCACCCATCAAAAGGATGGATGATATCTTAATTTCTCTCCCCTTCTCTCTGTGAGACATTCTATGAGCCTACTAATAGAGAGGTGGGCCCTCGTCAGGCGTAGTGCACTACCCAGGAAGTATGGTTCCCTTTGGGACGTAGCCCAGCAATCTCAGATGGATCAATCCCAGTGAAATGAGATCCCAGCAGGGGTCACTCCGGTTTCCCTGGGGATGCTTTTAAATCAACTATTTCCTGTGCCGGCAGGGCTCCAGTTCCTTACCAGCACAGACACAACGGTTCCCAGAGCTGATTCTGTATAATCAGTCTTCATGTTGTGTCCTCTCCTTTAAGTATACTTCAATAAACTTTTAGCACAACAGACATTGGCAACCGACACTATTTATTCGAACAAAGAGATCCTATAATTCATGTTTTATATGTAATTCTATCCCAGTACGCACAAGAAGTTGAAAATTAAAATAAATTAAAAAACAACAACATATTTTCACAGTCTTTTAAATGTATTTTGGCCATAGGTTGCAAGATCAAATCCCCGAGCTGACAAGGTGAAAATCTGTTCTGTCCCTGAGCAAATTTGTTCTTAACTGACTTGCCTAGTTCAATAAAAGTACAATTAAACAAAATAGGATATAGTTTGGATAGTCTTCATAATCACTTTACAGTACAAAGTGCATCAATAAATAATGTCCAGATTAACACCTGTGATTACGCTATTTAGTCGCTCTTATGTAGCTATTGACTACGACATTTATCTAGTTTCCAAAAGTGGTTATTTTCAGCTGAAGGTAGTAAAAAGTCAAACAAGAAGATAGAAACAGACCATGTCTGGGAACTAGAAACAGACCATGTCTGGGAACTAGAAACAGACCATGTCTGGAAACTAGAAACAGACCATGTCTGGGAACTAGAAACAGACCATGTCTGGGAACTAGAAACATACCATGTCTGTGAGACAGAAACAGACCATGTCTGGGAGACAGAAACAGACCATGTCTGGGAACTAGAAACAGACCATGTCTGGGAGACAGAAACAGACCATGTCTGGGAACTAGAAACAGACCATGTCTGGGAGACAGAAACAGACCATGTCTGGGAGCTAGAAACAGTTCCCCCCCCCCCCATCATCTCTCATGATGTCTAGTCTAGTCAGAGGACCCTCCTCCCCCACCTCATCTCTCATGATGTCTAGTCTAGTCAGAGGACCCTCCTCCCCCTTCACCTCTCATGATGTCTAGTCTAGTCAGAGGACCCTCCTCCCCCTTCACCTCTCATGATGTCTAGTCTAGTCAGAGGACCCTCCTCCCCCACCTCATCTCTCATGATGTCTAGTCTAGTCAGAGGACCCTCCTCCCCCACCTCATCTCTCATGATGTCTAGTCTAGTCAGAAGAACTTTCTTCGACAGTATTCTCTTGTGATAGACTTCTAGCATAATACTAGCTTGCACAGGCAACAGTTGTTTCTAATTCCCAAGATGACCCAAACTACGTATAAAGATTTTCCCACTGCTGTACATTATAGCTCTTTAATGCAGGTTAAACCTGGCAGCCTGGCAGGTGTCGGTGGTTTGACCCTGGTGTTGTTTTGATATCGCTACAGGGTTAGACCGGTCATCAGTAGACTTTACAGTGGAGAAGTGTACTGTAGACCACAGCTCAGTCTACAAGTGACCCCTGTTGGCAGCTACCCAGAACCAGAAGGTGTCATGGGAAACTGGGATGGTGTGGGCCGCTCACAGCCAGCCAATTACCCAGCAGCTGATCTGAAAGAGCAACTGTGACTACTAAGTGTGAATTTTTAATCACTGTTTGCTACCAGACTCTACTCTCTACTCTAACCTGGTTTTATCACACCGAGGAAGTGGTGAAGCTGTATCAGTCTCTGCTCTGGTGCTCTCTTGTTCATCTCGTTTCAGTCAATCTGGTTCTGGGTTTGTTTTGTGACACAGTAAACATAGAGGATGTGTTGAAGCTACAGCAGTCTGTTATATGACACAGTAAACACAGAGGTAATGAAAACCTAATCCAGCTCCAACAGAGGGAATCATTGGATTAGAACATCAAACTGCTCCAGAAGGAGACACCCAACATCACACCATTACATCCAACATCACACTATTACATCCAACATCACACCATTACTTCACACCATTACACCCAACATCACACCATTACATCACACCATTACACCCAACATCACACTATTACATCACACCATTACACCCAACATCACACCATTACACCCAACATCACACTATTACACCCAACATCACACCATTACATCACACCATTACACCCAACATCACACCATTACATCACACCATTACATCACACCATTACACCCAACATCACACCATTACATCACACCATTACATCACACCATTACACCCAACATCACACCATTACATCACACCATTACACCCAACATCACAGCATTACTTCACACCATTACACCCAACATCACACCATTACTTCACACCATTACACCCAACATCACACCATTACATCACACCATTACACCCAACATCACACTATTACACCCAACATCACACCATTACATCACACTATTTCACCCAACATCACACCATTACATCACACCATTATACCCAACATCACACCATTACACCCAACATCACACCATTACACCCAACATCACACCATTACACCCAACATCACACTATTACACCCAACATCACACCATTACACCCAACATCACACTATTTCACCCAACATCACACCATTACATCACACCATAACATCCAACATCACACCATTACACCCAACATCACACTATTACACCCAACATCACACCATTACATCACACCATTACACCCAACATCACACCATTACATCACACCATTACACCCAATATCACACCATCACACTATTACACCCAACATCACACCATTACACCCAACATCACACCATTACATCACACTATTTCACCCAACATTACACCATTACATCACACTATTACACCCAACATCACACCATTACATCACACTATTACACCCAACATCACACCATTACACCCAACATCACACCATTACATCACACTATTACACCCAACATCACACCATTACACCCAACATCACACCATTACATCACACTATTACACCCAACATCACACCATTACACCCAACATCACACCATTACATCACACTATTACACCCAACATCACACCATTACATCACACCATTACACCACACCATTACATCACACCATTACACCCAACATCACATCACACCATTACACCCAACATCACACCATTACACCCAACATCCCACCATTACACCCAACATTACACCATTACACCCAACATCCCACCATTACACCCAACATCACACCATTACATCACACCATTACATCACACCATTACACCCAACATCACACCATTACATCATACCATTACATCACACCATTACATCACACCATTACATCACACCATTACACCCAACATCACACCATTACATCACACCATTCCATTACATGCATAAAATAGACGGAGACCAGTCTTTTCAATAATAGGTAACAGAATTTATTCTCGGAGCGCGCTGCCACTTCACCACGAGCAACAGTTTATATACAAATCATGACGTCATTTCATTGCATTAACAGAATCCCCTCCTCTCGACCGGGACAAAGTGAGGTGAAAAGTTCATTCTAACTTACTAACACACTCCCAGGTAACTTTTGACCCCTCAACATTATCGATCAACACTGAGCTGACAGTTCTAATTAACAGAAAACCTAAGAATGCACTCACTGTCTTATCTAAAAACCCCAGAGCTCAGTTTCGTAGGTTCAACCATAGGTTAACGACCTTATGTGTTTACACAGTCCACAACCCATTTGTTTCTTCCTAGTTGGAATGGTGTTCATTAACTTTAATTACTCCTTGTCCGTGTCACACAATCCCTTCTTATGAACTCATATTGTTAATCAGATACAATAAAACAGAGTATAAGTTTACTTAGTTACAGTTCCATTTAAAATGATTTGTTAATTTAATCATAATTTTCCCAACAATTACATCACACCATTACACCCATTATCACACCATTACATCACACCGTTACATCCGACCTCCAACATCACACTATTACATCACACCATTAATCCACACCGTTACATCACACCGTTACATCCGACATCACACCATTACATCACACCATTACATTCAACATCACACCATTACATCACACCATTACATCACACCATTACATTCAACATCACACCATTACATTCAACATCACACCATTACATTACACCATTACATTCAACATCACACCATTACATCACACCATTACATCACACCATTACATCACACCATTACATCACACCATTACATTCAACATCACACCATTACATCACACCATTACACCCAACATCACACCATTACACCCAACATCACACCATTGCATCACAACAGTATTTCTCTCACCCCTGCTTCTCTCCTCTCACTTTCTCTCTCACCCCTGCTTCTCTCCTCTCACTTTCTCTCTCACCCCTGCTTCTCTCCTCTCACTTTCTCTCTCACCCCTGCTTCTCTCCTCTCACTTTCTCTCTCACCCCTGCTTCTATCCTCTCACTTTCTCTCTCACCCCTGCTTCTCTCCTCTCACTTTCTCTCTCACCCCTGCTTCTCTCCTCTCACTTTCTCTCTCACCCCTGCTTCTCTCCTCTCACTTTCTCTCTCACTCCTATTGCCTCTCTCTGTCGATCTCTCTCTCTGTCGATCTCTCTCTCTCGATCTCTCTCTCTCTCGATCTCTCTCTCTCTCTCTCTCTCTCTCTCTCTCTCGATCTCTCTCTCTCTCGATCTCTCTCTCTCTCACTCTCTCGATCTCTCTCTCTCTCGATCTCTCTCTCTCTCTCTCTCACTCTCTCTCTCTCTCTCTCTCTCTCTCTCTCTCTCTCTCTCTCTCGATCTCTCTCTCTCTCACTCTCTCGATCTCTCTCTCTCTCTCGCTCTCTCATCACTGAATGAACAGGGATTCATAAACCTCCTGTAAAAATAAACAAGTTGTCAGCAGCATCCGTGGTCAGAGGAGGTGTTGTTGGGGGTTGAGTCCCAAATGTAGGACTCTGGTCAACAGTAGTACACTATTCATGTACAAAGTAGTGCCCTATTTGGTGAATTGTGTCCTATTTGGGATGCAGAAGGGAACGGGGGTAGAGAATGGTTTTTTAATCACATTCAGTGCTCTGTAGTTGCTGACTCTAAGTGCTCACCGCTTACATAGTGGTGTGATCCTGTATAGACCAGCCTGCCCTCAGCACTGTATGCTTGTGTACGTGTGTGTGTGTGTGTGTGTGTGTGTGTGTGTGTGTGTGTGTGTGTATGTGTGTGTGTGTGTGTGTGTGTGTGTGTGTGTGTGTGTGTGTGTGTGTGTGTGTGTGTGTGTGTGTGTGTGTGTGTGTGTGTGTGTGTGTGTGCGCGCGCATGTGTGAGTGAGTGCGTGCGTGCGTGCTGTAGTTGTAGTTATGTTGTAGTTGTAGTTATGTTGTAGTTGTAGTTATGTTGTAGTTGTAGTTATGTTGTAGTGGTAGTTATGTTGTAGTGGTAGTTATGTTGTAGTGGTAGTTATGTTGTAGTGGTAGTTATGTTGTAGTTGTAGTTATGTTGTAGTGGTAGTTATGTTGTAGTGGTAGTTATGTTGTAGTTGTAGTTATGTTGTAGTGGTAGTTATGTTGTAGTTGTAGTTATGTTGTAGTTGTAGTTATGTTGTATTGGTAGTTATGTTGTAGTTATAGTTATGTTGTAGTGGTAGTTATGTTGTAGTTGTAGTTATGTTGTAGTGGTAGTTATGTTGTAGTTGTAGTTATGTTGTAGTGGTTGTTATGTTGTAGTGGTAGTTATGTTGTAGTTGTAGTTATGTTGTAGTTGTAGTTATGATGTAGTTGTAGTTATGTTGTAGTTGTAGTTGTACTTATGTTGTAGTGGTAGTTATGTTGTAGTTGTAGTTATGTTGTAGTTGTAGTTATGTTGTAGTTGTAGTTATGATGTAGTTGTAGTTATGTTGTAGTTGTAGTTGTACTTATGTTGTAGTGGCAGTTATGTGGTAGTGGTAGTTATGGTGTAGTTGTAGTTATGTTGTAGTGGTAGTTATGTTGTAGTTGTAGTTATGTTGTAGTTGTAGTTATGTTGTAGTTGTAGTTATGTTGTAGTTGTAGTTATGTTGTAGTTGTAGTTATGTTGTAGTGGTAGTTATGTTGTAGTGGTAGTTATGTTGTAGTGGTAATTATGTTGTAGTGGTAGTTATGTTGTAGTTGTAGTTATGTTGTAGTTGTAGTTATGTTGTAGTGGTAGTTATGTTGTAGTGGTATTTATGTTGTAGTTGTAGTTATGTTGTAGTGGTAGTTATGTTGTACTGTTAGTTATGTTGTAGTTGTAGTTATGTTGTAGTGGTAGTTATGTTGTAGTTGTAGTATGTTGTAGTGGTAGTTATGTTGCAGTTGTAGTTATGTTGTAGTGGTAGTAATGTTGTAGTTGTAGTTATGTTGTAGTTGTAGTTATGTTGTAGTTGTAGTTATGTTGTAGTTGTAGTTATGTTGTAGTTGTAGTTATGTTATAGTTATGTTGTAGTGGTAGTTATGTTGTAGTTGTAGTTATGTTGTAGTTGTAGTTATGTTGTAGTTGTAGTTATGTTGTAGTGGTAGTTATGTTGTAGTTGTAGTTATGTTGTAGTGGTAGTTATGTTGTAGTTTTAGTTGAGTTGTAGTTGTAGTTATGTTGTAGTGGTAGTAATGTTGTAGTTGTAGTTATGTTGTAGTTGTAGTTATGTTGTAGTGGTAGTTATGTTGTAGTTGTAGTTATGTTGTAGTTGTAGTTATGTTGTAGTTGTAGTTATGTTGTAGTTGTAGTTATGTTATAGTTATGTTGTAGTGGTAGTTATGTTGTAGTTGTAGTTATGTTGTAGTTGTAGTTATGTTGTAGTGGTAGTTATGTTGTAGTGGTAGTTATGTTGTAGTGGTAGTTATGTTGTAGTTGTAGTTATGTTGTAGTTGTAGTTATGTTGTAGTTGTAGTTATGTTGTAGTTGTAGTTATGTTGTAGTTGTAGTTATGTTATAGTTATGTTGTAGTTGTAGTTATGTTGTAGTTGTAGTTATGTTGTAGTTGTAGTTATGTTGTAGTTGTAGTTATGTTATAGTTATGTTGTAGTGGTAGTTATGTTGTAGTTGTAGTTATGTTGTAGTTGTAGTTATGTTGTAGTGGTAGTTATGTTGTAGTGGTAGTTATGTTGTAGTGGTAGTTATGTTGTAGTTGTAGGTATGTTGTAGTTGTAGTTATGTTGTAGTTGTAGTTATGTTGTAGTTGTAGTTATGTTGTAGTTGTAGTTATGTTGTAGTTGTAGTTGTACTTATGTTGTAGTGGTAGTTATGTTGTAGTGGTAGTTATGTTGTAGTTGTAGTTATGTTGTAGTTGTAGGTATGTTGTAGTTATAGTTATGTTGTAGTTGTAGTTATGTTGTAGTTGTAGTTATGTTGTAGTTGTAGTTGTGTTGTAGTTGTAGTTATGTTTTAGTGGTAGTTATGTTGTAGTTGTAGGTATGTTGTAGTTGTTGTTATGTTGTGGTGGTAGTTATGTTGTAGTTGTAGTTATGTTGTAGTTGTAGTTATGTTGTAGTTGTAGTTATGTTGTAGTGGTAGTTAGAGGGGTATATAGTCTGATCACTGACAGAGAGGTATATAGTCTGATCACTGACAGAGGGGTATATAGTCTGATCACTGACAGAGAGGGGTATATAGTCTGATCACTGACAGAGAGATGGGTAGCCCCCAGCATCCTAATCAAGCCTTCAATTCCCCCCCAGCATCCTAATCAAACCTCCAAGCCTGAATCACTCCAGCTATCCCAGTCACTCACTTAGCTCACTGCCATTCTTGTGGTTTGTGGGAACTAGCCTATTGAACAATCTCTAGCCGTCAAGGAGCACAAAGCAGGGACAGAGATGCACAAAAGATCCCCCCCAACCTTTTCGCTGGCCCCCGTCCAGTCTCCAGGCACTGTTACCATGCAGGGGGGGGGGGGGGGGGGGGGTCTGTCTGTCATGACATCATCCTCCATACAGACCCCACATCCCCAGCAGCCAAGCAGCTAAGCAGCCAGCCCCATTGACTCAGTATGAACACAGAACAACATGCTAAGGCTGACTCCCAAAAGGCACCCGTTTCCCTACGTAGTGCATTACTTTGGACCAGTACGCTCTTAGAATCAAAATCTAGAACCTGTAACGGTTCTTCGGCTGTCATCGTAGGAGAACCCTTTTGGTTCCACGTAGAAACCATCCAAAAACGATTCTCCAAGGAAACAAAAATGGTTCTCCTATGGGGACAGCGGAAGAACCCTTTTGGTTCCACGTAGAAACCCCAAAAAAGGATTCTCCACGGAAACAAAAATGGTTCTCCTATGGGGACAGCCGAAGAACCCTTTTGGAACCCTTTTTTTTCTAAGAGTGTACATTATTAAGGGAATAGGGGATCATTTGGGATGCAACAGAGAACAATGTGCTGGAGAGAGCCAACCAGGTCCATTGACTCATCATTGGCAGAGAACAATGTGCTGGAGAGGGCCAACCAGGTCCATTGACTCATTATTGGCAGAGAACAATGTGCTGGAGAGGGCCAACCAGGTCCATTGACTCATTATTGGCAGAGAACAATGTGCTGGAGAGGGCCAACCAGGTCCATTGACTCATTATTGGCAGAGAACAATGTGCTGGAGAGGACCAACCAGGTCCATTGACTCATTATTGGCAGAGAACAATGTGCTGGAGAGGACCAGTGTCTCTGAAGAGAGTGGTGTTAGGATGTTGGTATCAGGTCTGATCTGATGAAAGTATGTCTGAGGAGGAGGGTTTAGAATACTGCTGATTTGGTACATTTCCCATGGGGCCCTGAAACAGAAATGATTTAATCTTGTATAGTGCCCCCTAGTTTCAAGAGGTTATTAAGTCAAGTAGATGTGTTTCTGGTGACGTGGTACATTTCATTGTCGACGTAAGTGAAGAGCTCATACATTCAAACAGCTAAATTCAGAGAGGGTAGAGAGAGATGATGGCACATGAAATGCACTCTGGCACACCAAACCAGAATGTTCTCGCAGGTAATCTAGCATTAAATATCGATGATGTGCTCCATTTGGTTTGTTGAACTCCTATGAACCCCCCCCCCCCCCAACCCCCCCCCCCCCCAATCTGTATTCTGTGCTGCAGAGGAGCTACTCAGACCACACTGAGGCTACGTCCAAAATCACACCCTTTCCCCGATACAGTGCTCTTAGAAAAAAGGGTTCCAAAATGGTTCTTCGGCTGTCCCCATAAGAGAACCCGTTTTGGTTCCATGTAGAACCTTTTAGGGTTCCAGGTAGAACCCTCTGTTTGAAGGGTTCTGCATGGAACTAAAAAGGGTTCTAACTGGAACTAAAAAGGGGTCCCCTATGAGGACCGCCGAAAAACCCTTTTAGATTCTAGATAGCACCTTGTTAACTAAGAATGTACTTTTGTGAAGATAGTATAGATATAGCCTCTATTGGTAGAGTGTAGATATAGCCTCTATTGGTGCAGTGTAGATATAGCCTCTATTGGTGCAGTGTAGATATAGCCTCTATTGGTGCAGTATAGATATAGCCTCTATTGGTGCAGTATAGATATAGCCTCTATTGGTGCAGTGTAGATATAGCCTCTATTGGTGCAGTATATATATAGCCTCTATTGGTGCAGTATAGATATAGCCTCTATTGGTGCAGTATAGATATAGCCTCTATTGGCGCAGTATAGATATAGCCTCTATTGGTGCAGTATAGATATAGCCTCTATTGGTGCAGTGTAGATATAGCCTCTATTGGTGCAGTATAGATATAGCCTCTATTGGTGCAGTATAGATATAGCCTCTATTGGTGCAGTATAGACATAGCCTCTATTGGTGCAGTATAGATATAGCCTCTATTGGTGCAGTATAGATATAGCCTCTATTGGTGCAGTATAGATATAGCCTCTATTGGTGCAGTGAAGATATAGCCTCTATTGGTGCAGTGTAGATATAGCCTCTATTGGTGCAGTATAGATATAGCCTCTATTGGTGCAGTATAGATATAGCCTCTATTGGTGCAGTGTAGATATAGCCTCTATTGGTGCAGTGTAGATATAGCCTCTATTGGTGCAGTAAAGATATAGCCTCTATTGGTGTTGTATAGATATAGCCTCTATTGGTGTTGTATAGATATAGCCTCTATTGGTGAGGTATAGGGTCTGGGACCAGGCTACAATGAATCCACTAGCCTCTATTGGTGCAGTACAGATATAGCCTCTATTGGTGCAGTATAGATATAGCCTCTATTGGTGCAGTAAAGATATAGCCTCTATTGGTGCAGTATAGATATAGCCTCTATTAGTGTTGTATAGATATAGCCTCTATTGGTGTTGTATAGATATAGCCTCTATTGGTGAGGTATAGGGTCTGGGATCAGGCTACAATGAATCCACTAGCCTCTATTGGTACAGTGTAGATATAGCCTCTATTGGTGCAGTATAGATATAGAATATATTGGTGCAGTGTAGATATAGCCTCTATTGGTGCAGTATAGATATAGCCTCTATTGGTGCAGTATAGATATAGCCTCTATTGGTGCAGTATAGATATAGCCTCTATTGGTGCAGTATAGATATAGCCTCTATTGGTGCAGTATATATATAGCCTCTATTGGTGCAGTGTAGAGAAAGCCTCTATTGGTGCAGTATAGATATAACCTCTATTGCTGCAGTGTAGATATAGCCTCTATTGGTGCAGTGTAGATATAGTCTCTATTGGTGCAGTGTAGATATAGCCTCTATTGGTGCAGTATAGATATAGCCTCTATTGGTGCAGTATAGATATAGCCTCTATTGGTGCAGTATAGATATAGCCTCTATTGGTGCAGTATAGATATAGCATCTATTGGTGCAGTGTAGATATAGCCTCTATTGGTGCAGTATAGATATAGCCTCTATTGGTGCAGTATAGATATAGCCTCTATTGGTGCAGTATAGATATAGCCTCTATTGGTGCAGTATAGATATAGCCTCTATTGGTGCAGTATAGATATAGCCTCTATTGGTGCAGTATAGATATAGCCTCTATTGGTGCAGTATAGATATAGCCTCTATTGGTGCAGTATAGATATAGCCTCTATTGGTGCAGTGTAGATATAGCCTCTATTGGTGCAGTATAGATATAGCCTCTATTGGTGCAGTACAGATATAGCCTCTATTGGTGCAGTATAGATATAGCCTCTATTGGTGCAGTAAAGATATAGCCTCTATTGGTGCAGTATAGATATAGCCTCTATTAGTGTTGTATAGATATAGCCTCTATTGGTGTTGTATAGATATAGCCTCTATTGGTGAGGTATAGGGTCTGGGACCAGGCTACAATGAATCCACTAGCCTCTATTGGTACAGTGTAGATATAGCCTCTATTGGTGCAGTATAGATATAGAATATATTGGTGCAGTGTAGATATAGCCTCTATTGGTGAAGTATAGATATAGCCTCTATTGGTGCAGTATAGATATAGCCTCTATTGGTGCAGTATAGATATAGCCTCTATTGGTGCAGTATAGATATAGCCTCTATTGGTGCAGTATATATATAGCCTCTATTGGTGCAGTGTAGAGAAAGCCTCTATTGGTGCAGTATAGATATAACCTCTATTGCTGCAGTGTAGATATAGCCTCTATTGGTGCAGTGTAGATATAGTCTCTATTGGTGCAGTGTAGATATAGCCTCTATTGGTGCAGTATAGATATAGCCTCTATTGGTGCAGTATAGATATAGCCTCTATTGGTGCAGTATAGATATAGCCTCTATTGGTGCAGTATAGATATAGCATCTATTGGTGCAGTGTAGATATAGCCTCTATTGGTGCAGTATAGATATAGCCTCTATTGGTGCAGTATAGATATAGCCTCTATTGGTGCAGTATAGATATAGCCTCTATTGGTGCAGTATAGATATAGCCTCTATTGGTGCAGTATAGATATAGCCTCTATTGGTGCAGTATAGATATAGCCTCTATTGGTGCAGTATAGATATAGCCTCTATTGGTGCAGTATAGATATAGCCTCTATTGGTGCAGTGTAGATATAGCCTCTATTGGTGCAGTATAGATATAGCCTCTATTGGTGCAGTACAGATATAGCCTCTATTGGTGCAGTATAGATATAGCCTCTATTGGTGCAGTAAAGATATAGCCTCTATTGGTGCAGTATAGATATAGCCTCTATTAGTGTTGTATAGATATAGCCTCTATTGGTGTTGTATAGATATAGCCTCTATTGGTGAGGTATAGGGTCTGGGACCAGGCTACAATGAATCCACTAGCCTCTATTGGTACAGTGTAGATATAGCCTCTATTGGTGCAGTATAGATATAGAATATATTGGTGCAGTGTAGATATAGCCTCTATTGGTGCAGTATAGATATAGCCTCTATTGGTGCAGTATAGATATAGCCTCTATTGGTGCAGTATAGATATAGCCTCTATTGGTGCAGTATAGATATAGCCTCTATTGGTGCAGTATATATATAGCCTCTATTGGTGCAGTGTAGAGAAAGCCTCTATTGGTGCAGTATAGATATAACCTCTATTGCTGCAGTGTAGATATAGCCTCTATTGGTGCAGTGTAGATATAGTCTCTATTGGTGCAGTGTAGATATAGCCTCTATTGGTGCAGTATAGATATAGCCTCTATTGGTGCAGTATAGATATAGCCTCTATTGGTGCAGTATAGATATAGCCTCTATTGGTGCAGTATAGATATAGCCTCTATTGGTGCAGTATAGATATAGCCTCTATTGGTGCAGTATAGATATAGCCTCTATTGGTGCAGTCTAGATATAGCCTCTATTGGTGCAGTATAGATATAGCCTCTATTGGTGCAGTATAGATATAGCCTCTATTGGTGCAGTATAGATATAGCCTCTATTGGTGCAGTATAGATATAGACTCTATTGGTGCAGTATAGATATAGCCTCTATTGGTGCAGTATAGATATAGCCTCTATTGGTGCAGTATAGATATAGCCTCTATTGGTGCAGTATAGATATAGCCTCTATTGGTGCAGTATAGATATAGCCTATATTGGTGCAGTATAGATATAGCCTCTATTGGTGCAGTCTAGATATAGCCTCTATTGGTGCAGTATAGATATAGCCTCTATTGGTGCAGTATAGATATAGCCTCTATTGGTGCAGTATAGATATAGCCTCTATTGGTGCAGTATAGATATAGCCTCTATTGGTGCAGTGTAGATATAGCCTCTATTGGTGCAGTATAGATATAGCCTCTATTGGTGCAGTATAGATATAGCCTCTATTGGTGCAGTATAGATCTAGCCTCTATTGGTGCAGTATAGATATAGCCTATATTGGTGCAGTATAGATATAGCCTCTATTGGTGCAGTCTAGATATAGCCTCTATTGGTGCAGTATAGATATAGCCTCTATTGGTGCAGTATAGATATAGCCTCTATTGGTGAGGTTTAGGGTCTGGGACCAGGTTCCATTGAATCCACTGTACTGTGAGACACCGTTACACCACACATGATATCTTGCCTTCTGGTAAAATAAACAAATTAGCGTTCATCTTTTAAGTCGTTAACCAGAGAAGCCAAGCTGGGCTGTGGTGCCTGCAGATATTCAAGGTCTGTGAAGTGAAATAGTGGCGTCGGTATCCCGAACGTGTGTTGTCTTTTTGTTATTGCCGACTCCCTAACGACTGTAAAGAATGTAAACGAAGGACCCTTGGCAATAGTAGTGCACTATATAGGGAATATGGAGCCATAGGGCTCTGGTCTAAAGTAGTGCACTATAAAGGGAATAGGGAGCCATAGGGTCCTGGTCTAAAGTAGTGCACTATATAGGGAATATGGAGCCATAGGGCTCTGGTCTAAAGTAGTGCACTATATAGGGAATATGGAGCCATAGGGCTCTGGTCTAAAGTAGTGCACTATAAAGGGAATAGGGTGCAATTTGGGACACAGATTTAAGATTAAATCAGAACAGATGGCAGAATTCTGTGTTCTCTTGGCAGAGATGGCCGTCACTCCCTCTCTCTACAGGTTATGCTGCATAGATGGCCATCACACTCCCTCTCTCTACAGGTTATGCTGCACAGATGGCCGTCACTCCCTCTCTCTATTGGTTATGCTGCACAGATGGCCATCACACTCCCTCTCTCTACTGGTTATGCTTTGGATACAGCCATCACTCCCTCTCTCTACTGGTTATGCTTTAGATACAGCCATCACTCCCTCTCTCTACTGGTTATGCTGCACAGATGGCCATCACACTCCCTCTCTCTACAGGTTATGCTGCACAGATGGCCATCACTCCCTCTCTCTACTGGTTATGCTGTACAGACGGCCATCACATTCCCTCTCTCTACTGGTTATGCTTTAGATACAGCCATCACTCCCTCTCTCTACTGGTTATGCTGTACAGATGGCCATCACACTCCCTCTCTCTACTGGTTATGCTGCACAGATGGCCATCACTCCCTAAAAGGTAAATTACCTTTTAATGGCGTCAGACCGAGGCTCTGCATCTGTCCTCGTGCTCCTAGACCTTAGTGCTGCTTTTGATATCATCGATCACCAAATTCTTTTGGAGATTGGAAACCCAAATTGATCTACACGGGCAAGTTCTGGCCTGGTTTAGATCTTTTCTGTCGGAAAGGTATCAGTTTGTCTCTGTGAATGGTTTGTCCTGTAAATTTCGGTGTTCCTCAAGGTTCCGTTTTAGGACCACTATTGTTTCACTAAAAATTGTAGGGATATCATTCGAAAACATAATGTTAACTTTCACTGCTATGCGGATGACACACAGCTGTACATTTCAATGAAACATGATGAAGCCCCAAAATTGCCCTCGCTAGAAGCCTGTGTTTCAGACATAAGGAAGTGGATGGCTGCAAACGTTCTACTTTTAAACTCAGACAAAACAGAGATGCTTGTTCTAGGGCCCAAGAAACAAAGAGATCTTCTGTTGAATTTGACAATTACTCTTAATGGTTGTACAGTCGTCTCAAATAAAACTGTAATGGATCTTGCGTTACTCTGGACTCTGTGCTAAAAACGGCTGCTAGAATCCTGACTAGTACCAAAAAAATGTATCATATTACTCCAGTGCTAGCCCCCCTAGACTGGCTTCCTGTCAAGGCAAGGGCTGATTTCAAGGTTTTACTGCTAACCTACAAAGCATTACATGGGCTTGCTCCTACCTATCTCTCTGATTTGGTCCTGCCGTACATACCTACACTTACGTTAGACGCAGGCCTCCTAATTGTCCCTAGAATTTCTAAGAAAACAGCTGGAGGCAGGGCTTTCTCCTATAGAGTCCCATTTTTATGGAATGGTCTGCCTACCCATGTGAGAGACGCAAACTCGGTCTCAACCTTTAAGTCTTTACTGAAGACTCATCTCTTCAGTGGGTCATATGATTGAGTGTAGTCTGGCCCAGGAGTGTGAAGGTGAACGGAAAGGCACTGGAGCAAAGAACCACCCTTGCTGTCTCTGCCTGGCCGGTTCCCCTCTCTCCACTGGGATTCTCTGCCTCTAACCCTATTACAGAGGCTGAGTCACTGGCTTACTGGTGCTCTTCCATGCTGTCCCTAGGAGGGGTGCGTTACTTGAGTGTGTTGAGTCACTGACGTGGTCTTCCTGTCTGGGTTGGGGCCCCCCCTTGGGTTGTGCCGTGGCGGAGATCTTTGTGGGCTATACTCGGCCTTGTCTCAGGATGGTAAGTTGGTGGTTGAAAATATCCCTCTAGTGATGTGGGGGCTGTGCTTTGGCAAAGTGGGTGGGGTTATATCCTTCCTGTCGGCCCTGTCCGGGGGTGTCCTCGGATGGGGCCACAGTGTCTCCTGACCCCTCCTGTCTCAGCCTCCAGTATTTATGCTGCAGTAGTTTATGTGTCGGGGGGCTAGGGTCAGTTTATTATATCTGGAGTACTTCTCCTGTCCTATCCGGTGTCCTGTGTGAATTTAAGTATGCTCTCTCTAATTTTCTCTTTCTCTCTTTCTTTCTCTCTCGGAGGACCTGAGCCGTAGGACCATGCGTCAGGACTACCTGACATGATGACTCCTTGCTGTCCCCAGTCCACCTGGCCGTGCTGCTGCTCCAGTTTCAACTGTTCTGCCTGCGGATATGGAACCCTGACCTGTTCACCGGACGTGCTACCTGTCCCAGACCTGATGTTTTCAACTCTCTAGAGACAGCAAGAGTGGTAGAGATACTCTTTATGATCGGCTACGAAAGGCCAACTGACATTTACTCCTGAGGTGCTGACTTGTTGCACCCTCGACAACTACTGTGATTATTATTATTTGACCATGCTGGTCATTTATGAACATTTTAACATCTTGGCCATGTTCTGTTATAATCTCCACCCGGCACAGCCAGAAGAGGACTGTCCACCCCTCATAGCCTGGTTCCTCTCTAGGTTTCTTCCTAGGTTTTGGCCTTTCTAGGGAGTTTTTCACTAGCCACCGTGCTTCTGCACCTGCATCGCTTGCTGTTTGGGGTTTTAGGCTGGGTTTCTGTACAGCACTTTGAGATATCAGCTGATGTACAAAGGGCTATATAAATACATTTGATTTGATTTGATTAAGGACAACAAAGTCAAGGTATTGGATTGACCATCACAAAGCCCTGACCTCAATCCTATAGATAATTTGTGGGCAGAACTGAAAAAGCGTGTGCGAGCAAGGAGACCTACAAACCTGACTCAGTTACACCAGCTCTGTCAGCTGGTGGAAGAAGGTGAGGACCAATGCGCAGCGTGGTAGGTGTCCATATTGTATTTAATACGAATACTGAACACTTGAACAAAAACAATAAAAACAATAAAAACGACAAAAACGAACAATCCTGAACGGTGCAGCAAAACACAGAACAGAAAATAATCACCCACAACTCAAAGGTGAAACCAGGCTACCTAAGTATGGTTCTCAATCAGGGACAACAGATTGACAACTGCCTCTGATTGAGAACCATACCAGGCCAAACACAGAAATCCCAAATTATAGAAAAAATAACATAGACTGCCCACCCCAACTCACACCCTGACCATACTAAAACAAAGATAAAACAAAGGAACTAAGGTCAGAACGTGACAAGGCCTCTACCCTCACAATGGCAGGTGCGCATTTCGCCCGTGTGCTGCCCCATATTTCAAAGCCATATCAAATATCTAGATTTTAAAATAGTTTCTATTGAGCTGAATATTGAGCTGATACCTCCAGAAAGCTGAGACCCTCCTCTCCTCGACAAGAACAAAAGGACAAAGCTGTGTTTTTCACGCAATTGCATTTTGAAATGTTATACGATCAGAACTTGTTTTTCTCTCGAGCGACTGAGGGAGAGGAAAGTGGTTCACTCATCACAGCAACAGGCCCCAGCGAGGGCACAGGGGCAAGGGAAGGGCAGACACTTTCATTACAGGATTTATGATGATAATGCACTTTTTTGTTAGACCAAATGTGATGTTTTAAGTGAGGTGAAAATGTAGAATTGGCTCTTTCTAAAATTATAGGCAACCTTTCTGGGGTTTTTTTTACGATACATGATCTTGGCTGTCTAACTGATTACTGAGTTGGAGCAGGTGTCTTTGCTGATGGCGCGTTTGATTATGAGTGTGAGGACACACCCTCTCCTCTCCAGATCTCCGGAGAGAGCTCGGTCACAATCAATCCAGTGTCAGTCAATGTCGGGATGAAAAACCTCACACACCCTATCATAGGGCAGGACACTCCTGCAGAGCCCCCCATAGGAACAGCAGAGGAGCAGGAAGGAGACAGGTCGGCCTCCAACAAGGCGTCCTCACCAGGACCCAACTTGGTCAACTTGTCTCTGCCCTTATAAATCGTAATCAAACATCACAGAAGGAGGTGTATTACATTATTCACTTAGCCTTCCACAGAGATTAGATGTTTTTCCCTACATTTGATGGAAAACCCAAATAAGTTGTACCTGCTGCCAACCTGTCACTCAACTTTTTATATTTTTATATAAATGGCATAAAACTAAAACTGAGGGGGCTTAAGTTTGAACTGAGGGAGCTGAGCCCACTTTAACCCACATAAGCCTTCTTTAGCCCACTTTAGCCCCTCGTGGAGCCGGGTACACCCTCTGATCTTCTACCTGAATACCACCTTGACCTTTCCATAGCGCTCCTTCTCTACAGGTGTTTGATAACCTTTCATCTTCTACCTAAATACCTTCTCTACATATTCTACCTAAATACCTTCTCTACATCTTCTACCTAAATAACTTCTCTACATCTTCTACCTAAACATCTTCTCTACATCTTCTACCTAAATATCTTCTCTACATCTTCTATCTAAATAACTTCTCTACATCTTCTACCTAAATACCTTCTCTACATACTCTACCTAAATACCTTCTCTACATCCTCTACCTAAATACCTTCTCTAATGGGGAGGTGAAGGGGGAGATGAAGGGAGAGGTGAGGGGGAGGTGGAGGGGGGGTGAGGGGGGAGATGAGCTAAATTAGACAAATCGATAAATATTTTAGGACGGCTCATCTATTATTGACCGATGGCTTTACCTTACTGAACAGACTGGATATCAGTGGCTTTACCTTACTGAACAGACGGGATATCAGTGGCTTTACCTTACTGAACAGACTGGATATCAGTGGCTTTACCTTATTGAACAGACTGGATATCAGTGGCTTTACCTTACTGAACAGACGGGATATCAGTAGCTTTACCTTACTGAACAGACTGGATATCAGTGGCTTTACCTTACTGAACAGACTGGATATCAGTGGCTTTACCTTACTGAATAGACTGGATATCAGTGGCTTTACCTTACTGAACAGACTGGATATCAGTGGCTTTACCTTACTGAACAGACTGGATATCAGTGGCTTTACCTTACTGAACAGACGGGATATCAGTGGCTTTACCTTACTGAACAGACTGGATATCAGTGGCTTTACCTTACTGAACCGACTGGATATCAGTGGCTTTACCTTACTGAACAGACTGGATATCAGTGGCTTTACCTTACTGAACAGACTGGATATAAGTGGCTTTACCTTACTGAACAGACTGGATATCAGTGGCTTTACCTTATTGAACAGACGGGATATCAGTGGCTTTACCTTACTGAACAGACTGGATATCAGTGGCTTTACCTTACTGAACAGACTGGATATCAGTGGCTTTACCTTACTGAACAGATGGGATATCAGTGGCTTTACCTTACTGAACAGACTGAATATCAGTGGCTTTACCTTACTGAACAGACTGGATATCAGTGGCTTTACCTTACTGAACAGATGGGATATCAGTGGCTTTACCTTACTGAACAGACTGGATATCAGTGGCTTTACCTTACTGAACAGACTGGATATCAGTGGCTTTACCTTACTGAACAGACTGGATATCAGTGGCTTTACCTTACTGAACAGACTGGATATCAGTGGCTTTACCTTACTGAACAGACTGGATATCAGTGGCTTTACCTTACTGAACAGACTGGATATCAGTGGCTTTACCTTACTGAACAGACTGGATATCAGTGGCTTTACCTTACTGAACAGACTGGATATCAGTGGCTTTACCTTACTGAACAGACTGGATATCAGTGGCTTTACCTTACTGAACAGACGGGATATCAGTGGCTTTACCTTACTGAACAGACGGGATATCAGTGGCTTTACCTTACTGAACAGATGGGATATCAGTGGCTTTACCTTATTGAACAGACTGGATATCAGTGGCTTTACCTTACTGAACAGACTGGATATCAGTGGCTTTACCTTATTGAACAGACGGGATATCAGTGGCTTTACCTTACTGAACAGACTGGATATCAGTGGCTTTACCTTACTGAACAGACGGGATATCAGTGGCTTTACCTTACTGAACAGACGGGATATCAGTGGCTTTACCTTACTGAACAGATGGGATATCAGTGGCTTTACCTTACTGAACAGACAGGATATCAAGTCTCTCTCCAGTCTCCTCACCACCATGTCTTAGGCCTCTCCTTACCTTAACATGGGCCAGCAGGTAGGCTAGTGGTTAGAGCCTTGGACTTGTAACCGAAAGGTTGCTAAATCGAATCCCCGAGCTGACAAGGTAAAAATCTGTCGGTCGGCCCCTGAACAAGGCAGTTAACCCATTGTTCCTAGGCTGTCATTGAGAACAATAATTTCTTCTTAACTGACTTGCCTAGTTAAATAAAGGTAAAATACACATATATATATATATTTTTTAAACCCTGCTATCCCAAGGAGCCCAAATACACAAGACAGAGGTGGCTGACCAGCAAAATCTCAACTTCAGCCTCAATAAAGTCCTCAAAGGTACAGACAGATGTGTAGATATGAAAGCCTATTCTAGCGTCTCAGGTTCAGATTATTTCTAGAAACATTAACGTTGATCATTATAGTTTCCTAACTGCACAATGCAAAGCTACTCTAGCATAGAACATAATGTTGTAGGCCCCAAATACAATCCTTTCACTAACCATATGGAAACCAATCAGAGGAGGCTGGTGGGAGGGAGCTAGAGGAGGATGTCATGGCTGGAATGGAATTGTTGGGACAGGATCAAGCACATGGCAATTACAATGAACCCGTCCTCCTATAGATCCTCCCACCAGCCTCCTCTGAACCCAACCTCTAAAAACAGATACCAGACACTGCCCTCAAAGTCAAAATCACAGGATCTTATGCTGCCACATTAAATTAATTACTACACGATTAGAAAACAGGGTTCCCATAGGATAAACCCTTTTTGGATCAGAGCAGAACCATTTTTGGTTCCATGTAGAACCCTACTTTTAGAAAGGTGTGTGTGTGTGTGTGTGTATGTGTGTGTGTGTGTGTGTGCGTGCGTGCGTTTGTGTGTGTATGTGTGTGTGTGTGTGTGTGTGTGTGTGTGTGTGTGTGTGTGTGTGCGTGCGTGCGTGCGTGTGCGTGTGCGTGTGTGTGTCGAGATACTCACTGGTTGTGTTTCCTGACATCTGGATGATGCATTTGCTGTCCTTCCCCATCTCTCTGGAGTTGAAGGGGCGGACCCGCACCGCCACCTTCACAGAAGCCCCGGACATGGTGCCTCCTGCCTGGGACCAGCCTGCTCTGAGCGCCTCTCAAAACGGGCCCAAACACAGGGCCTGGGAGATGGATAGCAACACCTGTAAAAGAAAATGGACAGTAGAAAATGAACAGTAGAAAAAGTCAAATCCTGTGTGTGTTAACGTTAACTATCTGTGAGCTTTTCCCACTGCTATCAACCCTGTCTCTGTTTTTAGTATTGATGTGATATAGTTATACCCTATTACTGTGACTGAACCCTACGATTGGTTTCCAGTTGATCACCACAGAGTCAAATAGAGCAACGCTAAGAATCGTAAACATTATACTGTTTCTCCATGGTGTGACCTTATCGTAAACATTATACTGTTTGTCCATGGTGTGACCTTGTCGTAAACATTATACTGTAGCTCCATGGTGTGACATTATCGTAAACATTATACTGTTTCTCCATGGTGTGACCTTGTCGTAAACATTATACTGTTTCTCCATGGTGTGACCTTATCGTAAACATTATACTGTTTCTCCATGGTGTGACCTTATCGTAAACATTATACTGTAGCTCCATGGTGTGACCTTATCGTAAACATTATATTGTAGCTCCATGGTGTGACCTTGTTGTAAACTTTATACTGTTTCTCCATGGTGTGACCTTGTCGTAAACATTATACTGTAGCTCCATGGTGTGACCTTATCGTAAACATTATACTGTAGCTCTATGGTGTGACCTTGTCGTAAACATTATACTGTAGCTCCATGGTGTGACCTTATCGTAAACATTATACTGTAGCTCCATGGTGTGACCTTATCGTAAACATTATACTGTAGCTCTATGGTGTGACCTTATCGTAAACATTATACTGTAGCTCCATGGTGTGACCTTATCGTAAACATTATACTGTAGCTCCATGGTGTGACCTTATCGTAAACATTATACTGTTTCTCCATGGTGTGACCTCGTCGTAAACATTATACTGTAGCTCCATGGTGTGACCTTGTCGTGAACATTATACTGTTTCTCCATGGTGTGACCTTATCGTAAACTTTATACTGTTTCTCCATGGTGTGACCTTATCGTAAACATTATACTGTAGCTCCATGGTGTGACCTTGTCGTAAACATTATACTGTTTCTCCATGGTGTGACCTTATCGTAAACATTATACTGTAGCTCTATGGTGTGACCTTGTCGTAAACATTATACTGTTTCTCCATGGTGTGACCTTGTCGTAAACATTATACTGTTTCTCCATGGTGTGACCTTGTTGTAAACATTATACTGTAGCTCCATGGTGTGACCTTGTCGTAAACATTATACTGTTTCTCCATGGTGTGACTTTATCGTAAACATTATACTGTAGCTCCATGGTGTGACCTTGTTGTAAACATTATACTGTAGCTCCATGGTGTGACCTTATCGTAAACATTATATTGTAGCTCCATGGTGTGACCTTGTTGTAAACTTTATACTGTTTCTCCATGGTGTGACCTTGTCGTAAACATTATACTGTAGCTCCATGGTGTGACCTTATCGTAAACATTATACTGTAGGTCTATGGTGTGACCTTGTCGTAAACATTATACTGTAGCTCCATGGTGTGACCTTATCGTAAACATTATACTGTAGCTCCATGGTGTGACCTTATCGTAAACATTATACTGTAGCTCTATGGTGTGACCTTATCGTAAACATTATACTGTAGCTCCATGGTGTGACCTTATCGTAAACATTATACTGTAGCTCCATGGTGTGACCTTATCGTAAACATTATACTGTTTCTCCATGGTGTGACCTCGTCGTAAACATTATACTGTAGCTCCATGGTGTTACCTTGTCGTAAACATTATACTGTTTCTCCATGGTGTGACCTTATCGTAAACTTTATACTGTTTCTCCATGGTGTGACCTTATCGTAAACATTATACTGTAGCTCCATGGTGTGACCTTGTCGTAAACATTATACTGTTTCTCCATGGTGTGACCTTATCGTAAACATTATACTGTAGCTCCATGGTGTGACCTTGTCGTAAACATTATACTGTTTCTCCATGGTGTGACCTTGTCGTAAACATTATACTGTTTCTCCATGGTGTGACCTTGTTGTAAACATTATACTGTAGCTCCATGGTGTGACCTTGTTGTAAACATTATACTGTTTCTCCATGGTGTGACCTTGTTGTAAACATTATACTGTAGCTCCATGGTGTGACCTTATCGTAACATTATACTGTAGCTCTATGGTGTGACCTTGTTGTAAACATTATACTGTAGCTCCATGGTGTGACCTTATCGTAAACATTATACTGTAGCTCTATGGTGTGACCTTATCGTAAACATTATACTGTAGCTCCATGGTGTGACCTTGTCGTAAACATTATACTGTAGATCCATGGTGTGACCTTATCGTAAACATTATACTGTAGCTCCATGGTGTGACCTTATCGTAAACATTATTCTGTAGCTCCATGGTGTGATCTTGTCGTAAACATTATACTGTAGCTCTATGGTGTGACCTTGTCGTAAACATTATACTGTAGCTCCATGTTGTGACCTTGTCATAAACATTATGCTGTAGCTCCATGGTGTGACCTTGTCGTAAACATTATACTGTAGCTCTATGGTGTGACCTTGTTGTAAACATTATACTGTAGCTCTATGGTGTGACCTTGTTGTAAACATTATACTGTAGCTCCATGGTGTGACCTTATCGTAAACATTATACTGTAGCTCTATGGTGTGACCTTATCGTAAACATTATACTGTAGCTCTATGGTGTGACCTTATCGTAAACATTATACTGTAGCTCTATGGTGTGACCTTATCGTAAACATTATACTGTAGCTCCATGGTGTGACCTTGTCGTAAACATTATACTGTAGCTCTATGGTGTGACCTTGTTGTAAACATTATACTGTAGCTCCATGGTGTGACCTTATCGTAAACATTATACTGTAGCTCCATGGTGTGACCTTGTCGTAAACATTATACTGTAGCTCCATGGTGTGACCTTATCGTAAACATTATACTGTAGCTCCATGGTGTGACCTTGTCGTAAACATTATACTGTTTCTCCACGGTGTGACCTTGTCGTAAACTTTATACTGTAGCTCCATGGTGTGACCTTATCGTAAACATTATACTGTTTCTCCATGGTGTGACCTTGTTGTAAACATTATACTGTAGCTCCATGGTGTGACCTTGTCGTAAACATTATACTGTAGATCCATGGTGTGACCTTATCGTAAACATTATACTGTAGCTCCATGGTGTGACCTTATCGTAAACATTATACTGTAGCTCCATGGTGTGACCTTATCGTAAACATTATACTGTAGCTCCATGGTGTGACCTTATCGTAAACATTATACTGTAGCTCTATGGTGTGACCTTATCGTAAACATTATACTGTAGCTCTATGGTGTGACCTTGTTGTAAACATTATACTGTAGCTCCATGGTGTGACCTTGTCGTAAACATTATACTGTAGCTCCATGGTGTGACCTTATCGTAAACATTATACTGTAGCTCCATGGTGTGATCTTGTCGTAAACATTATACTGTAGCTCTATGGTGTGACCTTGTCGTAAACATTATACTGTAGCTCCATGTTGTGACCTTGTCATAAACATTATGCTGTAGCTCCATGGTGTGACCTTATCGTAAACATTATACTGTAGCTCCATGGTGTGACCTTGTTGTAAACATTATACTGTAGCTCCATGGTGTGACCTTATCGTAAACATTATACTGTTTCTCCATGGTGTGACCTTATCGTAAACATTATACTGTAGCTCCATGGTGTGACCTTGTTGTAAACATTATACTGTAGCTCCATGGTGTGACCTTATCGTAAACATTATATTGTAGCTCCATGGTGTGACCTTGTTGTAAACTTTATACTGTTTCTCCATGGTGTGACCTTGTCGTAAACATTATACTGTAGCTCCATGGTGTGACCTTATCGTAAACATTATACTGTAGCTCTATGGTGTGACCTTGTCGTAAACATTATACTGTAGCTCCATGGTGTGACCTTATCGTAAACATTATACTGTAGCTCCATGGTGTGACCTTATCGTAAACATTATACTGTAGCTCTATGGTGTGACCTTATCGTAAACATTATACTGTAGCTCCATGGTGTGACCTTATCGTAAACATTATACTGTTTCTCCATGGTGTGACCTCGTCGTAAACATTATACTGTAGCTCCATGGTGTGACCTTGTCGTGAACATTATACTGTTTCTCCATGGTGTGACCTTATCGTAAACTTTATACTGTTTCTCCATGGTGTGACCTTATCGTAAACATTATACTGTAGCTCCATGGTGTGACCTTGTCGTAAACATTATACTGTTTCTCCATGGTGTGACCTTATCGTAAACATTATACTGTAGCTCTATGGTGTGACCTTGTCGTAAACATTATACTGTTTCTCCATGGTGTGACCTTGTCGTAAACATTATACTGTTTCTCCATGGTGTGACCTTGTTGTAAACATTATACTGTAGCTCCATGGTGTGACCTTGTCGTAAACATTATACTGTTTCTCCATGGTGTGACCTTATCGTAAACATTATACTGTAGCTCCATGGTGTGACCTTGTTGTAAACATTATACTGTAGCTCCATGGTGTGACCTTATCGTAAACATTATATTGTAGCTCCATGGTGTGACCTTGTTGTAAACTTTATACTGTTTCTCCATGGTGTGACCTTGTCGTAAACATTATACTGTAGCTCCATGGTGTGACCTTATCGTAAACATTATACTGTAGCTCCATGGTGTGACCTTGTTGTAAACTTTATACTGTTTCTCCATGGTGTGACCTTGTCGTAAACATTATACTGTAGCTCCATGGTGTGACCTTATCGTAAACATTATACTGTAGCTCTATGGTGTGACCTTGTCGTAAACATTATACTGTAGCTCCATGGTGTGACCTTATCGTAAACATTATACTGTAGCTCCATGGTGTGACCTTATCGTAAACATTATACTGTAGCTCTATGGTGTGACCTTATCGTAAACATTATACTGTAGCTCCATGGTGTGACCTTATCGTAAACATTATACTGTTTCTCCATGGTGTGACCTCGTCGTAAACATTATACTGTAGCTCCATGGTGTGACCTTGTCGTGAACATTATACTGTTTCTCCATGGTGTGACCTTATCGTAAACTTTATACTGTTTCTCCATGGTGTGACCTTATCGTAAACATTATACTGTAGCTCCATGGTGTGACCTTGTCGTAAACATTATACTGTTTCTCCATGGTGTGACCTTATCGTAAACATTATACTGTAGCTCTATGGTGTGACCTTGTCGTAAACATTATACTGTTTCTCCATGGTGTGACCTTGTCGTAAACATTATACTGTTTCTCCATGGTGTGACCTTGTTGTAAACATTATACTGTAGCTCCATGGTGTGACCTTGTCGTAAACATTATACTGTTTCTCCATGGTGTGACCTTATCGTAAACATTATACTGTAGCTCCATGGTGTGACCTTGTTGTAAACATTATACTGTAGCTCCATGGTGTGACCTTATCGTAAACATTATATTGTAGCTCCATGGTGTGACCTTGTTGTAAACTTTATACTGTTTCTCCATGGTGTGACCTTGTCGTAAACATTATACTGTAGCTCCATGGTGTGACCTTATCGTAAACATTATACTGTAGGTCTATGGTGTGACCTTGTCGTAAACATTATACTGTAGCTCCATGGTGTGACCTTATCGTAAACATTATACTGTAGCTCCATGGTGTGACCTTATCGTAAACATTATACTGTAGCTCTATGGTGTGACCTTATTGTAAACATTATACTGTAGCTCCATGGTGTGACCTTATCGTAAACATTATACTGTAGCTCCATGGTGTGACCTTATCGTAAACATTATACTGTTTCTCCATGGTGGGACCTCGTCGTAAACATTATACTGTAGCTCCATGGTGTTACCTTGTCGTAAACATTATACTGTTTCTCCATGGTGTGACCTTATCGTAAACTTTATACTGTTTCTCCATGGTGTGACCTTATCGTAAACATTATACTGTAGCTCCATGGTGTGACCTTGTCGTAAACATTATACTGTTTCTCCATGGTGTGACCTTATCGTGAACATTATACTGTAGCTCCATGGTGTGACCTTGTCGTAAACATTATACTGTTTCTCCATGGTGTGACCTTGTCGTAAACATTATACTGTTTCTCCATGGTGTGACCTTGTTGTAAACATTATACTGTAGCTCCATGGTGTGACCTTGTTGTAAACATTATACTGTTTCTCCATGGTGTGACCTTGTTGTAAACATTATACTGTAGCTCCATGGTGTGACCTTATCGTAAACATTATACTGTAGCTCTATGGTGTGACCTTGTTGTAAACATTATACTGTAGCTCCATGGTGTGACCTTATCGTAAACATTATACTGTAGCTCTATGGTGTGACCTTATCGTAAACATTATACTGTAGCTCCATGGTGTGACCTTGTCGTAAACATTATACTGTAGATCCATGGTGTGACCTTATCGTAAACATTATACTGTAGCTCCATGGTGTGACCTTATCGTAAACATTATTCTGTAGCTCCATGGTGTGATCTTGTCGTAAACATTATACTGTAGCTCTATGGTGTGACCTTGTCGTAAACATTATACTGTAGCTCCATGTTGTGACCTTGTCATAAACATTATTCTGTAGCTCCATGGTGTGACCTTGTCGTAAACATTATACTGTAGCTCTATGGTGTGACCTTGTTGTAAACATTATACTGTAGCTCTATGGTGTGACCTTGTTGTAAACATTATACTGTAGCTCCATGGTGTGACCTTATCGTAAACATTATACTGTAGCTCTATGGTGTGACCTTATCGTAAACATTATACTGTAGCTCTATGGTGTGACCTTATCGTAAACATTATACTGTAGCTCTATGGTGTGACCTTATCGTAAACATTATACTGTAGCTCCATGGTGTGACCTTGTCGTAAACATTATACTGTAGCTCTATGGTGTGACCTTGTTGTAAACATTATACTGTAGCTCCATGGTGTGACCTTATCGTAAACATTATACTGTAGCTCCATGGTGTGACCTTGTCGTAAACATTATACTGTAGCTCCATGGTGTGACCTTATCGTAAACATTATACTGTAGCTCCATGGTGTGACCTTGTCGTAAACATTATACTGTTTCTCCACGGTGTGACCTTGTCGTAAACTTTATACTGTAGCTCCATGGTGTGACCTTATCGTAAACATTATACTGTTTCTCCATGGTGTGACCTTGTTGTAAACATTATACTGTAGCTCCATGGTGTGACCTTGTCGTAAACATTATACTGTAGATCCATGGTGTGACCTTATCGTAAACATTATACTGTAGCTCCATGGTGTGACCTTATCGTAAACATTATACTGTAGCTCCATGGTGTGACCTTATCGTAAACATTATACTGTAGCTCCATGGTGTGACCTTATCGTAAACATTATACTGTAGCTCTATGGTGTGACCTTATCGTAAACATTATACTGTAGCTCTATGGTGTGACCTTGTTGTAAACATTATACTGTAGCTCCATGGTGTGACCTTGTCGTAAACATTATACTGTAGCTCCATGGTGTGACCTTATCGTAAACATTATACTGTAGCTCCATGGTGTGATCTTGTCGTAAACATTATACTGTAGCTCTATGGTGTGACCTTGTCGTAAACATTATACTGTAGCTCCATGTTGTGACCTTGTCATAAACATTATGCTGTAGCTCCATGGTGTGACCTTGTCGTAAACATTATACTGTAGCTATATGGTGTGACCTTGTTGTAAACATTATACTGTAGCTCTATGGTGTGACCTTGTCGTAAACATTATACTGTAGCTCCATGGTGTGACCTTGTCGTAAACATTATACTGTAGCTCTATGGTGTGACCTTGTTGTAAACATTATACTGTAGCTCCATGGTGTGACCTTATCGTAAACATTATACTGTAGCTCTATGGTGTGACCTTATCGTAAACATTATACTGTAGCTCTATGGTGTGACCTTATCGTAAACATTATACTGTAGCTCTATGGTGTGACCTTATCGTAAACATTATACCGTAGCTCCATGGTGTGACCTTGTCGTAAACATTATACTGTAGCTCTATGGTGTGACCTTGTTGTAAACATTATACTGTAGCTCCATGGTGTGACCTTATCGTAAACATTATACTGTAGCTCTATGGTGTGACCTTGTCGTAAACATTATACTGTAGCTCCATGGTGTGACCTTATTGTAAACATTATACTGTAGCTCTATGGTGTGACCTTGTTGTAAACATTATACTGTAGCTCCATGGTGTGACCTTATCGTAAACATTATACTGTAGCTCTATGGTGTGACCTTATCGTAAACATTATACTGTAGCTCCATGGTGTGACCTTGTCGTAAACATTATACTGTAGCTCCATGGTGTGACCTTATCGTAAACATTATACTGTAGCTCCATGGTGTGACCTTGTCGTAAACATTATACTGTTTCTCCACGGTGTGACCTTGTCGTAAACTTTATACTGTAGCTCCATGGTGTGACCTTATCGTAAACATTATACTGTAGCTCCATGGTGTGACCTTATCGTAAACATTATACTGTAGCTCCATGGTGTGACCTTATCGTAAACATTATACTGTAGCTGCATGGTGTGACCTTATCCTAAACATTATACTGTTTCTCCATGGTGTGACCTTATCGTAAACATTATACTATAGCTCCATGGTGTGACCTTATCGTAAACATTATACTGTAGCTCTATGGTGTGACCTTGTTGTAAACATTATACTGTAGCTCCATGGTGTGACCTTATCGTAAACATTATACTGTAGCTCCATGGTGTGACCTTATCGTAAACATTATACTGTAGCTCTATGGTGTGACCTTATCGTAAACATTATACTGTAGCTCTATGGTGTGACCTTGTCGTAAACATTATACTGTAGCTCTATGGTGTGACCTTGTTGTAAACATTATACTGTAGCTCTATGGTGTGACCTTATCGTAAACATTATACTGTAGCTCCATGGTGTGACCTTGTTGTAAACATTATACTGTAGCTCTATGGTGTGACCTTGTCGTAAACATTATACTGTTTCTCCATGGTGTGACCTTGTTGTAAACATTATACTGTAGCTCCATGGTGTGACCTTGTTGTAAACATTATACTGTAGCTCCATGGTGTGACCTTATCGTAAACATTATACTGTAGCTCCATGGTGTGACCTTGTCGTAAACATTATACTGTAGCTCTATGGTGTGACCTTGTCGTAAACATTATACTGTAGCTCCATGGTGTGACCTTATCGTAAACATTATACTGTAGCTCCATGGTGTGACGTTATCGTAAACATTATACTGTAGCTCCATGGTGTGACCTTATCGTAAACATTATACTGTAGTTCCATGGTGTGACCTTATCGTAAACATTATACTGTAGCTCTATGGTTTGACCTTGTTGTAAACATTATACTGTAGCTCCATGGTGTGACCTTATCGTAAACATTATACTGTAGCTCCACGGTGTGACCTTGTCGTAAACTTTATACTGTAGCTCCATGGTGTGACCTTATCGTAAACATTATACTGTAGCTCCATGGTGTGACCTTGTCGTAAACATTATACTGTTTCTCCATGGTGTGATCTTGTCGTAAACTTTATACTGTAGCTCCATGGCGTGACCTTATCGTAAACATTATACTGTAGCTCCATGTTGTGACCTTATCGTAAACATTATACTGTAGCTCCATGGTGTGACCTTGTTGTAAACATTATACTGTTTCTCAATGGTGTGACCTTGTTGTAAACATTATACTGTTTCTCCATGGTGTGACCTTGTTGTAAACATTATACTGTAGCTCCATGGTGTGACCTTGTCCTAAACATTATACTGTAGATCCATGGTGTGACCTTATCGTAAACATTATACTGTAGCTCCATGGTGTGACCTTATCGTAAACATTATACTGTAGCTCCATGGTGTGACCTTATCGTAAACATTATACTGTAGCTCCATGGTGTGACCTTATCGTAAACATTATACTGTAGCTCTATGGTGTGACCTTATCGTAAACATTATACTTTAGCTCTATGGTGTGACCTTGTTGTAAACATTATACTGTAGCTCCATGGTGTGACCTTGTCGTAAACATTATACTGTAGCTCCATGGTGTGACCTTATCGTAAACATTATACTGTAGCTCCATGGTGTGATCTTGTCGTAAACATTATACTGTAGTTCTATGGTGTGACCTTGTCGTAAACATTATACTGTAGCTCCATGGTGTGACCTTATCGTAAACATTATACTGTAGCTCTATGGTGTGACCTTATCGTAAACATTATACTGTAGCTCTATGGTGTGACCTTGTTGTAAACATTATACTGTAGCTCCATGGTGTGACCTTGTCGTAAACATTATACTGTAGCTCCATGGTGTGACCTTATCGTAAACATTATACTGTAGCTCCATGGTGTGATCTTGTCGTAAACATTATACTGTAGCTCTATGGTGTGACCTTGTCGTAAACATTATACTGTAGCTCCATGTTGTGACCTTGTCATAAACATTATGCTGTAGCTCCATGGTGTGACCTTGTCGTAAACATTATACTGTAGCTATATGGTGTGACCTTGTTGTAAACATTATACTGTAGCTCTATGGTGTGACCTTGTCGTAAACATTATACTGTAGCTCCATGGTGTGACCTTGTCGTAAACATTATACTGTAGCTCTATGGTGTGACCTTGTTGTAAACATTATACTGTAGCTCCATGGTGTGACCTTATCGTAAACATTATACTGTAGCTCTATGGTGTGACCTTATCGTAAACATTATACTGTAGCTCTATGGTGTGACCTTATCGTAAACATTATACTGTAGCTCTATGGTGTGACCTTATCGTAAACATTATACCGTAGCTCCATGGTGTGACCTTGTCGTAAACATTATACTGTAGCTCTATGGTGTGACCTTGTTGTAAACATTATACTGTAGCTCCATGGTGTGACCTTATCGTAAACATTATACTGTAGCTCTATGGTGTGACCTTGTCGTAAACATTATACTGTAGCTCCATGGTGTGACCTTATTGTAAACATTATACTGTAGCTCTATGGTGTGACCTTGTTGTAAACATTATACTGTAGCTCCATGGTGTGACCTTATCGTAAACATTATACTGTAGCTCTATGGTGTGACCTTATCGTAAACATTATACTGTAGCTCCATGGTGTGACCTTGTCGTAAACATTATACTGTAGCTCCATGGTGTGACCTTATCGTAAACATTATACTGTAGCTCCATGGTGTGACCTTGTCGTAAACATTATACTGTTTCTCCACGGTGTGACCTTGTCGTAAACTTTATACTGTAGCTCCATGGTGTGACCTTATCGTAAACATTATACTGTAGCTCCATGGTGTGACCTTATCGTAAACATTATACTGTAGCTCCATGGTGTGACCTTATCGTAAACATTATACTGTAGCTGCATGGTGTGACCTTATCCTAAACATTATACTGTTTCTCCATGGTGTGACCTTATCGTAAACATTATACTATAGCTCCATGGTGTGACCTTATCGTAAACATTATACTGTAGCTCTATGGTGTGACCTTGTTGTAAACATTATACTGTAGCTCCATGGTGTGACCTTATCGTAAACATTATACTGTTTCTCCATGGTGTGACCTTGTCGTAAACATTATACTGTAGCTCTATGGTGTGACCTTATCGTAAACATTATACTGTAGCTCTATGGTGTGACCTTGTCGTAAACATTATACTGTAGCTCTATGGTGTGACCTTGTTGTAAACATTATACTGTAGCTCTATGGTGTGACCTTATCGTAAACATTATACTGTAGCTCCATGGTGTGACCTTGTTGTAAACATTATACTGTAGCTCTATGGTGTGACCTTGTCGTAAACATTATACTGTTTCTCCATGGTGTGACCTTGTTGTAAACATTATACTGTAGCTCCATGGTGTGACCTTATCGTAAACATTATACTGTAGCTCTATGGTGTGACCTTGTTGTAAACATTATACTGTAGCTCCATGGTGTGACCTTATCGTAAACATTATACTGTTTCTCCATGGTGTGACCTTGTCGTAAACATTATACTGTAGCTCTATGGTGTGACCTTATCGTAAACATTATACTGTAGCTCTATGGTGTGACCTTGTCGTAAACATTATACTGTAGCTCTATGGTGTGACCTTGTTGTAAACATTATACTGTAGCTCTATGGTGTGACCTTATCGTAAACATTATACTGTAGCTCCATGGTGTGACCTTGTTGTAAACATTATACCGTAGCTCTATGGTGTGACCTTGTCGTAAACATTATACTGTTTCTCCATGGTGTGACCTTGTTGTAAACATTATACTGTAGCTCCATGGTGTGACCTTGTTGTAAACATTATACTGTAGCTCCATGGTGTGACCTTATCGTAAACATTATACTGTAGCTCCATGGTGTGACCTTGTCGTAAACATTATACTGTAGCTCTATGGTGTGACCTTGTCGTAAACATTATACTGTAGCTCCATGGTGTGACCTTATCGTAAACATTATACTGTAGCTCCATGGTGTGACGTTATCGTAAACATTATACTGTAGCTCCATGGTGTGACCTTATCGTAAACATTATACTGTAGTTCCATGGTGTGACCTTATCGTAAACATTATACTGTAGCTCCATGTTGTGACCTTATCGTAAACATTATACTGTAGCTCCATGGTGTGACCTTGTCGTAAACATTATACTGTAGCTCCATGGTGTGACCTTGTTGTAAACATTATACTGTTTCTCCATGGTGTGACCTTATCGTAAACATTATACTGTAGCTCCATGGTGTGACCTTATCTTAAACATTATACTGTAGCTCTATGGTGTGACCTTGTTGTAAACATTATACTGTAGCTCCATGGTGTGACCTTATCGTAAACATTATACTGTAGCTCCACGGTGTGACCTTGTCGTAAACTTTATACTGTAGCTCCATGGTGTGACCTTATCGTAAACATTATACTGTAGCTCCATGGTGTGACCTTGTCGTAAACATTATACTGTTTCTCCATGGTGTGATCTTGTCGTAAACTTTATACTGTAGCTCCATGGCGTGACCTTATCGTAAACATTATACTGTAGCTCCATGTTGTGACCTTATCGTAAACATTATACTGTAGCTCCATGGTGTGACCTTGTTGTAAACATTATACTGTAGCTCCATGGTGTGACCTTGTTGTAAACATTATACTGTAGCTCCATGGTGTGACCTTGTCGTAAACATTATACTGTAGCTCCATGGTGTGACCTTGTCGTAAACATTATACTGTTTCTCAATGGTGTGACCTTGTTGTAAACATTATACTGTTTCTCCATGGTGTGACCTTGTTGTAAACATTATACTGTAGCTCCATGGTGTGACCTTGTCCTAAACATTATACTGTAGATCCATGGTGTGACCTTATCGTAAACATTATACTGTAGCTCCATGGTGTGACCTTATCGTAAACATTATACTGTAGCTCCATGGTGTGACCTTATCGTAAACATTATACTGTAGCTCCATGGTGTGACCTTATCGTAAACATTATACTGTAGCTCTATGGTGTGACCTTATCGTAAACATTATACTTTAGCTCTATGGTGTGACCTTGTTGTAAACATTATACTGTAGCTCCATGGTGTGACCTTGTCGTAAACATTATACTGTAGCTCCATGGTGTGACCTTATCGTAAACATTATACTGTAGCTCCATGGTGTGATCTTGTCGTAAACATTATACTGTAGTTCTATGGTGTGACCTTGTCGTAAACATTATACTGTAGCTCCATGTTGTGACCTTGTCATAAACATTATGCTGTAGCTCCATGGTGTGACCTTGTTGTAAACATTATACTGTAGCTCTATGGTGTGACCTTGTTGTAAACATTATACTGTAGCTCTATGGTGTGACCTTGTCGTAAACATTATACTGTAGCTCCATGGTGTGACCTTGTCGTAAACATTATACTGTAGCTCTATGGTGTGACCTTGTTGTAAACATTATACTGTAGCTCCATGGTGTGACCTTATCGTAAACATTATACTGTAGCTCTATGGTGTGACCTTATCGTAAACATTATACTGTAGCTCTATGGTGTGACCTTATCGTAAACATTATACTGTAGCTCTATGGTGTGACCTTGTTGTAAACATTATACTGTAGCTCCATGGTGTGACCTTATCGTAAACATTATACTGTAGCTCTATGGTGTGACCTTGTTGTAAACATTATACTGTAGCTCCATGGTGTGACCTTATCGTAAACATTATACTGTAGCTCTATGGTGTGACCTTATCGTAAACATTATACTGTAGCTCCATGGTGTGACCTTGTCGTAAAGATTATACTGTAGCTCCATGGTGTGACCTTATCGTAAACATTATACTGTAGCTCCATGGTGTGACCTTGTCGTAAACATTATACTGTTTCTCCACGGTGTGACCTTGTCGTAAACTTTATACTGTAGCTCCATGGTGTGACCTTATCGTAAACATTATACTGTAGCTCCATGGTGTGACCTTATCGTAAACATTATACTGTAGCTCCATGGTGTGACCTTATCGTAAACATTATACTGTAGCTGCATGGTGTGACCTTATCCTAAACATTATACTGTTTCTCCATGGTGTGACCTTATCGTAAACATTATACTGTAGCTCCATGGTGTGACCTTATCGTAAACATTATACTGTAGCTCTATGGTGTGACCTTGTTGTAAACATTATGCTGTAGCTCCATGGTGTGACCTTATCGTAAACATTATACTGTTTCTCCATGGTGTGACCTTGTCGTAAACATTATACTGTAGCTCTATTGTGTGACCTTATCGTAAACATTATACTGTAGCTCTATGGTGTGACCTTGTCGTAAACATTATACTGTAGCTCTATGGTGTGACCTTGTTGTAAACATTATACTGTAGCTCTATGGTGTGACCTTATCGTAAACATTACACTGTAGCTCCATGGTGTGACCTTGTTGTAAACATTATACTGTAGCTCTATGGTGTGACCTTGTCGTAAACATTATACTGTTTCTCCATGGTGTGACCTTGTTGTAAACATTATACTGTAGCTCCATGGTGTGACCTTGTTGTAAACATTATACTGTAGCTCCATGGTGTGACCTTATCGTAAACATTATACTGTAGCTCCATGGTGTGACCTTGTCGTAAACATTATACTGTAGCTCTATGGTGTGACCTTGTCGTAAACATTATACTGTAGCTCCATGGTGTGACCTTATCGTAAACATTATACTGTAGCTCCATGGTGTGACCTTATCGTAAACATTATACTGTAGCTCCATGGTGTGACCTTGTCGTAAACATTATACTGTAGCTCCATGGTGTGACCTTGTTGTAAACATTATACTGTTTCTCCATGGTGTGACCTTATCGTAAACATTATACTGTAGCTCCATGGTGTGACCTTATCGTAAACATTATACTGTAGCTCTATGGTGTGACCTTGTTGTAAACATTATACTGTAGCTCCATGGTGTGACGTTATCGTAAACATTATACTGTAGCTCCATGGTGTGACCTTGTCGTAAACTTTATACTCTAGCTCCATGGTGTGACCTTATCGTAAACATTATACTGTAGCTCCATGGTGTGACCTTGTCGTAAACATTATACTGTTTCTCCATGGTGTGACCTTGTCGTAAACTTTATACTGTAGCTCCATGGCGTGACCTTATCGTAAACATTATACTGTAGCTCCATGTTGTGACCTTATCGTAAACATTATACTGTAGCTCCATGGTGTGACCTTGTTGTAAACATTATACTGTAGCTCCATGGTGTGACCTTGTCGTAAACATTATACTGTAGCTCCATGGTGTGACCTTGTCGTAAACATTATACTGTTTCTCCATGGTGTGACCTTGTTGTAAACATTATACTGTAGCTCCATGGTGTGACCTTGTCGTAAACATTATACTGTTTCTCCATGGTGTGACCTTATCGTAAACATTATACTGTAGCTCCATGGTGTGACCTTATCGTAAACATTATACTGTAGCCCCATTGTGTGACCTTATCGTAAACATTATACTGTTTCTCCATGGTGTGACCTTGTCGTAAACATTATACTGTAGCTCCATGGTGTGACCTTGTCGTAAACATTATACTGTTTCTCCATGGTGTGACCTTATCGTAAACATTATACTGTAGCTCCATGTTGTGACCTTGTCGTAAACATTATACTGTAGCTCCATGGTGTGACCTTGTCGTAAACATTATACTGTTTCTCCATGGTGTGACCTTATCGTAAACATTATACTGTAGCTCTATGGTGTGACCTTATCGTAAACATTATACTGTAGCTCTATGGTGTGACCTTATCGTAAACATTATACTGTAGCTCCATGGTGTGACCTTGTCGTAAACATTATACTGTAGCTCTATGGTGTGACCTTGTTGTAAACATTATACTGTAGCTCCATGGTGTGACCTTATCGTAAACATGATACTGTAGCTCCATGGTGTGACCTTATCGTAAACATTATACTGTTTCTCCATGGTGTGACCTTATCGTAAACATTATACTGTAGCTCCACAGTGTTTCATGTTCACCTTGCGTGACTTTGCACCACTATTACACCAGGATATCTGCATCCCAAATGGCATCCTATTCCCTATGTAGTGCACTACTTTAGACCAGGGCCCCATAGGGGTCTCTAATCAAAAGTAGTGCACTATAAAGGCAATAGGGTGCCATTTGGCCCGCAGGTCAGATCACAAAGCCCTTCTGCTGCGTTTCCATTAACAGGAAGGAGGTATAGTGATTCAAGAAACCTCTTCTCCTGGAAGGATAAAGCTCATAAATTACATTAGATCAGCTACAGTAGCTAAGATCCTTGATCACTAAAGATGTAGTACTCCCTCCCTCTGCTCTGTCCGTTAATATCACTATGGCAACCTACTCCTCCGAGAGTCATCGAGCACTCTCAAATCTATAATCTTATTTAAGGGTGATGACCACTGAATTGTAAGAGAGCAGAGAGAGAGAGAGAGAGAGAGAGTATAAACATATGTTTCCCATGCTAATAAAACGTAAAACCTCAAATAATGCATGCAGAGCAGAATTAGGCCGATACCCGCTAATTATCAAAATCCAGAAAAGAGCCGTTAAATTCTATAACCATCTAAAAGGAAGCAATTCCCAAACCTTCCATAACAAAGCCATCATCTACTGAGAGATGAACCTGGAGAAGAGTCATGGGGCTCTGTTTACAAACACAAACACACCCCACAGAGCCCCAGGTCAGCAACACAAGTAGACCCAACAAAATCATGAGAAATCCAAAAGATTTGACACATTGAAAAGAATTAACAAAAAAACTGAGCAAACTAGAATGCTATTTGGCCCTAAACAGAGATTATACGGTGGCAGAATACCTGACCACTGTGAATGACCCAAACTTAAGGAAAGCTTTGACTATGTATAGACTCAGTGTGCATAGCCTTGCTATTGAGAAAGGCCATCGTAGGCAGACCTGGCTCTCAAGAGAAGACAGGCTATGTGCACACTGCCCACAAAACGAGGTGGAAACTGAGCTGCACATCCTAACCTCCTGCCCAATGTATGATCATATTAGAGACACATACAGTGCCTTCGGAAAGTATTCAGACCCCTTGACTTTGTCCACATTTTGTTACGTTACAGCCTTATTCTAAAATGGATTAAACAGAAACAAATCCTCATCAATCCACACACACCCCATAATGACACACTACCCCATAATGACACAATACCCATAATGACACAATACCCCATAATGACACACTACATGAGTGAGTCATTATGGGGTATTGAGTCATTATGGGGTATTGAGTCATTATGGGGTAGTATGTCATTATGGGGTAGTGAGTCATTATGGGGTAGTGTGTCATTATGGGGTAGTGAGTCATTATGGGGTGTTGAGTCATTATGGGGTAGTATGTCATTATGGGGTAGTGAGTCATTATGGGGTAGTGTGTCATTATGGGGTAGTGAGTCATTATGGGGTAGTGAGTCATTATGGGGTATTGAGTCATTATGGGGTAGTGTATTTAGATTGATTGGGGGAATTTAAATACATTTTAGAATAACGCAGTAACCTAACAAAATGTGGAAAAAGGGGTCTGAATATGTTCCCGAAGGCACTGGATTCCCCTCAGATTACACAGACCCACAAAGAATTCAACAACACATCCAATTTTGATAAACTCCCATATCTACTGGGTGAAATACCACAGTGTACCATCACAGCAGCAAGATTTGTGACCTGTTGCCATATTGATTTATCTTCCCTTTTGTAGTTGAACTCTTTGCACATCGCTACAACAATATAGACATAATATGACATTTGAAATGTCTTAAATTGAATTAAATTGAGAAAGAAACACAGACAGATGGAGAGAGACAGAGAAACAGAGAGAGAGAGAGAAAGAAACAGAGAGAGAGAGAGAAAGAAACAGAGAGAGAAAGAGAGAGAGAAACAGAGAGAGAGAGAAAGAAACAGAGAGAGAGAGAGAAAGAAAGAAAGAAAGAAAGAGAGAGAGAGAGAGAGAGAGAGAGAGAGAGAGAGAGAGAGAGAGAGACAGAGAGAGAGAGAGAGAAAGGAAAATGAGTGACAACGGAACCTGTCTAATCTCAGAACCCAGACCCAAATCTCATGTCAACTGGCCAGCTACTTAATTTGTGTTTAATCGCGAGAGACCTGTCATTCAATTAAATCCATCTGTGTACAAACAAGGCCTCACATCCCCTGGCCCAGACCACCACCAGTGGGCTACAATAGAGGGCGCCTGACTGTGTGGCTGTCTCATGAAAGGAGCATGCATGGTCAGCTCCAGCCGAGGGGAGATGGGAACCTAGCCTAGCGACAACAATAGAAGTGCAGCCACAGCTGAATGACAGGCCGCTTCCTAGGATTACCCTGGTCCAATGACACAGAGACAGACCAGTCAGTCAATCAGTCAGTCAATCAGTCACCCTGGTCCAATAACACAGAGACAGACCAGTCAGTCAATCAGTCAGTCAGTCAGTCAGTCAGTCAGTCACACTAGCCCAATAACACAGAGACAGACCAGTCAATCAGTCAGTCAGTCAGTCAGTGAGTCAGTCAGCCAGCAAGTCACACTAGCTCAATAACACAGAGACAGACCAGTCAATCAGTCAGTCAGTCAATCAGTCAGTCAGTCAATCAGTCAGTCAGTCAGTCAATCAGTCAGTGAGTCAGTCAGCCAGTCAGCCAGCAAGTCACACTAGCCCAATAACACAGAGACAGACCAGTCAATCAGTCAGTCAGTCAGTCAGTCAGTCATAACACAACAGACTAGACCAGACCGTCCGTCAGTCAGTCAGTCACAACAGACATAGACTAGACCAGTCAGTCACAACAGACATAGACTAGACCAGTCAGTCACAACAGACTAGACCAGTCAGTCACAACAGACACAGTGCAGATCAGGGTTCAAGACTGGGAGAATACAGGACCTGTAAATAATTTCTGGATAGGATATAATCATATTTCTATAGCAATTAGTTATCAATGAGTTACATACAGTAGGATTACATGCTCAGCTGTCTCTGTAAGGGACTATATTGCATTTCACAGTGTATTTTGACATACTATATTTGGAGATGTGTTTGTGTGCTGTTGAAATCAATGAAAAACCATTAAAAGGCATTATAATAGTGAACGATAATTCACCAGCCTCCCTGTTCGCGTCATTAATATGACCTACTGTTTGACACTATGACAAAATATCTAAAATAATGTTTGGATTTGACGTATAGAATCATAAGCACAATACTAATAGGCCTATAACATATTGGTATAAACACTAATATCACCATGACGGTGGTTGGTGTAAAAACTGCACCGCCACACAAGGCGTAGTTCCTTTCTCCTCATTGGCTGCCCCCTAAGGCCCCTATGGTGTCGGGAACACAAATCAGGATATAAATAGCCTTCAAGTTACCCGACCAGTTCCCAATGTTAAACCATTACCATATCCAAATATAACCTAGTCTATTAATATTTTACTGAGTATGGAATAAAAAAATAAAAACAATTGGAATCATTGTAATCGATTTCCACCATAACACCATAATATCACCATAACATCACCATAACACCATAATATCACCATAATATCACCATATCACCATAATATCACCATAATATCACCATATCACCATATCACCATATCACCATAACATCACCATAATATCACCATAATATCACCATAATATCACCATAACTCCATAATATCACCATAACATCACCATAATATCACCATAACACCACCATAACACCATAACATCACCATAACAACATAATATCACCATAACTCCATAATATCACCATAACATCACCATAACACCATAATATCACCATAACTCCATATCACCATAATATCACCATAACACCATAATATCACCATAATATCACCATATCACCATATCACCACATCACCATAACATCACCATAACAACATAATATCACCATAACTCCATAATATCACCATAATATCACCATAACACCATAATATCACCATATCACCATAATTTCACCATAACACCATAATATCACCATGATATCACCATATCACCATAACATCACCATAACATCACCATATCACCATGCTATCACCATAATATCACCATAATATCACCATATCACCATAATATCACCATGATATCACCATAACACCATAACACCACAATATCACCATAACACCATAACATCACCATAATATCACCATAACATCACCATAATATCACCATAATATCACCATAACACCATAACATCACCATAATATCACCATAATATCACCATAATATCACCATAACACCATAACATCACCATAACACCATAACACCATAATAACACCATAATATTACCATAACACCGTAACACCATAATATCACCATAACACCATAATATCACCAACACCATAATATCACCATAATATCAACATAACACCATAACACCATAACACCATAACACCATAATATCACCATAACACCATAACACCATAACACCATAATAACACCATAATAACACCATAACACCATAATAACACCATAATATCACCATAACACCATAACACCATAATATCACCATAACACCATAATATCACCAACACCATAATATCACCATAATATCACCATAACACCATAATAACACCATAATAACACCATAACACCATAATATCACCATAACACCATATCATCATAACACCATACCACCAGGCTATTATCTGCTCGGCCTGCGTGTAGGCTTAACCTGACATGAGGTGGGTAGTCCATTTGACTATTTGACTGCCATTTTATAGAAATACTGTAATAATGAGGTTATTAGCACAGGCTTTTGATTTGAATAAACTTTGTTATTACTGTTAGGATGCTGTGTGAAATAAGACTCAGATGCACAGGCTATGCATCATATGAGTTTATCATATGTTAGCCTATCTACAATGTACTCCCTGCATCATTTCTGTCATACACTCTTAGGAAAAAGAGTTCCTAAAAGGTTCTTTGGATGTCCCCGTTGGAGAACCCTTTTGGGTTCCAGGTAGAACCCTTTTTTGGGTTCCAGGTAGAACCATTTTGGGTTCCAGGTAGAACCCTTTTGGGTTCCAGGTAGAACCCTTTTTTGGGTTCCAGGTAGAACCATTTTGGGTTCCAGGTAGAACCCTTTTTTGGGTTCCAGGTAGAACCCTTTCCACAGAGGGTTCTACATTGAACCCAAAAAGAGTTCAACCTAGAAACAAATGTTGTTCTTCCTGGAACCATGAAGGGTTCTTCAAAGGGTTCTCCTACGGGGACATTTTAGGTTCTAGATAGCACCTTTTTTTCTACTAGTGTAGGCTACAACACATCCCTGTAGCCTATTTGAAATGGACATTTCAGGATAATTCATGACTATTGTATGATGTCGGGCCGGGCCACAGGCACAATTCATTCG
>NC_048569.1:95881928-95964428 GCF_013265735.2 Oncorhynchus mykiss | reverse complement strand
AAGTTGTTTAGTGGGCCTGGTTAGTTGGTAGACCACCAAGTTGTTTAGAGGGCCTGGTTAGTTGGTAGACCACCAAGTTGTTTAGAGGCCTGGTTAGTTGGTTGGGACACCACCAAGATGTTTAGAGGCCTGGTTAGTTGGTTGGGATACCACCAAGTTGTTTAGAGGCCTGGTTAGTTGGTTGGGATACCACCAAGTTGTTTAGAGGCCTGGTTAGTTGGTTGGGACACCACCAAGTTGTTTAGAGGCCTAGTTAGTTGGTTGGGACACCACCAAGTTGTTTAGAGGCCTGGTTAGTTTGTAGACCACCAAGTTGTTTAGAGGGCCTGGTTAGTTGGTAGACCACCAAGTTGTTTAGAGTGGATCAAGATGAGATCAGACTGATACATGGACGATGATGTCAGACCTCTTGCCAAGAAGAGAGTTGCTAGGGCAACAACGTACAATTTGGTATCAATAGCACTAGGGGTTATATTTTGGTGGATCACAAACATAGACCGTTGTTTTTGTTCATAGGTTTCTGACATCTATTCAGTATGTGTGCCATTCAGAGGGTAAATGAGCAAGATAAAATATTTAACTGCCTTTAAACTGGGTATGTTAGTAGGTGCCAGGTTCACCGGTTTGTGTCAAGAACTGCAACGCTGCTGTTTGTTTTTAACGCTCAACAGTTTCCTGTTTGTATCAAGAACGGTCCACCACCCAAAGGACATCCAGTCAGCTTGACACAACTGTGGGAAGCATTGGAGTCAACAGGGGCCAGCATTCCTGTGGAACAGGAGGGGGGGTGGGGAGGGGAGGGGGGGCAACTCACTATTAGGAAGGTGTTCTTAATGTTTTGTACGCTGTATGTATAATAATGTATAAATGATGGATGGATATGCAGTATTTTATCCTAGATAGTAGCTTCATCTTACCGTAAGATAATTTCCCTATGAGATGCCGATAGAGCAGTATTATTACACCTTGTTTAATATATAGACAGACCATTTCTGATACGGTGATTCTGTAAATAAAAGACGCCCTTTTCACCCTGTACTGTCTCTCTGTTGGAGTGCAGGGTTTATGGATCCCTCCCAAATGGTACCCTATTCCTACGGCGCACTACTTTGACCAGGGGCTCTGGTCCAAAAGTAGGGCACTAAATAGGGAATAGGGTGCAATTTGGGACGGTGATTATATCCCATCCCCAAAATGTGAGAGGAAATCTCCTTCTGCTCTTTTTTCAGTAAATCCCGTTTCAAGACACCAGTGTAATCCTCTCTCGGTGGTAGGGATTGGAGAATGAGGCGCGGGTGAGGACATCATGAACACAGCTCTTCTTGTTGAGTCAGCTTTGGCTTAGCCCCACAAAGGGGTTGAATCGAGGTATTTTCTCAACAATTCAATTATCTTTGGGAATAATAGGTGTAATATTTATCGTAACTTCATTACAGTACAGCATTGTGTTGGTCTACTTATTGAATACGTGTAGAATCACCTCACAGTTGGGGGAGGCAGCTAGCCTAGTGGTTAGAGCATTGGCCTTGTAACCGAGAGGTGGTTAGAGCATTGGCCTTGTAACCGAGAGGTGGTTAGAGCATTGGACTTGTAACCGAGAAGTGGTTAGAGCATTGGCCTTGTAACCGAGAGGGGGTTAGAGCATTGGCCTTGTAACCGAGAGGTGGTTAGAGCATTGGCCTTGTAACCGAGAGGTGGTTAGAGCATTGGACTTGTAACCGAGAGGTGGTTAGAGCATTGGCCTTGTAACCGAGAGGTGGTTAGAGCATTGGCCTTGTAACCGAGAGGTGGTTAGAGCATTGGCCTTGTAACCGAGAGGTGGTTAGAGCATTGGCCTTGTAACCGAGAGGTGGTTAGAGCATTGGCCTTGTAACCGAGAGGTGGTTAGAGCATTGGACTTGTAACCGAGAGGTTGCAAGATCAAATCTCTGAGCTGACAAGGTAAACATTTGTCATTCTGCCCCTGAACAAGGCAGTTAACCCCCTGTTACTAGGCCATCATTGTAAATAAGAATTTGTTCAAAACTGATTGTGTTGGTCTACTTACTGAAGATGTGTAGAAGGTTATCAGCTATTTATTTCGTCAAAATGGTAACCAATGTATTTGTCCTACTGATGTACACAACCAGCTCCACATTTACAAAATGAAAGAAAAATTATACAACATTTTCTAAATTAATAAACAACAAAAAAGGAAGATATCTTGATTGCATACAGTATGTCTTCACAACCCAGAGTTAAAGAAGTCCTCCAGTGATTTAAAAAAAAACTTTTCCTTTTGAAAATAAATATCCCATGTATAAATACACTAAAGCACGTCAAACTCGTTCCACAGAGGAGCGGGTGTCCGCTGGTTTTTGGTTTCTCCGTTCAATTAAAACCTAGACAACAAGGTGAAGGGAGTTCCTTACTAATCAGTGACCTTAATTAATCAATCGAGTCCGAGAGAGGAGCAAAAAAAAAAAACTGAGACACTTGGCCCTCCGTGGAATGAGTTTGACACCTCAATGAGTTGGTCTGATGGGACGTTGTGATGTCACCAGCATCCCTCTTGCTTGAGGAACCTCAATGAGTTGGTCTGATGGGACGTCGTGATGTCACCAGCATCCCTCTTGCTTGAGGAACCTCAATGAGTTGGTCTGATGGGACGTCGTGATGTCACCAGCATCCCTCTTGCTTGAGGAACCTCAATGAGTTGGTCTGATGGGACGTCGTGATGTCACCAGCATCCCTCTTGCTTGAGGAACTTCAATGAGTTGGTCTGATGGGACGTCGTGATGTCACCAGCATCCCTCTTGCTTGAGGAACTTCAATGAGTTGGTCTGATGGGACGTCGTGATGTCACCAGCCTCCCCCTCGCTTGAGGAACCTCAATGAGTTGGTCTGATGGGACGTCGTGATGTCACCAGCCTCCCCCTCGCTTGAGGAACTTCAATGAGTTGGTCTGATGGGACGTCGTGATGTCACCAGCCTCCCCCTCGCTTGAGGAACTTCAATGAGTTGGTCTGATGGGACGTCGTGATGTCACCAGCATCCCCCTCGCTTGAGGAACTTCAATGAGTTGGTCTGATGGGACGTCGTGATGTCACCAGCCTCCCCCTCGCTTGAGGAACTTCAATGAGTTGGTCTGATGGGACGTCGTGATGTCACCAGCCTCCCCCTCGCTTGAGGAACTTCAATGAGTTGGTCTGATGGGACGTCGTGATGCCACCAGCCTCCCCCTCGCTTGAGGAACTTCAATGAGTTGGTCTGATGGGACGTCGTGATGTCACCAGCATCCCCCTCGCTTGAGGAACTTCAATGAGTTGGTCTGATGGGACGTCGTGATGTCACCAGCCTCCCCCTCGCTTGAGGAACCTCAATGAGTTGGTCTGATGGGACGTCGTGATGTCACCAGCCTCCCCCTCGCTTGAGGAACTTCAATGAGTTGGTCTGATGGGACGTCGTGATGTCACCAGCCTCCCCCTCGCTTGAGGAACCTCAATGAGTTGGTCTGATGGGACGTCGTGATGTCACCAGCCTCCCCCTCGCTTGAGGAACTTCAATGAGTTGGTCTGATGGGACGTCGTGATGTCACCAGCCTCCCCCTCGCTTGAGGAACCTCAATGAGTTGGTCTGATGGGACGTCGTGATGTCACCAGCCTCCCCCTTGCTTGAGGAACAACAGAGGAGCGATAGAGAACAAATGATAAATATCCTGACAAACTCCCCAGTCCCTGCTGGTGACAAGAATACCTATAACATTATGCTGCCACCACAATACTGATGCTGCCACAACAATACTGATGCTGACACCACACTAATTATGCTGCCACCACAATACTGATGCCGCCAGCACACTAATGATGCTGCCACCATAATACTGATGCTGCCACCACAATAATGATGCTGCCACCATAATACTGATGCTGCCACCATAATACTGATGCTGCCACCACAATAATGATGCTGCCACCACAATAATGATGCTGCCATCACAATACTGATGCTCCCACCACAATAATGATGCTGCCACCACAATACTGATGCTGCCACCACACTAATGATGCTGCCACCATAATACTGATGCTGCCACCCCAATACTGATGCTGCCACCATAATACTGATGATGAAAACCACAATAGTGATGCTGCCACCACAACACTGATGATGAAAACCACAATACTGATGCTGCCACCACAACACTGATGATGAAAACCACAATACTGATGCTGCCACACAATACTGATGCTGCCACCACAATACTGATGCTGCCACCACAATACTGATGCTGCCACCACATTAATGATGCTGCCACCATAATACTGATGCTGCCACCACAATACTGATGCTGCCACCACAATACTGATGCTGCCACCACAATACTGATGCTGCCACCACAATAATGACGCTGCCACCACAATACTGATGCTGCCACCACACTAATGATGCTGCCACCATAATACTGACGCTGCCACCACAATACTGATGCTGCCACCACAATACTGATGCTGCCACCCCAATAATGATGCTGCCACCACTATACGGATGCTGCCACCACAATACTGATGCTGCCACCACAATACTGATGCTGCCACCACAATACTGATACTGCTACCACAATAATGATGCTGCCACCACAATACTGATGCTGCCACCACACTAATGATGCTGCCACAACAATACTGATGCTGCCACCACAATACTGATGCTGCCACCACACTACTGATGCTGCCACAACAATTTTAATGCTGCCACCACAATACTGATGCTGCCACCACAATACCGATGCTGCCACCACAATATGGATGCTGCCCCAACAATTCTAATGCTGCCACAACAATACTGATGCTGCCACCAAAATACTGATACTGCCACCACAATAATGATGCAGACACCACAATAATGATGCTGCCACCCCAATAATGATGCTGCCACACCAATAATGATGCTGCCACCACAAAGACCTCGTCTTTCCCTAAATAATTACATCTATATTGTTGATTAATACAGTAGTGGTGTATACAGAACACATCATCACATCATCCACACAGTAAATGGTTAAATGAAGCTGTGTAGATTCTAGGCCTGGCTACAGTCTATTGTTGATGAGGTTTGCTCCATAATAATGGCTAGTGGACAGGATGTATAGCTGTCTAGCTGGCTGATCTAGAAGGTACCGTGCTACTGTAAGGGCAGGCATGCTGGGGTCACTCAGGTTTCAGCCGGGCTGTAACACAATGACATTGTATCATGGTCTATCTCTCAGAGCCATACTGCCACAGCCTCAGGCCTATACATATACACCCATCAGATGAAGAAGGAATATTGTTTAAAAACTACAGAGGCAAACTGATATTCTATCCTCTCCTCTCCTCATTTCCTCTCCTACTCTCTCACATTTCCTCTCCTCTCCTCATTTCCTCTCCTACTCTCTCACATTTCCTCTCCTCTCCTCATTTCCTCTCCTAATCTCTCACATCTCCTCTCCTCTCCTCATTTCCTCTCCTACTCTCTCACATCTTCTCTCCTCATTTCCTCTCCTAATCTCTCACATCTCCTCTCCTAATTTCCTCTGCTACTCTCACACATCTCCTCTCCTCATTTCCTCTCCTACTCTCTCACATCTCCTCTCCTCTCCTCATTTCCTCTCCTACTCTCTCACATCTCCTCTCCTCTCCTCATTTCCTCTCCTACTCTCTCACACCTCCTCTCCTAATTTCCTCTGCTACTCTCACACATCTCCTCTCCTCATTTCCTCTCCTACTCTCGCACATCCTCTCTCCTCATTTCCTCTCCTACTCTCGCACATCTCCTCCCCTCATTTCCTCTCCTACTCTCTCACATCTCCTCTCCTCATTTCCTCTCCTACTCTCGCACATCTCCTCTCCTCATTTCCTCTCCTACTCTCTCACATCTCCTCTCGTCATCTCCTCTCCTCATTTCCTCTCCTACACTCTCTCCTCTCCTCTCCTTTCTATTCCTCTCCTATCCTCCTCACTTCTCTCCTCTCCTCTCCTTTCTGTTCCTCTCCTCTCTCTCTGTCCTCTCCTTCCTTTGCTCTCTCCTCTACTCCCTCTCCATTCCTCTCCACTTCTCTACTCCCTCTCCATTCCTCTCTCCTCCTCTCTCCTCTCCTTTAAGTCTCAGTTGAGTGGTACTGTCGCTGTAAATAATGTATTGGTAGAATGAGCTGTTGCTGCTAGGCCAGTATCTGACATGTTTTCTTAAAGAGACGTTACAAACCACCTTTACTTCCCCTTTACTCTTTATGGTCTATAAAATCACTGCGTAATCCTCACAGACAAAGACGTTATTTCGAGTAATGAACAAGATGAGTTACTTTACCACACAGTTATCTATTCCATACACCTGATTTAGCTACAAATGAGACACAAACTAGGTCCAGGAGAGATACTTGTGAGGTGTAAAGAGACAGATCTAGATTCAAATCTGTGTTTAAAAGACGTCTCCGAAACTACCTCCTCATGTCGCCATCTACACCACATACCCCCCTCCCCCCCCCCCCCCCACACACACACACACCCCCTCTGAGTGGTGCAGTATAAAGACAATAGCTCTCCCACGACACCTGGCCCTGCAAAAAATACTCACACATTTTAGTGAATCATTGCATTAATCAAATGTGACTCTGCAAGGTGTCGAAAGCGTTCCACAGGGATGCCGGCCCATCTTTCTCCAATGCTTCCACAGGGATGCCGGCCCATCTTGACTCCAATGCTTCCCACAGTTGTGTCAAGTTGGCTGTATGTCCTTTGGGGGGTGGACCATTCTTGATACAAACAGGAAACTGTTGAGCGTGAAAAACCCAGCAGCGTTGCAGTTCTTGACACAAACCGGTGCGCCTGGCACCTACTACCATACCTCGTTCAAAGGCACTTCAATATTTTGTCTGGCCCATTCACCCTCTGAATGGCACACATACACAATCCATGTCTCAATTGTTTCAAGGCTTAAAAATCCTTCCTTAACATGTCTACTCCCCTTCCTCTACACCGATTGAAGTGGATTTAACAAGTGACATCATCAAGGGATCATAGCTTTCACCTGGATTTACCTGGTCAGTCTGTGTTATTGAAAGAGCAGGAGTTCTTAATGTTTTGTACAGTCAGTGTATATACATGGTGTTTCCAGAATGATAATAGCTGCACTCACATGAATCAAGAATACAGCTTCGGCCACACCACGTCTAGTGTAAAAGTTGCAAATCTAATGTTAAAGAGAGATAAATCTCACTAGACATATTTTACTAACATATATCCCCCTGAAAACTAGTTGCTTTATACATGGTACTCGGCTCGTGGGTTCATTCTGTATACAGAGTAAAAGAGAGGTCAACAAACCTCTATCACTGTCTGTAACCACTATCTTACGCAACCCTTTACTTGCCTGCCTTGGGGGCGGTGCCATCCACAGTATTCCACAGAATATCTGCACACAGACCAGACTTAAAAGCAGAGTCCGTTTGTTTTACTCTTTAGACTAGCAGAACCCGTTTTGTTCCACCCTTTAGACTAGCAGAACCCGTTTTGTTCCACTCTTTAGACTAGCAGAACCCGTTTGTTCCACTCTTTAGACTAGCAGAACCCGTTTTGTTCCACTCTTTAGACTAGCAGAACCCGTTGGTTCCACTCTTTAGACTAGCAGAACCCGTTGGTTCCACTCTTTAGACTAGCAGAACCCGTTGGTTCCACTCTTTAGACTAGCAGAACCCGTTTGTTCCACTCTTTAGACTAGCAGAACCCGTTTGTTCCACTCTTTAGACTAGCAGAACCCGTTTTGTTCCACTCTTTAGACTAGCAGAACCCGTTTGTTCCACTCTTTAGACTAGCAGAACCCGTTTTGTTCCACTCTTTAGACTAGCAGAACCCGTTTGTTCCACTCTTTAGACTAGCCCAGGTAGTCCTGCAGTAATGGAGCCTGGGTCGACCGTGAGTGCAGTGAGGAGTAGCAGGGTTCTGTGTGGCACAGAGATACGGCCTGCTCTGATTGTCATCAAGGAAGGAAAGATACACAAAATCCTCCCAGACTCCAGTGGTTCTACTGGGGATACTGCTGCTGGCTGTGAGGTAGGTATTGATTGGCTCTCTGGCTTCTGCTCAATTTGGTATTTTATTTTTATTTATTTTTTTGTGTTAATTATGACTTTGTTTGTTCAGAATGTTTGCGTAATAATTTCCTATGAAGAAAAACACTTCCCAGTTCAACTAGTTCTCACAGTTTAACGTCAGAATTAGACGTTAATGTTTCTCAAAACGTCAAATTTTGAAGTTGTTGCAAACTTCAAATTTCAAAGTGTTTTAGGTTAAGTTTAGGTATTAATGCAACATTTTTAAGGTTAGGGTTAATTTCAGGCATTAACTCAGAATGGTTAAGGTTTGGGATAGGTTTAAAACAAAAATCTCAAAAACAAAAAATTATATAGCTGGATTTGAACTTGCGACCTTTGGAATCAGAGGCAGATTCACCCACTATCCCTGTCCACAGCACCTAACCAAAACCAAAACGTACTTGAACGTAACAGCGCTCACTGTTGCCCCTAGTGGCTGGTTTCCACGTCATCTCCTGACATACTCAAACATGGATGGAAGTCAAATACTGAATTAAGCTAGCAGTGTTATTAAAAGTGCTATTGAAACATTCAGTTAAAGTGTTAAGCAGGGCTTGTAACCAAAATGTTTTTCTCATCATTTTCTTTGTTTTGTTCCACAGTTCCGACAAGCAAAATAAAAAAAATCGAAAGATTAATCCATTCTTCTCTAGTTAAAAATCTCTCTCCCTAATTTCTGAATCACGCTGTAATGCCAGTAGGCTACTCTGCTTCCAAGGGGGAAGGGCCTACAAAGGTTAGCCTGTAGGCCTAATTAAATACAAATTCAAAGCAGATTATCTACACCTTGAATTTGTGATTCACCACCATTCTCACACTCCGTGCGCGCGTCTGCGCTTGCTGCTGAGGAGAGCGAGAGAAAGTTGCACAGTAGCCTGCATTTGACCGAGCCAACATTCTTCTCATCTGAGTCCACTACAATATACCCATCTGTCCTCCAACTGTCATTTTACTTAAATGTAAAAAAAATTGGAGGCCATTTTAATTGAAGTAAAGATGGAGGCCATTTTAATTGAAGTAAAGATGGAAGCCATTTTAATTGAAGTAAAGATGGAGGCCATTTTAATTTAATTAAAGATGGAGGCCATTTTAATTAAAGTAAAGATGGAGGTCATTTTAAAGATGGAGGCCATTTTAATTAAAGTAAAGATGGAGGTCATTTTAAAGATGGAGGCCATTTTAATTGAAGTAAAACACAGGCTACTGTGCAACTTTCAGGTAGGATTGACCCCCTCCCCCTCCCTGCCCATCATTATGCACACCTGTCACCTTCGCTATGCGCATCAGCGCTCATTGGACTCATTGGACTCATTGGACTCACCTGGACTCATTGGACTCACCTGGACTCATTGGACTCACCTGGACTCATTGGACTCATTGGACTCACCTGGACTCATTGGACTCATTGGACTCATTGGACTCACCTGGACTCATTGCCTTCCCTACATCTGTCTGTTGCTCTGTTTCATCCCCGTGTCAGCATTAATGTTGTTTCGTTTCCCCTGTCCAGACGCTGTCCGTATTCTGTTTTTATGTCCGTTGTTCCATTAAAACTCCCTGCACTTGCTTCCCCAGTGTCTGTCACTAAAATTATACAGTTTTGGAACTTACATTTATTTTTCTATTTATAATCATTTGTTTTATCATTCTTATTATTGTATATGTTGTTATTATTGTAAGCCTATTTATTAATCAAAACCAGTTATTTAAATATGCAAAATATGTTTTGTTTAATTCTGTTGAGATGTTTGTTAAATAAAGTTAATTGTGTTATCAGTATTTAGTTTAAAATGTAAAATAAATAACAGTAGGCTATTGCTGTCATTTGTTGGGTGCAATAGGCACTAGCCTGTGTTGGATATTGCTGTCATTTGTTGGGTGCAATAGGCACTAGCCTGTGTTGGATATTGCTGTAGTATTGCCTATTCAAAACTGTTGTGAAGGTTTAAACCAGTTCACGAGTGTTTTTGTTTCATTCTGTTGAGCCATTTTCTTTGGCCAAATTCAGTTCCAACTGTAATGCAGTTTTTGCCGTAATATAATATAATATAATACAATATAATGTAATACAATATAATATAATATAATAGCCTGCTCGTATTTTCCCTATAAACATTGGCTTGACTTTTTATATTACCCTAAAAAAGTTTACAAACTTTTGTGAAGGTTTGGTGTGGTGTGGCTATTATTAAGAATTAGCTATTGCAGGAAAAATCAAAGAATGTTTTAGGCCTACCAGAGCTACTTCTATAATGTAATAATATAATGCTTATCTTTTATACAAAATTAAATTAAATTAAATAAATAAAAAAGTTGTGGCGTGAACCAGAAAACCAGTCAGTATCTGGTGTGACCACCATTTGCCTTACACAGCACGACATCTCCTTCGCATAGAGTTGATCAGGCTGTCGATTGTGGCCTGTGGAATGTTGTCCCACTCCTTTTCAATGGCTGTGCGAAGTTGCTGGATATTATTGGGAACTGGAAAACGCTGTCGTTCCAGCGCATCCCAAACATGCTCAATGGGTGACATCTTCCAGGAATGGTGTACAGATCCTTTGCGACACGGGGCCGTGTCACATGAGGTGATGGCAGCGAATGAATGGCACAACAATGGACCTCAGGGTGTCGTCACGATAAAATTAAATTGTGTTTGTTGTCCATAGCTTATGCCTGCCCATACCATAACACCACCGCCACCATGGGGCACTCAATCCAGCCATACCCCATCCAAAAACGTGGATGAACAGAGAATTCGTACCATGCTGACAGCCCATACCGCAGCATTCGATGTCAGCAGAACGAACCCAGACGACTCGGTGTCGCGCAACGTGTACGAGTAATTCAGACTCATGATGCATGTGGCAAGAACTACAGACTATCACGGACAACAAAGGCACAACCAGCTATGTGGTGCCCAACGAAGTCTCCCTCCCAGATGAGCTTGACATGCTCGCTTCAAGGCAGACAATACCGAGCCGTCCAGGAAGGCGCTCCAGATGACCAGGTGCTTTTGCTCTCCGAAGCAGTTGGACAGTGTATACCGTGTGTATCCTGTACATAAGACTAATACAACTGGAAACTTAAAACTTGGTTCTCTGGCTCACTTCCTCCCCCTGTTGGAGAGAAAAGATACTGTCATTCAGTGTATTTATTTCTCACCCATTTGTAGTTCAATCGGGGCTATTTTGTGGCCTAGATTGCTGAAAAATTTAATTACACTGTAATAACATCTGTATTACTACATCTGTGTCCCAAATACCACCCTATTCCCTACATAGTGCACTACGTTTTGACCAGAGTCCTATGAGTCCTAAGGGGCCCTGGTCAAAAGTAGTCCACTATATAGGGAATGAGGTGCAATTTGGCCATTACTGATTGAGCATTACTATGAAGGTGTATAACTATTTTTAATGGTGTATCTTAACCCTGGTCCTGGGACCCAAGAGTGTGCACATGTTTGTTTAATTAATCCCTAGCACTACACAGCTGATTCAAATCCTCAACTCATCATCAAGTTTGGATGATTTGAATCAGGTAAGGCAAAAAAAAATAAAAAAAATAAAACCCTTTGGGTCCCCAGGACCAGGTTATAAATTATAAATAGTTATACGTGTTCATGGTAATGGCCAGGACCAGGATTGAGATACACTGTTCTATAACGTAGCGTTACTGACGTAGCATTACTGACGTAGCATTACTGACGTAGCATTATAGCTGACGTAGCATTATTGCTGACGTAGCATTACTGACGTAGTTTTAATGATGTAGCATTGCTGACGTGGCATTGCTGACTTGGCATTACTGACGTGGCCTTACTGCCGTAGCATTGCTGACGTAGCATTGCTGACGTAGCATTACTGACGTAGCATTACTGACGTAGCATTACTGACGTGGCTTTACTGACGTAGCATTGCTGACGTAGCATTACTGACGTGGCCTTACTGACGTAGCATTACTGACGTAGCATTACTGACGTAGCATTACTGACGTGGCTTTACTGACGTAGCATTGCTGACGTAGCATTACTGACGTGGCCTTACTGACGTAGCATTACTGACGTAGCATTACTGATGTAGCATTACTGACGTAGCATTACTGACGTGGCTTTACTGACGTAGCATTGCTGACGTAGCATTACTGACGTGGCCTTACTGACGTAGCATTACTGACGTAGCATTACTGACGTAGCATTACTGATGTAGCATTACTGACGTAGCATTGCTGACGTAGCATTGCTGACGTAGCATTACTGACGTAGCATTACTGATGTAGCATTACTGACGTGGCTTTACTGATGTAGCTTCAGATCAGTATGGGCTCCCAAGTGGTGCAGTGGTAATAAGGCACTGCATCTCAGTGCAAGAGGTGTCACTACTGGTTCGTATCCAGGCTGAATCACATCTGGCCATGATTGGGAGTCCCATAGAGTGGCGCAGAATAGTCCCAGCGTCGCCGGGGTAGGCCGTCATTGAAAATAAGAATTTGTTCTTAGCTGACTTGCCTAGTTAAATAAAGGTACAAATAAATACATTTACTGATGTAGCTTTACTGTGATTTGTATTTATTATGGATCCCCATTAGTTCCTGCCAAGGCAGCAGCTACTCTTCCTGGGGTTTATTATGGAAACCCATTAGTTCCTGCCAAGGCAGCAGCTACTCTTCCTGGGGTTTATTATGGATCTCGAATAGTTCCTGCCAAGGCAGCAGCTACTCTTCCTGGGGTTTATTATGGTTCCCCATTAGTTCTTGTCAAGGCAGCAGCTACTCTTCCTGGGGTGTATTATGGATCCCCATTAGTTCCTGCCAAGGCAGCAGCTACTCTTCCTGGGGTTTATTATGGATCCCCATTAGTTCTTGCCAAGGCAGCAGCTACTCTTCCTGGGGTTTATTATAGATCCCCATTAGTTCCTGCCAAGGCAGCAGCTACTCTTCCTGGGGTTTATTATGGATCCCCATTAGTTCCTGTTGAGGCAGTAGCTACTCTTCCTGGTATTTATTATGGATCCCCATTAGTTCCTGCCAAGGCAGCAGCTACTCTTCCTGGTATTTATTATGGATCCCCATTAGTTCCTGCCAAGGCAGCAGCTACTCTTCCTGGGGTTTATTATGGATCCCCATTAGTTCCTGTTGAGGCAGTAGCTACTCTTCCTGGTATTTATTATGGATCCCCATTAGTTCCTGCCAAGGCAGCAGCTACTCTTCCTGGTATTTATTATGGATCCCCATTAGTTCCTGCCAAGGCAGCAGCTACTCTTCCTGGGGTTTATTATGGATCCCCATTAGTTCCTGCCAAGGCAGCAGCTACTCTTCCTGGGCTTTATTATGGATCCCCATTAGTTCCTGCCAAAGCAGCAGCTACTCTTCCTGGGGTTTATTATGGATCCCCATTAGTTCCTGCCAAGGCAGCAGCTACTCTTCCTGGGGTTTATTATGGATCCCCATTAGTTCCTGCCAAGGCAGCAGCTACTCTTCTTGGGATCCAGCAGAATTAAGGCAGTTATACATTTTTTATACATTACAATAAATTCACAACAGATTTTACAACATATTAAGTGTATGCCCCCAGGCCCCTATTCTACTACCACACATCTACTGTACAACACAAAATCCATGTGCACATGTGTGTATAGTGCGTATGATATTGTGTGTTTGTATGCATGTGTCTGTTTGTGTTGCTTCAAGTCCCCATTGTTCCATAAAGTGTATTTTTTATCTGTTTTTTAAATCTAATTTTACTGCTTGCATGAGTTTCCTGATGTCGAATAGAGTTCCATGTAGTCATGGCTCTATGTAGTACTGTGCGCCTCCTATAGTCTGTTCTGGACTTGGGGACTGTGAAGAGACCTCTGGTGGCGTGTCTAGTGGGGTATGCATGGGTGTCTGAGCTGTGTGCTAGTAGTTCAGCTTGGTGCATTCAACATGTCAATACGTCTCACAAATACAAGTAGTGATGAAGTCGATCTCTCCTCCGCTTTGAGCCAGGAGAGATTGACATGCATATTATTAATATTAGCTCTCTGTGTACATCCAAGGGCCAGCTGTGCTGCCCTGTTCTGAGACAATTGCAATTTTCCTAAGTCCTTTATTGTGGCACCTGACCACATGACTGAACAGTAGTCCAGGTGTGACAAAACTAGGGCCTGTGGGACCTGCCTTGTTCATAGGGTTGTGAAGAAGGTATGAACTAGGGCCTGTAGGACCTGCCTTGTTGATAGTGCTGTTAAAGAAGATAGAAACTAGGGCCTGTAGGACCTACCTTGTTGATAGTGTTGTTAAGAAGATAGAAACTAGGGCCTGTAGGACCTGCCTTGTTGATAGTGCTGTTAAGAAGGTAGAAACTAGTGCCTGTAGGACCTGCCTTGTTGATAGTGTTGTTAAGAAGGTAGGATCTAGGGCCTGTAGGACCTGCCTTGTTGATAGTGATGTTAAGAAGGTAGAAACTAGGGCCTGTAGGACCTGCCTTGTTGATAGTGCTGTTAAGAAGGTAGAAACTAGGGCCTGTAGGACCTGCCTTGTTGATAGTGTTGTTAAGAAGGTAGAAACTAGGGCCTGTAGGACCTGCCTTGTTGATAGTGATGTTAAGAAGGTAGAAACTAGGGCCTGTAGGACCTGCCTTGTTGATAGTGTTGTTAAGAAGTTAATTAAGTTAATTAATGTAGTCATTTCAGTCGCTGTGCTAGCTGTAATGTATATTGAGTCATCCACATACATAGACACACTGGCTTTACTCAAAGCCAGTGGCATGTCGTTAGTAAAGATTGAAAAAAGTAAGGGGCCTAGACAGCTGCCCTGGGGAATTCCTGATTCTTCCTGGATTATGTTGGAGAGGCTGCCATTAAAGAACACCCATCTGTGTTCTGTTAGACAGGTAACTCTTTATCCACATTATAGCAGGGGGTGTAAAGCCATAGCACATACGTTTTTCCAGCAGCAGACTATGATCGACAATGTCAAAATCCACACCGAAGTCTAACAAAACAGGCCCACACACAATCTTTTTTTCATTAATTTCTCTCAGCCAATCATCAGTTATTTCATGGCTGGTGCTATGACATGTATAGCTGTATCTATAACATATATTTTTTACACTGATGGTAGGTGTTGGATGTGGGAGACCATCTGGTGATGCCTGGTATCGTGGACTGTCACGTCCATGTGAATGAACCGGGTCGCACCACCTGGGAGGGATTCTGGACTGCCACGAGGGCCGCTGCTGCAGGAGGGGTCACTACCATAGTGGACATGCCCCTGTAAGTCACTACCATAGTGGACATGTCCCTGTAAATCACTACAAAGTTTAGTTAAGTTGATTAATTCCTCCATTTTAAAAACAAGCACACATACTACTACTACTACTACTACTACATGTACATGAGTAGAATCATGGAGGGTAAAGTCTGGGATTCATTTCCATTGTGGTCCTCTTGCCAAGAACATGGAACAGCCCCGTCACAATTAGCTCCCTACCCCTTCCCTTGGTCCTAACCCTTCAATGTTTGCAGATTTGTAATTTGAAGATTTTCTGGTTATGCCTATCCAGACCCTTCAGAATTGCAGACATGGAGGAGTTAGAGTCAAACGGGTATGGGTAAGGAGTGGTACATGGAGGAGTTAGAGCCAAACGGGTATGGGTAAGGAGTGATACATGGAGGAGTTAGAGCCAAACGGGTATGGGTAAGGAGTGATACATGGAGGAGTTACAGCCAAATGGGTATGGGTAAGGAGTGATACATGGAGGAGTTAGAGCCAAACGGGTATGGGTAAGGAGTGATACATGGAGGAGTTAGAGCCAAACGGGTATGGGTAAGGAGTGATACATGGAGGAGTTAGAGCCAAACGGGTATGGGTAAGGAGTGATACATGGAGGAGTTAGAGCCAAATGGGTATGGGTAAGGAGTGATACATGGAGGAGTTAGAGCCAAACGGGTATGGGTAAGGAGTGATACATGGAGGAGTTAGAGCCAAATGGGTATGGGTAAGGAGTGATACATGGAGGAGTTAGAGTCAAACAGGTATGGGTAAGGAGTGATACATGGAGGAGTTAGAGCCAAACGGGTATGGGTAAGGAGTGATACATGGAGGAGTTAGAGTCAAATGGGTATGGGTAAGGAGTGATACATGGAGGAGTTAGAGTCAAACGGGTATGGGTAAGGAGTGATACATGGAGGAGTTAGAGCCAAACGGGTATGGGTAAGGAGTGATACATGGAGGAGTTAGAGTCAAATGGGTATGGGTAAGGAGTGATACATGGAGGAGTTAGAGTCAAACAGGTATGGGTAAGGAGTGATACATGGAGGAGTTAGAGCCAAACGGGTATGGGTAAGGAGTGATACATGGAGGAGTTAGAGTCAAATGGGTATGGGTAAGGAGTGATACATGGAGGAGTTAGAGCCAAACGGGTATGGGTAAGGAGTGATACATGGAGGAGGTAGAGCCAAATGGGTATGGGTAAGGAGTGATACATGGAGGAGTTAGAGCCAAACGGGTATGGGTAAGGAGTGATACATGGAGGAGTTAGAGTCAAATGGGTATGGGTAAGGAGTGATACATGGATGAGTTAGAGCCAAATGGGTATGGGTAAGGAGTGATACATGGAGGAGTTAGAGCCAAACGGGTATGGGTAAGGAGTGATACATGGAGGAGTTAGAGCCAAACGGGTATGGGTAAGGAGTGATACATGGAGGAGTTAGAGTCAAACGGGTATGGGTAAGGAGTGATACATGGAGGAGTTAGAGCCAAACGGGTATGGGTAAGGAGTGATACATGGAGGAGTTAGAGCCAAACGGGTATGGGTAAGGAGTGATACATGGAGGAGTTAGAGCCAAATGGGTATGGGTAAGGAGTGATACATGGAGGAGTTAGAGTCAAACGGGTATGGGTAAGGAGTGATACATGGAGGAGTTAGAGCCAAATGGGTATGGGTAAGGAGTGATACATGGAGGAGTTAGAGCTAAACGGGTATGGGTAAGGAGTGATACATGGAGGAGTTAGAGTCAAATGGGTATGGGTAAGGAGTGATACATGGAGGAGTTAGAGCCAAACGGGTATGGCTAAGGAGTGATACATGGAGGAGTTAGAGCCAAACGGGTATGGGTAAGGAGTGATACATGGAGGAGTTAGAGCCAAACGGGTATGGGTAAGGAGTGATACATGGAGGAGTTAGAGTCAAATGGGTATGGGTAAGGAGTGATACATGGAGGAGTTAGAGTCAAACGGGTATGGGTAAGGAGTGATACATGGAGGAGTTAGAGCCAAACGGGTATGGGTAAGGAGTGATACATGGAGGAGTTAGAGCCAAACGGGTATGGGTAAGGAGTGATACATGGAGGAGTTAGAGCCAAACGGGTATGGGTAAGGAGTGATACATGGAGGAGTTAGAGCCAAACGGGTATGGGTAAGGAGTGATACATGGAGGAGTTAGAGTCAAACGGGTATGGGTAAGGAGTGATACATGGAGGAGTTAGAGAAAAACGAGTATGGGTAAGGAGTGATACATGGAGGAGTTAGAGCCAAATGGGTATGGGTAAAGAGTGATACATGGAGGAGTTAGAGTCAAACGGGTATGGGTAAGGAGTGATACATGGAGGAGTTAGAGCCAAACGGGTATGGGTAAGGAGTGATACATGGAGGAGTTAGAGTCAAACGGGTATGGGTAAGGAGTGATACATGGAGGAGTTAGAGCCAAATGGGTATGGGTAAGGAGTGATACATGGAGGAGTTAGAGTCAAATGGGTATGGGTAAGGAGTGATACATGGAGGAGTTAGAGCTAAATGGGTATGGGTAAGGAGTGATACATGGAGGAGTTAGAGTCAAATGGGTATGGGTAAGGAGTGATACATGGAGGAGTTAGAGCCAAACGGGTATGGGTAAGGAGTGATACATGGAGGAGTTAGAGCCAAACGGGTATGGGTAAGGAGTGATACATGGAGGAGTTAGAGCCAAACGGGTATGGGTAAGGAGTGATACATGGAGGAGTTAGAGCCAAACGGGTATGGGTAAGGAGTGATACATGGAGGAGTTAGAGCCAAACGGGTATGGGTAAGGAGTGATACATGGAGGAGTTAGAGCCAAACGGGTATGGGTAAGGAGTGATACATGGAGGAGTTAGAGCCAAACGGGTATGGGTAAGGAGTGATACATGGAGGAGTTAGAGCCAAATGGGTATGGGTAAGGAGTGATACATGGAGGAGTTAGAGCCAAATGGGTATGGGTAAGGAGTGATAGAGGCTGACCTTTTCCCCCATAGAACCATTACCCATTGTCCAGATTCAGGTCGTAAGATCTAAGATAGAGGTTAGGAGTCTGAGATAGTGTAAGGGTAAACTACAGATTGCCTCAAATGTACTTTTCTAAAGCTGGCCTTGAATAAAGATCACATTGTCAAGACATGCCTGTCACACTGTCTAACTTAGGCTACTCCTGTACTCAACGAACACATTCAGATCTGGCCAAACTGAGGATCACTAAGGATATCTTTAAAAAAAAGAAGAAAAAAAAGAGATTTCAAATATGCAAATTGAACTGTGTTCTAATTACTGTCTCCATAGCAACAGCATCCCGCCGACCACCACCCTGGATAACTTCCATGAGAAGATGGCAGCAGCGTCGGGAAAGTGTTTTGTAGACACTGCCTTCTGGGGAGGGGTCGTCCCTGGCAACCAGGTACAGTACTAGCTGTAGGAATGATAGCATGATGTACAAGAACACCAGCTGGACAGGACGCTAGTCTATCGCAGGGACTTCCCCCCCCTCCTCCTCCAAATCTATCTCCTTAAATGCTGAGTGCCAAGCAGAGACGCATCAGGTCTCATTTTTACAGTATTTCGTATGACTCGCCAGGGATCGAACGTCCAAGATTCCAATCTCAGGGCAGACACTCTAACCACAAGGCCACGGAGTTGGTTGAGGGACAAAAAGTAGAGATAAAAATAACCCACTAGGCAAAAAAACGGTTGAAATAACGTTGTTTCCATCAACCTGGAAAATTGATTGGATTTGCAAAGAAAAAGTTATACATTTAAGGGCATTTTGTGGTAATATAAATGTAAATATAAACTACACGTTGATCTGACATCTGTTCCCAGTGGGAAGGCTCTTTCTCAATTGTCAAAAAAGTCCTCAGAGTTTCCTCATCGTTTCACCTTGATCTGCCCTGATTGGGATCTGCCCTGATTGGGATCTGCCCTGAATGGGATCTGCCCTGATTGGGATCTGCCCTGAATGGGATCTGCCCTGATTGGGATCTGCCCTGATTGGGATCTGCCCTGATTGGGATCTGCCCTGATTGGGACAGACTTGGCAGGTGAACATAACATGGAATCTCATTAATATGCTGTCCTTAGTCTGGTCAGTTATATCAAATCTGTAGAGATTCAAGTAGAGGAGAAGAGGAAAGGATGGATGTTTTTTTTTTTGCGGGACAATTAAGAATACGACCAATCACACTCGGGTGAACCTAAACCAAAGCCCTGTGGTGATGGTGTGGCTTCGGCTTCTACCCGTAGTGAAACCACCTGATACAAATGACTCTGTTTCTGCAGCTGGAGCTGCTCCCCATGATTCGGGCTGGGGTGGCTGGTTTTAAATGTTTCCTGATCCACAGTGGAGTTGAGGAGTTCCCTCATGTGACTGACGGGGATCTGCACATCGCCATGAAACAGCTACAGGGCACAGGGAGCGTTCTCCTGGTAACTCACAGATAGATGGAAAATAAAATGCACTCATATTTTCTTTCTGTTTTAATGTTTTTTTTTCAGCAGCAGAGGTCAGAGAAAACTAACAAAGGCTGTCCCCGAAACTCGTCTGTTTGACTTCTGACTTACAGGGGCATGTTCACTATGGTAGTGATTTACAGGGGCATGTCCACTATGGTAGTGATTTACAGGGGCATGTCCACTATGGTAGTGATTTACAGGGGCATATTCACTATGGTAGTGATTTACAGGGGCATGTCCACTATGGTAGTGATTTACAGGGGCATGTCCACTATGGTAGTGATTTACAGGGGCATATTCACTATGGTAGTGATTTACAGGGGCATGTCCACTATGGTAGTGATTTACAGGGGCATATTCACTATGGTAGTGACTTACAGGGGCATGTTCACTATGGTAGTGACTTACAGGGGCATGTCCACTATGGTAGTGATTTACAGGGGCATATTCACTATGGTAGTGACTTACAGGGGCATGTCTACTATGGTAGTGATTTACAGGGGCATGTTCACTATGGTAGTGACTTACAGGGGCATGTTCACTATGGTAGTGATTTACAGGGGCATGTTCACTATGGTAGTGACTTACAGGGGCATGTTCACTATGGTAGTGACTTACAGGGGCATGTCCACTATGGTAGTGATTTACAGGGGCGTGTCCACTATGGTAGTGATTTACAGGGGCATGTCCACTATGGTAGTGATTTACAGGGGCATGTCCACTATGGTAGTGATTTACAGGGGCATGTCCACTATGGTAGTGACTAACAGGGACATGTCTACTATGGTAGTGACTAACAGGGACATGTCTACTATGGTGTTGATTTACAGGGACATGTCTACTATGGTAGTGATTTACAGGGACATGTCCACTATGGTAGTGACTAACAGGGACATGTCTACTATGGTAGTGATTTACAGGGACATGTCTACTATGGTAGTGATTTACAGGGACATGTCTACTATGGTAGTGATTTACAGGGACATGTCTACTATGGTAGTGATTTACAGGGACATGTCTACTATGGTAGTGATTTACAGGGACATGTCCACTATGGTAGTGATTTACAGGGACATGTCTACTATAGTAGTGATTTACAGGGACATGTCTACTATGGTAGTGATTTACAGGGACATGTCCACTATGGTAGTGACTAACAGGGACATGTCTACTATGGTAGTGATTTACAGGGACATGTCTACTATGGTAGTGATTTACAGGGACATGTCTACTATGGTAGTGATTTACAGGGACATGTCTACTATGGTAGTGATTTACAGGGACATGTCTACTATGGTAGTGATTTACAGGGACATGTCCACTATGGTAGTGATTTACAGGGACATGTCTACTATAGTAGTGATTTACAGGGACATGTCTACTATGGTAGTGATTTACAGGGACATGTCTACTATGGTAGTGATTTACAGGGACATGTCTACTATGGTAGTGATTTACAGGGACATGTCTACTATGGTAGTGATTTACAGGGACATGTCTACTATGGTAGTGATTTACAGGGACATGTCTACTATAGTAGTGATTTACAGGGACATGTCTACTATGGTAGTGATTTACAGGGACATGTCTACTATGGTAGTGATTTACAGGGACATGTCCACTATGGTAGTGATTTACAGGGACATGTCCACTATGGTAGTAACTTACAGGGGCATTTCAGTGAGTACAGGTTTTCACTTTTTGAACACGGTTCCTAAATAAAAAATTTTAATGATACACTTTTGATTGAGCACCCCCAATTCCTCATTCTAGAATTCACAGCTTCCTCACAAACACACTCACTGCATTGGAAAGGTGTTTGTTTTTGTAGTAATTCTATGTGACTTGTCACTACTCTATCATATAAAACGTGTAAGCTATGGGGGCGAAACAATTATCTTGAAGGAAGGGAATTTATTAATCAATGTTATATACCTTATGACTAAGGGGTTTTTAACAAATACCAACCTTGACTACTTCTCCTTTCTCTGTAGTTTCATGCTGAGAGGGATACCCCCCTGCCATCAGGGAAAGAAGAGAGGGATGTCCCTCTGCCATCAGAGGAAGCAGGTATCATTTTAACGTCGATGGCAAAAAGACATCCGAAAAAATGAAGCAGTATTTTGCTACTGGTGTGTCAGAGTAATTTAACAGTATCTATAAATACCATCCTCCTACTTCCATCCCCACCACTGGGGACACACCACTGCTTTCCATAGACCCCAAGGAGTACTCCACCTTCCTCAAGTCCAGACCAGATGTTATGGAGCTGGAGGCCATTCGAACTGTCACTGAGCTCTGCCTGAAATACCAGTAAGAACTACTACTACTACTACTAGTACTACTACTACTACTACTACTACTACTACTACCACTATTACTACTACTACTGTTACTACCACTACTACTACTGTTACTACCACTACTACTACTATTACTATGACTACTACTACCACTACTACTACTGTTACTACCACTACTGTTACTACCACTACTACTACTGTTACCACCACTACTACTACTACTACTACTATTACTATGACTACTACTACCACTACTACTACTACTACTACTATTACTACCACTACAACTACCACTACTACTACCACTACTACTACTACTACTACTACTACTACTACTACCTATGCTACTGCTAGTACTACTACTACTACTACTACTACTACTACTACTAGTACTACTACTATTACTACTAATACCACTACTACCACTACTACTACTGTTACTACCACTACTACTACTACTACTACCACTACTACTACTACTACCACTACTACTACTACTACCACTACTACTACTACTACTACCACTACTACTACTACTACTACTAGTACTACTACTATTACTACTACTACTACCACTACTACTACTGTTACTACCACTACTACAACTACTACTACTACTACTACTACTACAGCTACTACTACCACTACTACTACTACTACTACTGCTACTACTAATACCACTACTACCACTACTACTACCACTACTACTACCACTACTACTACTACTACTAATACCACTACTACTAATACTACTACCACTACTACTACCACCACAACTTCCACTACTACTACTACTACTACTACTACTACTACTACTACTACTACTACTACTACTACTACCACTACTACTACAACCACTACTACCTATGCTACTGCTAGTACTACTACTACTACTACTACTACTACTGCTACTACTACTACTACTACTACTGCTACTACTACTATCTCTATGACTACTACTACTACTACTACTACTACTACTGCTACCAGTACTACTGCTACCACTACTACTACTACTACTACTAATACTACTACTAATACTACTACTACTACTGCTACCAGTACTACTACTACTACTACTAAGATGTGTTATGTACTGTGCTGCTGTTTGAGTTCATATCTAATCGTTAAGAGATCAGCAGCCAGGTTTTAGAGATGCCCCTCTGAGTATCTCTCCTGGTTTTCTCAATATTATATTTATTGACAATTTGCATATAAAACAAAAGTAGTAACATTTCAAATGTATAGAGGTTTTAACTCTAACTCTCTAGGGTGCATTGCCACATAGTGCACCTGTCCTCTGCCCAGCCCCTGGGCTCTGATGTGGACTGTGTATGTCTCTCTCTAGGGTGCATTGCCACATAGTGCACCTGTCCTCTGCCCAGCCCCTGGCTCTGATCCAGGCTGCGAAGCAGGCCGGAGCCCCTCTGACGGTGGAGACCACCCATCACTACCTCAGCCTGTCTGCTGAACACATCCCTGCTGGGGCCACACAGTTCAAATGCTGTCCTCCTATCAGAGGGGTAGCTAACCAGGTACACCTCTCATCAGAGGGATATCTAACCATGTAGACCTCTCATCAGAGAGATATCTAACCAGGTAGACCTCCCATCAGAGGGATATCTAACCAGGTAGACCTCTCATCAGAGGGGTAGCTAACCAGGTACATCTCTCATCAGAGGGATATCTAACCAGGTACACCTCCCATCAGAGGGATATCTAACCAGGTACACCTCTCATCAGAGAGATATCTAACCAGGTACACCTCTCATCAGAGGGCTATCTAACCAGGTACACCTCTCATCAAAGAGATATCTAACCAGGTACAACTCTCATCAGAGTGATATCTAACCAGGTACACCTCTCATCAGAGGGATATCTAACCAGGTACACCTCTCATCAGAGGGATATCTAACCAGGTACACCTCTCATCAGAGGGATATCTAACCAGGTACACCTCTCATCAGAGGGATATCTAACCAGGTACACCTCTCATCAGAGGGATATCGAACCAGGTAGACCTCTCATCAGAGGGATATCTAACCAGATAGACCTTCTTCTTTATTTTTACTATTTTCTACGTCATAGAATAATAGTTGAAGTCATCAAAACTATGAAGTAACACATATGGAATCATGTAGTAGCCACAAAAGTATATATTTTATATTGAATATTCTTCAAAGTAGCCAAAGTAATGATGGACTACTGTTTCTCTTTGCTTATTTGAGTTGTTCTTGCCATAATATGGACTTGGTTTTTTACGAAATAGGGCCATCTTCTGTATACCACCCCTACCTTGTCACAACACAACTGATTGGATCAAACGCATTAAGAAGGAAAGAAATTCCACAAATGTACTTTTAACAAGGCACAACTGTTAATTGAAATGCATTCCAGGTGACTACCTCATGAAGCTGGTTGAGAGAATGCTAAGAGTGTGCAAAGCTGTCATCAAGGCAAAGGGTGGCTACTTTGAAGAATCTCAAAAAATATTTTGATTTGTTTAACACTTTATTGGTTACTACATGATTCCATATGTGTTATTTCATAGTTTTGATGTCTTCACTATTATTCTACAATGTAGAAAATAGTACAAATAAAGAAAAACCCTGGAATGAGTAGGCGTGTCCAAACTTTTGACTGGTACTGTATATATAATTAATATATAATTAATAAATGAAAACAAGAGACACAGAGAAAGTGCAAATAAACAGAGAGACTGCGTACATACAGACAATAGAAGACTAACATAGACCACACCTTCTCATTATATAACAGAAGTTAACACAGGGGCCAGTCACCCATCCGCACCATCTCATTATATAACAGAAGTTAACACAGGGGGCCAGTCACCCATCCACACCATCTCATTATATAACAGAAGTTAACACAGGGGGCCAGTCATCCATCCACACCATCTCATTATATAACAGAAGTTAACACGCTGTCCAGTCACCCATCCACACCATCTCATTATATAACAGAAGTTAACACAGGGGCCAGTCACCCATCCACACCATCTCATTATATAACAGAAGTTAACACAGGGGCCAGTCATCCATCCACACCATCTCATTATATAACAGAAGTTAACACGGGGGCCAGTCACCCATCCACACCATCTCATTATATAACAGAAGTTAACACGGGGGCCAGTCACCCATCCACACCATCTCATTATATAACAGAAGTTAACACGGGGGCCAGTCACCCATCCACACCATCTCATTATATAACAGAAGTTAACACAGGGGCCAGTCACCCATCCACACCATCTCATTATATAACAGAAGTTAACACAGGGCCCATCCACCCATCCACACCATTTCATTATATAACAGAAGTTAACACAGGGGCCAGTCACCCATCCACACCTTCTCATTATATAACAGAAGTTAACACAGGGGGCCAGTCACCCATCCACACCTTCTCATTATATAACAGAAGTTAACACAGGGGCCAGTCATCCATCCACACTGAACATTATATAACAGAAGTTAACAGAGGGGGCCAGTCATCCATCCACACCATCTCATTATATAACAGAAGTTAACACAGGGGCCAGTCACCCATCCACACCTTCTCATTATATAACAGAAGTTAACACAGGGGCCAGTCACCCATCCACACCATCTCATTATATAACAGAAGTTAACACAGGGGCCAGTCATCCATCCACACCATCTCATTATATAACAGAAGTTAACACAGAGGCCAGTCACCCATCCACACCATCTCATTATATAACAGAAGTTAACACAGGGGCCAGTCATCCATCCACACCTTCTCATTATGTAACAGAAATTAACACAGGGGCCAGTCACCCATCCACACCTTCTCATTATATAACAGAAGTTAACATGGGGGCCAGTCACCCATCCACACCATCTCATTATATAACAGAAGTTAACACAGGGGCCAGTCACCCATCCCCACCATCTCATTATATAACAGAAGTTAACACGGGGGCCAGTCATCCATCCACACCATCTCATTATATAACAGAAGTTAACACAGGGGCCAGTCACCCATCCACACCATCTCATTGTATAACAGAAGTTAACACAGGGGCCAGTCACCCATCCACACCATCTCATTATATAGCAGAAGTTAACACAGGGGCCAGTCACCCATCCACACCATCTCATTATATAACAGAAGTTAACACAGGGGCCAGTCATCCATTCACACCATCTCATTCTATAACAGAAGTTAACACAGGGGCCAGTCATCCATCCACACCATCTCATTATATAACAGAAGTTAACAGAGGGGCCAGTCACCCATCCACACCATCTCATTATATAACAGAAGTTAACACAGGGGCCAGTCATCCATCCACACCATCTCATTATATAACAGAAGTTAACACGGGGGCCAGTCACCCATCCACACCATCTCATTATATAACAGAAGTTAACACAGGGGCCAGTCATCCATCCACACCATCTCATTATATAACAGAAGTTAACACAGGGGCCAGTCATCCATCCACACCATCTCATTATATAACAGAAGTTAACACAGGGGCCAGTCATCCATCCACACTGAACATGATGGTTATTACCAATTGAATCCTCGCATTTGTTTTTTGTTTTTTCTCTGCTCTTTTGCACACCAGTATTTCTACTTACACATCCTCATCTGTACATCTATCACTCCAGTGTTAATTGCTCAATTGTAATTATTTTGCCTATTTATTGCCTTACCTCCTTACTTCATTTGCACAAATTGCATACAGATTTTCTATTGTGTTATTGACTGTACGTTTGTTTATGTGTAACTCTGTGTTGTTGTTTTTGTCACGCTGTTTTGCTTTATCTTGGCCAGGTCGCAGTTGTAAATGAGAACTTGTTCTCAACTAGCCTACCTGGTTAAATAAAGGTTAGATAAAAAAATATATTAAAACATCTAAAACGTCCCATTACCTTCTACCCCTCCAGGAGCAGCTGTGGTCTGCCCTGAAGGCTGGTCAGATTGACATGGTTGTGTCAGATCACTCCCCCTGCACACCAGACCTGAAGAGATTGGACAGTGGGGATTTCACTCAGGCCTGGGGAGGGATCTCCTCCTTACAGTTCGGTAAGTGAGATCAATAAGAGATCCATTAAAGATCCAGTAGAGATCCATTAGAGATCCAGTAGATATCCATTAGAGATCCATTAAAGATTCAGTAGAGATCCATTAGAGATCCATTAAAGATCCAGTAGAGATCCATTAAAGATCCAGTGTATCCATTAGAGATCCAGTAGAGATCCATTAGAGATCCATTAAAGATCCAGTGGATCCATTAGAGATCCATTAAAGATCCAGTGGATCCATTAGAGATCCATTAAAGATCCAGGTGATCCATTGGAGATCCATTAAGATCCATTCAAGATCCATTAAAGATCCAGTGGATCTATTAGAGATCCATTAAAGATCCAGTGGATCCATTAGAGATCCATTAGAGATCATTTAAGGATCCAGTAAAGATCCAGTAGAGATTCATTAGAGATCCAGTGGATCCATTAGAGATCCATTAAAGATCCAGTGGATCCAGTAGAGATCCATTAGAGATCAAGCAGAGATCCATTAAAGATCCAGTAGAGATCCCTTAGAGATCCATTAGAGATCCATTAAAGATCCAGTAGAGATCCATGAAAGATTAAGTGGATCCATTAGAGATCCATTAAGATCCATTATAGATCCATTAGAGATTCATTAAAGATCCAGTAGAGATTCATTAGAGATCCAGTGGATCTATTAGAGATCCAGTGGATCCATTAGAGATCCATTAAAGATCGAGTGGATCCGTTAGATATCCATTAGAGATCCCTTAGAGATCCATTAAAGATCCATTGGATCCATTAGAGATCCATTAAAAATACAGTGGATCCAGTAGAGATCCAGTAGAGATCCAATAGAGATCCATTAAAGATCCATTAAAGATCCAGTGAGATCCATTTGAGATCCAGTGGATCCATTAGAGATCCAGTAGCTAACTATTAGAGAGCCATTAAAGATCCATTAAAGATCCAGTAGATCCATTAGAGATCCGTCAGAGATCCATTTGAGATCAGTCAGAGATCCCGTAGAGATCCATTAGAGATCCATTAGCTATTAGCCATACCTTGCCATCTATATATAGTATTTTCTGTGTGAGTAGTTACACATGGGGGGGCAGGGTAGCCTAGTGGTTAGGACATTGGGCTAGTAACCGGAAGGTTGCAAGGTACAAATCTGTCGTTCTGCCCCTGAACAGGCAGTTAACCCACTGTTCCTAGGCCGTCATTGAAAATACGAATTTGTTCTTATCTGACTTGCCTAGTTAAGTAAAGGTCAAATAAATTTAAAAAAAACATAGAAGCCTCATGTCCAACCATAGAAATATAATAAATTCTAATAGATTCACACATAAATCCCTAATGTCCAACCATAGAAATATGATATAATCTAATGGATTCACACATAGAAGCCTAATATCCAACCATAGAAATATAATACATTCTAATAGATTATATTTCTATGTGTCTGTCAGAGGCACCAAATGAAAAGGTATCTATCGTGTTGTTCTGTAAAATGTATTTATATCTTTTCATATACCATAAATGAATCATTCATTAAACCATGCCTTGTCTGTTGGCAAAGCCTCTAAACTCTGCTCCTGATGTTACTACTAATCCAGTCTCCTGCTACACGACAAAGTCCACAAGGAGATAAGCATAAAATACAGCGCTAGTTTACAAGACAGTTTAATTATTTACTGGCCAGTCACAGTGAACAGAGAAGAGGTCTGATCAAAGACTCCTGGCTTCGTGTGGTGGTTCATTTCTTTACTATAAAATGAGGTGAGGCGAACATATCACACAAGTCAGAGTTATAGTTAAACTAAATCTTTATTCACTTATTAATAAGGGAGCAAGTCAATACAACACACATATATAAAGTGAATCGATTGAGTACGATAACGATGGCTGGTCGAATGAATCACCCTCAGATGATTCGTTGAGAGCCCCGAGACAAAGGTACAAAGGTATTTTATAGCCAAGATACACCCTCTTCAAGCCACATGACAAACAACAGATGTATGGAATGGGTCACAAGGTTAAGATTTGTATGAAAGATACTTATAATGCACAGCAGACGGTATCTGCTGTAAAAAAAATAAAAAACTGTTCTCGTTGTGTAGAGATCATGGTCTGGCCCTGGTGGTTATCTGGCCCTGGTGGTCATCTGGCCCTGGTGGTCATCTGGCCCTGGTGGTCATCTCTCCCTGGTACCGTATAGAACAGAAACATTAACTCATGCTTTGGAACACGGTCTTGTTAGGTTTATCACCCCAAAGCATCGTAAACCCCCCCCCCTCCCTCTCCCAGGCTATAGTATGTATTCAACCCTCCCTCTCCCAGGCTATAGTATGTATTTCACCCTCCCTCTCCCAGGCTATAGTGTGTATTCAAGCCTCCCTCTCCCAGGCTATAGTATGTATTCAACCCTCCCTCTCCCAGGCTATAGTATGTATTCCACCCTCCCTCTCCCAGGCTATAGTATGTATTCAACTCCCCCTCTCCCAGGCTATAGTATGTATTCCACCCTCCCTCTCCCAGGCTATAGTATGTATTCCACCCTCCCTCTCCCAGGCTATAGTATGTATTCCACCCTCCCTCTCCCAGGCTATAGTATGTATTCAACTCCCCCTCTCCCAGGCTATAGTATGTATTCAACCCTCCCTCTCCCAGGCTATAGTATGTATTCAACTCCCCCTCTCCCAGGCTATAGTATGTATTCAACCCTCCCTCTCCCAGGCTATAGTATGTATTCAACTCCCCCTCTCCCAGGCTATAGTGTGTATTCAAACCTCCCTCTCCCAGGCTATAGTATGTATTCAACCCTCCCTCTCCCAGGCTATAGTATGTATTCAACCCTCCCTCTCCCAGGCTATAGTATGTATTCAACCCTCCCTCTCCCAGGCTATAGTATGTATTCAACCCTCCCTCTCCCAGGCTATAGTATGTATTCAACCCTCCCTCTCCCAGGCTATAGTATGTATTCAACTCCCCCTCTCCCAGGCTATAGTGTGTATTCAAACCTCCCTCTCACAGGCTATAGTATGTATTCAACCCTCCCTCTCCCAGGCTATAGTATGTATTCAACCCTCCCTCTCCCAGGCTATAGTATGTATTCAACCCTCCCTCTCCCAGGCTATAGTATGTATTCAACCCTCCCTCTCCCAGGCTATAGTATGTATTCAACTCCCCCTCTCCCAGGCTATAGTGTGTATTCAAACCTCCCTCTCACAGGCTATAGTATGTATTCCACCCTCCCTCTCCCAGGCTATAGTATGTATTCCACCCTCCCTCTCCCAGGCTATAGTATGTATTCAACCCTCCCTCTCCCAGGCTATAGTATGTATTCAACCCTCCCTCTCCCAGGCTATAGTATGTATTCAACTCCCCCTCTCCCAGGCTATAGTGTGTATTCAAACCTCCCTCTCACAGGCTATAGTATGTATTCAACCCTCCCTCTCCCAGGCTATAGTATGTATTCAACTCCCCCTCTCCCAGGCTATAGTATGTATTCAACCCTCCCTCTCCCAGGCTATAGTATGTATTCAACCCTCCCTCTCCCAGGCTATAGTATGTATTCAACCCTCCCTCTCCCAGGCTATAGTATGTATTCCACTCCCCCTCTCCCAGGCTATAGTGTGTATTCAAACCTCCCTCTCACAGGTCACTAATCTTGCTGCGGTGTCTCTAATATGGTCAGACAATGGGCAGGAGGTTAGGAAGTGCAGCCCAGTTTCCACCTCCTTTTCTCTCTCTCTGTCTCTCTATCTGTCTCTCTCTATTGTCTCTCTCTCTATCTGTCTCTCTCTCTATTTACAAAGCCATTTTGGGTTTACTACCTTTTTATTTGTGCATTTTTATTGTTCAGGAATGTGGTGGGTCGTCTCTTCGTTCGCTGGACTTTATCCTGCTAACTGTTCCAAATGTCCGAACTGAATTTGGTAAAAGGGATTTTATGTCCTCTGCGCCATCGTCTTGGAACGCCTTACAAAATACTTTTAAACTGGAAGAACTTGTCCCGATTGGTGTTTTTAAATCACTGATGAAGGATTTCAAGGCTGATTCCCTGACCTGTAAATGTTTTTAATTAGCTGTTTTATACTCTTGTGAATTCAATGGTTTTTACTAGATTACTTGTAGTTTTTCATGTTGTTTGTCTGTAATTTTTTTGTAATGACTTGGTGCTGCCTATCTTGGCCAGGACGCTCTTGAAAAATATATTTTAATCTCAATGAGCCTTTCCTGGTTAAATAAAGGTTAAATAAAATACAAAAAATTGTCTCTCTCTGTTGTCTCTGTCTCTCTCTGTATTGTCTCTGTCTCTGTCTATCTGTCTCGCTCTATGTCTGTCTCTCACTATCTCAGGTCTGTCTCTGTTCTGGACGTCAGCCAGTAAGAAGGGTTTCACTCTGCCAGACGTGGTGAGGCTCCTCTGCCAGCGCACTGCACAACTCTGTCGCCTTGACAACCAGAAGGGGAGCCTTGTTCCCGGTCACGATGCAGACCTGGTCATATGGGACCCAGAGAAGGAGTTTGAGGCTAGTATTATAGGAGAGGGATTCATTAAGACGAAGAACACACAGTCTTTCATTGTATCACAACTGTTAATTTGTTGGTTTTGTGCTCAGCTATTATTTTATATTTCCATTGATGACTTTCCACAGGTGAAAGACGCAAGTATACATCACAAAAATAAGGTGAGATAACATAAACCATGGGTACAATACCCTACACAATATTAAAATATGAAGATCAGTCCAGACTATACATATAAAGCCTTCACAATCTACTGAAGGCAATGATCCTGGTTGACGAACCCCCCCCCCCCCCCCCCACCCCCCATCTCTCTCTCCAGCTAACTCCCTACCTGGGCCTGACGTTGCTTGGGGAGGTGAGTGTCACCATCGTCCGAGGCAGAGTGGTGTACAAGCAGGGTTCCTTCTCTCCTACGCCCCTGGGGAAGCATCTCCTCCTCCCCCAGGGGACGACCCAGGTCTCCCTGTGTGATGGAGAGAAGACCGAGGGGACCCAGGCCTCACGGTGATGGAGAGAAGACCGAGGGGACCCAGGCCTCACTGTGACTCCCTGGAAAACAGTGGCAAGACATGTTACCGAGGGGACAATCCTGGCTACATAAATACAATACAATTAAATAAATGGACCATGGGGGGGGGGGGGGGGGGGGGGGGGCATGTGTGTCTCAAAGTTCATATGCTTGACTGTTGTTTTAAGATGTTTCAATAAACAAAGTAATCTCTTTCAAAACGAGATTTGTGTCTATATTCCATTACTCCCTCCACCTAAATCGAGTCAATTCCATAGTACAACAGTTAAGGAACTAGAGGAGAGTGGTGGAGGGTGGAGGGTGGGGGGTGGGGGGGGGGTTAATCTCCTGTGCCTGCCCCCTGCCTCTCCGTGTCACTGAGTAATCTCTGACCAAACTGAAATCTAGGAAGCATATCAGCTCATAAACACCCTGAATCAAAGACGACAGGACAGAATCCCATGATCACACAAACACATGTTTTACTAGGATATCAAGATCATCATTTTTACCATTAGGTTTTAGGACTGAATGGAAAAGTCAGTGTCTGCTGAATATGGCCTACAGTATAAGATATGGCCTACAGTATAAGATATGGCCTACAGTATAAGATATGGCCTACAGTATAAGATATGACCTACAGTATAAGATATGGCCTACAGTATAAGATATGACCTACAGTATAAGATATGGCCTACAGTATAAGATATGGCCTACAGTATAAGATATGGCCTACAGTATTAGATATGGCCTACAGTATTAGATATGGCCTACAGTATAAGATATGACCTACAGTATAAGATATGGCCTACAGTATAAGATATGGCCTACAGTATAAGATATGACCTACAGTATAAGATATGACCTACAGTATAAGATATGACCTACAGTATAAGATATGGCCTACAGTGTAAGATATGGCCTACAGTATAAGATATGACCTACAGTATAAGATATGACCTACAGTATAAGATATGACCTACAGTATAAGATATGACCTACAGTATAAGATATGGCCTACAGTATTAGATATGGCCTACAGTATAAGATATGGCCTACAGTATAAGATATGACCTACAGTATAAGATATGACCTACAGTATAAGATATGACCTACAGTATAAGATATGGCCTACAGTGTAAGATATGGCCTACAGTATAAGATATGACCTACAGTATAAGATATGACCTACAGTATAAGATATGACCTACAGTATAAGATATGGCCTACAGTATTAGATATGGCCTACAGTATAAGATATGACCTACAGTATAAGATATGACCTACAGTATAAGATATGACCTACAGTATAAGATATGGCCTACAGTATTAGATATGACCTACAGTATAAGATATGACCTACAGTATAGGTCACTGCAGTAGAGTCAGGGGAGGGGGTTCTCACTGCAGTCGAGTCAGGGGAGGGGGGGGGGGGGGGGGTTCTCACTGCAGTCAAGTCAGGGGAGGGGGTTCTCACTGCAGTCGAGTCAGGGGAGGGGAGGGGGTTCTCGCTGCAGTCGAGTCAGGGGAGGGGAGGGGGTTCTCACTGCAGTCAAGTCAGGGGAGGGGAGGGGGTTCTCACTGCAGTCGAGTCAGGGGAGGGGAGGGGGTTCTCACTGCAGTCGAGTCAGGGGAGGGGGGGGTTCTCACTGCAGTCGAGTCAGGGGAGGGGAGGGGGTTCTCACTGCAGTCGAGTCAGGGGAGGGGGGGGTTCTCACTGCAGTCGAGTCAGGGGAGGGGGTTCTCACTGCAGTCGAGTCAGGGGAGGGGAGGGGGTTCTCACTGCAGTCAAGTCAGGGGAGGGGAGGGGGTTCTCACTGCAGTCGAGTCAGGGGAGGGGGGGGGTTCTCACTGCAGTCGAGTCAGGGGAGGGGGGGGTTCTCACTGCAGTCGAGTCAGGGGAGGGGGTTCTCACTGCAGTCGAGTCAGGGGAGGGGAGGGGGTTCTCACTGCAGTCGAGTCAGGGGAGGGGGGGGTTCTCACTGCAGTCGAGTCAGGGGAGGGGGTTCTCACTGCAGTCGAGTCAGGGGAGGGGAGGGGGTTCTCACTGCAGTCAAGTCAGGGGAGGGGAGGGGGTTCTCACTGCAGTCGAGTCAGGGGAGGGGGGGGGGGGGTTCTCACTGCAGTCGAGTCAGGGGAGGGGGGGGGTTCTCACTGCAGTCGAGTCAGGGGAGGGGGTTCTCACTGCAGTCGAGTCAGGGGAGGGGAGGGGGTTCTCACTGCAGTCGAGTCAGGGGAGGGGAGGGGGTTCTCACTGCAGTCGAGTCAGGGGAGGGGGGGGTTCTCACTGCAGTCGAGTCAGGGGAGGGGAGGGGGTTCTCACTGCAGTCGAGTCAGGGGAGGGGGGGTTCTCACTGCAGTCGAGTCAGGGGAGGGGGTTCTCACTGCAGTCGAGTCAGGGGAGGGGGGGGTTCTCACTGCAGTCGAGTCAGGGGAGGGGAGGGGGGTTTTCACTGCAGTCGAGTCAGGGGAGGGGGGGGTTCTCACTGCAGTACAGTCAGGGGAGGGGGTTCTCACTGCAGTCAATGGGATCTCGGGATAGAGGATAGGCACTTGATTAGCATGTGGGGAGGGGGATTAATAGTAATAGTTCTGACCAGGGCCCTGTCCCCTATGTAGAGTAACAGTTCTGACCAGGGCCCTGTTCCCTATGTAGAGTAATAGTTCTGACCAGAGCCCTGTTCCCTATGTAGAGTAATAGTTCTGACCAGGGCCCTGTCCCCTATGTAGAGTAACAGTTCTGACCAGGGCCCTGTTCCCTATGTAGAGTAATAGTTCTGACCAGAGCCCTGTTCCCTATGTAGAGTAATAGTTCTGACCAGGGCCCTGTTCCCTATGTAGAGTAATAGCTCTGACCAGGGCCCTGTTCCCTATGTAGAGTAATAGTTCTGACCAGGGCCCTGTTCCCTATGTAGAGTAATAGTTCTGACCAGGGCCCTGTTCCCTATGTAGAGTAATAGTTCTGACCAGAGCCCTGTTCCCTATGTAGAGTAATAGTTCTGACCAGGCCCTGTTCCCTATGTAGAGTAATAGCTCTGACCAGGGCCCTGTTCCCTATGTAGAGTAATAGTTCTGACCAGGGCCCTGTTCCCTATGTAGAGTAATAGTTCTGACCAGGGCCCTGTTCCCTTTGTAGAGTAATAGTTCTGACCAGGGCCCTGTTCCCTATGTAGAGTAATAGCTCTGACCAGGGCCCTGTTCCCTATGTAGAGTAATAGTTCTGACCAGGGCCCTGTTCCCTATGTAGAGTAATAGTTCTGACCAGGGCCCTGTTCCCTATGTAGAGTAATAGTTCTGACCAGAGCCCTGTTCCCTATGTAGAGTAATAGTTCTGACCAGGCCCTGTTCCCTATGTAGAGTAATAGCTCTGACCAGGGCCCTGTTCCCTATGTAGAGTAATAGTTCTGACCAGGGCCCTGTTCCCTATGTAGAGTAATAGTTCTGACCAGGGCCCTGTTCCCTTTGTAGAGTAATAGTTCTGACCAGGGCCCTGTTCCCTATGTAGAGTAATAGTTCTGACCAGAGCCCTGTTCCCTATGTAGAGTAATAGTTCTGACCAGGGCCCTGTTCCCTATGTAGAGTAATAGTTCTGACCAGGGCCCTGTTTCCTATGTAGAGTAATAGTTCTGACCAGGGCCCTGTTCCCTTTGTAGAGTAATAGTTCTGACCAGGGCCCTGTTCCCTATGTAGAGTAATAGTTCTGACCAGGGCCCTGTTCCCTATGTAGAGTAACAGTTCTGACCAGGGCCCTGTTCCCTATGTAGAGTAATAGTTCTGACCAGAGCCCTGTTCCCTATGTAGAGTAATAGTTCTGACCAGGGCCCTGTTCCCTATGTAGAGTAATAGCTCTGACCAGGGCCCTGTTCCCTATGTAGAGTAATAGTTCTGACCAGGGCCCTGTTCCCTATGTAGAGTAATAGCTCTGACCAGGGCCCTGTTCCCTATGTAGAGTAATAGTTCTGACCAGGGCCCTGTTCCCTATGTAGAGTAATAGTTCTGACCAGAGCCCTGTTCCCTATGTAGAGTAATAGTTCTGACCAGGGCCCTGTTCCCTATGTAGAGTAATAGTTCTGACCAGAGCCCTGTTCCCTATGTAGAGTAATAGTTCTGACCAGGGCCCTGTTCCCTATGTAGAGTAATAGTTCTGACCAGGGCCCTGTTCCCTATGTAGAGTAATAGTTCTGACCAGAGCCCTGTTCCCTATGTAGAGTAATAGTTCTGACCAGGGCCCTGTTCCCTATGTAGAGTAATAGTTCTGACCAGGGCCCTGTTCCCTATGTAGAGTAATAGTTCTGACCAGGGCCCTGTTCCCTATGTAGAGTAATAGTTCTGACCAGAGCCCTGTTCCCTATGTAGAGTAATAGTTCTGACCAGGGCGCTGTTCCCTATGTAGAGTAATAGCTCTGACCAGGGCCCTGTTCCCTATGTAGAGTAATAGTTCTGACCAGAGCCCTGTTCCCTATGTAGAGTAATAGTTCTGACCAGGCTCTGTTCCCTATGTAGAGTAATAGCTCTGACCAGGGCCCTGTTCCCTATGTAGAGTAATAGTTCTGACCAGGGCCCTGTTCCCTATGTAGAGTGTAGAGTAATAGTTCTGACCAGAGCCCTGTTCCCTATGTAGAGTAATAGTTCTGACCAGGGCCCTGTTCCCTATGTAGAGTAATAGTTCTGACCAGGGCCCTGTTCCCTATGTAGAGTAATAGTTCTGACCAGGGCCCTGTTCCCTATGTAGAGTAATAGTTCTGACCAGGGCCCTGTTCCCTATGTAGAGTAATAGCTCTGACCAGGGCCAATTTCTTTCTGTGCATCAAGACTGGTATTTCTGTTCTGTCGTGTCACTGTTTCTCCCCAGGCCCTTGGCCAAACACAAGCCTGTGCTGTTCTTCCCACGGAGAATCCTCCACTGTAGTAGTTCGTCCACTAGATGGTAGTGGAGACATATGACACAAATTAGAGCTCCTTAACATTTCAAAGTGCTGTACAGAAACCCAGCCTAAAACCCCAAACAGCAAGTAATGCAGGTGTAGAAGCACGGTGGCTAGGAAAACCTAGGAAGTTTGCTTTTCATAGCCGATCATTCAGAGTATCTTTACCGCTCCTGCCAGGTAGTCCTACAGGCCTATTGGTATCATTAAGGACAGTTACCTGTACAGGCCTATTGGTATCATTAAGGACAGTTACCTGTACAGGCTGGAATGATGATGGAATGATACCAATAGGCAAGTATACCTTCTTTGTGCAACTGGCTCACTGGGACTGATGGGTTGTCACGGCAACAAAGCCAGTGTTGACATGGTGCTGGAGGCATTGACAGATGCTCTCAAAACACTGCCATAAGAGCAAGGCCAAAGTCTGTATCAACATTGTAAACCTTCTCTGACAGGCTAAAACATGTACTGTCATCAGAGTAAGGTATAACATGGCTGTCTCGAAGTCCATTCAAGTTGTCCACACTGACTTGTGTGGTGGATGGAGAAAATTAATTCACTTCATCCATGCTACTGTTCTTTGATTTAGTCTCTCTCCCTTCTCATATAAGGATATGAGGATAGGTTAGGATATGGGGATTCATGAGATACCCTGTAAGAGCTTTTGTGCACAATCCCCTTCAGTGTCATAAATGTTAAGTATTTGGTTACGTTTCAAGAGTGTGCAGAAGGGAAGAATATCGTTTTCCAGATGAAGGGAAATACTGCAACTGTGGAGGTGAACACGCACCTGAATTCTTGGAGTGCCCTGATAGGGTGAAGGAGAATGAGGTGGCAAGGGTAAGGAGTGCCCTGATAGGGTGAAGGAGAATGAGGTGGCAAGAGTAATGAGTTTCCTGTTAGGGTGAAGGAGAATGTGGTGGCAAGAGTAATGAGTGCCCTGTTAGGGTGAAGGAGAATGAGGTGGCAAGGGTAATGAGTTTCCTGTTAGGGTGAAGGAGAATGAGGTGGCAAGAGTAATGAGTGCCCTGTTAGGGTGAAGGAGAATGAGGTGGCAAGGGTAATGAGTTTCCTGTTAGGGTGAAGGAGAATGAGGTGGCAAGAGTAACGACTGTCCAGCTTGTCTCCTATCTGGAGGCGGTGAGAAAATTGGAAGGAACGAGTGTCGGGGAAGAAACAATGGTATTAGAGCCACCACGACCAGGGAAGGTTTCAAAGCAAATTGTATTGGTCACATACACATGGTAAGCAGGTGTTAATGCAAGTATAGCAGGTGTTAATGCAAGTGTGCTTCTAGTTCTAGTTCTAGTTCCGACCATGCAGTAATATCTAACAAGTAATCTAACATATTCACAACAACTACCTAATACACACAAATGTAAAGTGAAGAATATGTACATGTAAATATATGGATGAGCGATGGCCGTGCGGCATAGGCAAGATGCAGTAGATGGTATAGAAGACAGTATATACATTTGAGTAATGTAGGCAGTGTTGCCAACTCCTTTTCAGGGGAAGTTGCTAGAGGCAGGTCGATTTGTGGAATAAATTTGCAAGATTACGTTGTGACGTCGTCGCGTAAAATTGCGTCATGACGTAGAATACACAATAACGTTACTCAAACATCTCGGCAAAAAAATACGATTTGGGGGCGCACAATTGGCCTAGCGAAAAAAAGAGTGTAAAAAATATATCTACAATGCCTTGCGAAAGTATTCGGACCCCTTGAACTTTGCGACCTTTTGCGACATTTCAGGCTTCAAACATAAAGATATGTATTTATTTGTGAAGAATCAACAACAAGTGGGACACAATCATGAAGTGGAACGACATTTATTGGATATTTCAAACTTTTTTAACAAATCAAAAACTGAAAAATTGGGCGTGCAAAATTATTCAGCCCCCTTAAGTTAATACTTTGTAGCGCCACCTTTTGCTGCGATTACAGCTGTAAGTCGCTTGGGGTATGTCTCTATCAGTTTTGCACATCGAGAGACTGAATTTTTTCCCATTCCTCCTTGCAAAACAGCTCGAGCTCAGTGAGGTTGGATGGAGAGCATTTGTGAACAGCAGTTTTCAGTTCTTTCCACAGATTCTCGATTGGATTCAGGTCTGGACTTTGACTTGGCCGTTCTAACACCTGGATATGTTTATTTTTGAACCATTCCATTGTAAATTTTGCTTTATGTTTTGGATCATTGTCTTGTTGGAAGACAAATCTCCGTCCCAGTCTCAGGTCTTTTGCAGACTCCATCAGGTTTTCTTCCAGAATGGTCCTGTATTTGGCTCCATCCATCTTCCCATCAATTTTAACCATCTTCCCTGTCCCTGCTGAAGAAAAGCAGGCCCAAACCATGATGCTGCCACCACCATGTTTGACAGTGGGGATGGTGTGTTCAGGGTGATGATCTGTGTTGCTTTTACGCCAAACATAACGTTTTGCATTGTTGCCAAAAAGTTCAATTTTGGTTTCATCTGACCAGAGCACCTTCTTCCACATGTTTGGTGTGTCTCCCAGGTGGCTTGTTGCAAACTTTAAACAACACTTTTTATGGATATCTTTAAGAAATGGCTTTCTTCTTGCCACTCTTCCATAAAGGCCAGATTTGTGCAATATACGACTGATTGTTGTCCTATGGACAGAGTCTCCCACCTCAGCTGTAGATCTCTGCAGTTCATCCAGAGTGATCATGGGCCTCTTGGCTGCATCTCTGATCAGTCTTGACCTTGTATGAGCTGAAAGTTTAGAGGGACGGCCAGGTCTTGGTAGATTTGCAGTGGTCTGATACTCCTTCCATTTCAATATTATCGCTTGCACAGTGCTCCTTGGGATGTTTAAAGCTTGGGAAATCTTTTTGTATCCAAATCCGGCTTTAAACTTCTTCACAACAGTATCTCGGACCTGCCTGGTGTGTTCCTTGTTCTTCATGATGCTCTCTGCGCTTTTAACGGACCTCTGAGACTATCACAGTGCAGGTGCATTTATACGGAGACTTGATTACATACAGGTGGATTGTCTTTATCATCATTAGTCATTTAGGTCAACATTGGATCATTCAGAGATCCTCACTGAACTTCTGGAGAGAGTTTGCTGCACTGAAAGTAAAGGGGCTGAATAATTTTGCACGCCCAATTTTTCAGTTTTTGATTTGTTAAAAAAGTTTGAAATATCCAATAAATGTCGTTCCACTTCATGATTGTGTCCTACTTGTTGTTGATTCTTCACAAAAAAATACAGTTTTATATCTTTATGTTTGAAGCCTGAAATGTGGCAAAAGGTCACAAAGTTCAAGGGGGCCGAATACTTTCGCAAGGCACTGTATATACATATGAGATGAGTAATGTAGGGTATGTAAACATTATATAAAATGGCTTTATTTAAAGTGACTAGTGATACCTTTATTAAGTCGATTTATTTAGTGGCCAGAGATTTGAGTCTGTTTGTTGGCAGCAGCCTCTCCATGTTAGTGATGGCTGTTTAACAGTCCACTACCCACAGGACATCCCAGATGGCCTTGAGATAGAAGCTGTTTTTCTCTCGGTCCCAGCTTTGATGCACCTGTACTGGCCTAGCCTTCTGGACGGTAATGGGGTGAACAGACATTCTAAACTCAGCAAAAAAATAAACGTTCTCTCACTGTCAACTGCGTTTATTTTCAGCAAACTTAACATGTGTAAATATTTGTATGAACATAACAAGATTCAAAAACTGAGACATAAATTGAAGAAGATCCACAGACATGTGACTAACAGAAATTGAATAATGTGTCCCTTGACAGAGGGGGGGGGGGGGGGGGGGTCAAAATCAAAAGTAACAGTCAGTATCTGGTGTGGCCAACAACTGCATTAAGTACTGCAGTGCATCTCCTCCTCATGGACTGCACCAGATTTGCCAGTTCTTGCTGTGAGATGTTACCCCACTCTTCCACCAAGGCACTTGCAAGTTCCCGAACAGATTGCCTGCAATGACAACAAGCTCAGTCCGATGATGTTGTGACACACCGACCATGACGGACCCTCCACCTCCAAATCGATCCCGCTGCAGAGTACAGGCCTCGGTGTAACGCTCATTCCTTCAACGATAAACGCGAATCTGACCATCACCCCTGGTGAGACAGAACTGCGACTCGTCAGAGATGAGCACTTTTTGCCAGTCCTGTCTGGTCCAGCGACGGTGGGTTTGTGCCCATAGGCGACGTTGTCGCCGGTGATGTCTGGTGAGGACCTGCCTTACAAAAGGCCTACAAGCCCTCAGTTCACCCTCTCTCAGCCTATTGTGGACAGTCTGAGCACTGATGGAGGGATTGTGTGTTCCTGGTGTAACTCGGGCAATTGTTGTTGCCATCCTGTACCTGTCCCGTAGGTGTGATGTTTGGATGTACCAATCCTGTGCAGGTGTTGTTACACGTGGTCTGCCACAGCGAGGACGATCAGCTGTCCACCCTGTCTCCCTGTAGCCCTGTCTGAGGCGTCTCACAGTACCGACATTGCAGTTTATTGCCCTGGCCACATCTGCGGTCCTCATGCCTCCTTGCAGCATGCCTAAGGCACGTTCACGCAGATCAGCAGGGACCCTGAGCATCTTTCTTTTGGTGTTTTTCAGAGTCAGTCGAAAGGCCTCTTTAGTGTCCTAGGTTTTCATAACTGTGACCTTAGTTAACTACCTTCTGTAAGCTGTTAGTGTCTTAATGACGTTCCACAGGTGATTGTTCATTAATTGTTTATGGTTCATTGAACATGCATGGAAAACAGTGTTTAAACTCTTTACAATCAAGATCTGTGAAGTTATTTGGATTTTTACGAATTATATTTGAAAGACAGGGTCCTGAAAAAAATACGTTTCTGTTTTTCTGAGTTTACTGACTTTACAGAGTAGCATTAAAAAGTTTGCGTTTTGACCACGTGCTTTAAGACCCTAACGGCGTTCCATAGTCTACGCGGGTGAGCTTCTCAATTCCTGTTGCTGGTCAACGCGCCTGTAATTTTAGTTTTTGTGAGTTCCGTTGTTCATAATCGCTATTCATAATGACTTGCAGAAGAGGGGCTCTCATTGTGCTAGAAGGAGTGGACAAGGCAGGAAAAACAACACAATGTAACAAGCTTGTCCAAGCACTGCAGGATAGCGGGCGGCAAACTGAGATGATGAAATTTCCGGGTAAATTAACTTTATTATCCGTGGCTGCTAATTCATCAAAATGAAATGTATTTTTCTCATAATTGTGTTGTTTCAATCCGCTTTGATTGCAAATTTACCTAGACCAAAATATATGGGATTATACAAACTAATTTTGCCTTGCCCGGTTCCCCCGGCTGGGTGGAGTTTGGTCCACATGGCGGTGCAAAATTAATTCGTCTTTGACTACTTTCTCTTCCTGTATTACTCTTGTTTGTACAGAAAGAACTACAAAGATCGGCCAGCTGATCAACTCCTATCTGGAGAACAAAAGCAACCTGGAGGACCATACAGTGCACCTGCTGTTCTCTGCCAACCGATGGGAACTCGTGTAATACTCTAATATACAGAGGCATTGATCATTAAATAAGATACATGCTTGCATATTTGAGCCTGCCAAAAGTTTGGACACCTTGACTCATTCAAGGGTTTTTCTTTATTTTTTTTTACTATTTTCTACATTGTAGAATAATAGTGAAGACATCAAAACTATGAAATAACACATATGGAATCATATAGTAACCAAAAGAATGTTAAACAAATCAAATATATTTTGGATTTGTCAAAGTAGCCACCCTTTGCCTTGATGACAGCTTTACACACTCTTGGCATTCTCTCAACCAGCTTCACCTAGAATGCTTTTCCAACAGTCTTCAAGTAGTTCCCACATATGCTGAGCACTTGTTGGCTGCTTTTCCTTCACTGTGTGATCCAACTCATCCCAAACCATCTCAATTGGTTTGAGGTCGGGTGATTGTGGCGGCCAGATCACCTGATGCAGCACTCCATCACTCTCCTTCTTGGTCAAATAGCCCTTACACAACCTGGTGGTGGGTTGGGTCATTGTCCTGTTGAAAAATAAATGAATGAGTAGGCGTGTCCTAACTTTTGACTGGTACTGTGTGTATATATAGTGCATTTGGAAAGTATTCAAACCCCTTGACTATTTCAACATTTTGTTACAGCCTTATTCTAAAATTAATTAAATTGTTAATTTTCCTCATCAATATACACACAATACCCCATAATGACATCACAATACCCCATAATGACATCACAATACCCCATAATGACATCACAATACCCCATAATGACAAAGCAAAAACAGCTTTTTAGAATTTGTATTTAAAAAACGGAAATAAGGAAAGAGGGGGGATACCAATTGTACAACTGAATGCCTTCAACTGAAATGGCTTCAACTGAAATGGCTTCAACTGAATGCCTTCAACTGAAATGGATTCAACTGAATGCCTTCAACTGAAATGCCTTCAACTGAAATGGCTTCAACTGAATGCCTTCAACTGAATGCCTTCAACTGAATGCCTTCAACTGAAATGCCTTCAACTGAATGCCTTCAACTGAAATGCCTTCAACTGAATGCCTTCAACTGAATGCCTTCAACTGAAATGCCTTCAACTGAATGCCTTCAACTGAATGCCTTCAACTGAATGCCTTCAACTGAAATGGGTCTTCCACACGTCAAAGCTGCAGGCTAAAGTTAAATCTAGACTTGGTTTCCTCTATTGTAATCACTCTTCTTTCACCCCAGCTGCCAAACTAACCCTGATTCAGATGACCATCCTACCCATGTTAAATTACAGAGATGAGTCCTCTATCTAGACTTGGTTTCCTCTATTGTAATCACTCTTCTTTCACCCCAGCTGCCAAACTAACCCTGATTCAGATGACCGTCCTACCCATGCTAGATTACGGAGACATTACTAGATTGGCAGGTAAGGGTGCTCTCGAGCAGCTAGATGTTTGTTACCATTCGGCCATTAGATTTGCCACCAACGCTCCTTATAGGACACATCACTGCACTCTATACTCCTCTGTAAACGGTCATCTCTGTATACCCGTCACAAGACCCACTGGTTGATGCTTATTTAGAAAACCCTCTTAGGACTCTCTCCCCCCTATCTGAGATATCTACTGCAGCCCTCATTCTCCACATACAACACCCATTCTGCCAGTCACATTCTGTTAAAGGTCCCCAAAGCGCACACATCCCGGGATCGTTCGTCTTTTCAGTTCGCTGCAGCTAGTGACTGGAACGAGCTGCAACAAACACTCAAACTGGACAGTTTTATCTCAATCTCTTCATTCAAAGCCTCAATCATGGACTCTTACTGACAGTTGTGGCTGCTTTGTGTGATGTATTGTTGTCTCTACCTTCTTGCCCTTTGTGCTGTTGTCTGTGCCCAATAATGTTTGTACCATGTTGTGTTGCTACCATGTTGTGCTGCTACCATGTTGTGCTGCTACCATGCTGTGTTGCTACCATGCTGTGTTGCTACCATGCTGTGTTGTCATGTGTAGCAGCTGCCTTATGTTGTTGTCTTAGGTCTCTCTTTATGTAGTGTTGTGTTGTCTCGTCGTGATGTGTGTTTGGTCCTATATTTATATATATTTGTTATTTTTAATCCCAGCCCCCGTCCCCGCAGGAGGCCTTTTGATAGGCCGTCATTGAAAATAAGAATTTGTTCTTAACTGACTTGCCTAGTTAAATAAAAAATAATCCTCATTTAACCCAACCCCTCTGAATCAGAGAGGTGCGGAGGGGGCTGCCTTAAATCGGCATCTACGGCGCCCGGGGAACAGTGGGTTAACTGCCTTGTTCAGGGGCAGATTTTTACATAATCTGCTCGGGGATTCGATCCAGTCCAACACTCTAACCACTAGGCTACCTGCATGACATTTACATAAGTATTTACTCAGTACTTTGTTGAAGCACCTTTGGCAGCGATTACAACCTTGATTCTTCTTGGGTAGGGCCCTACAAGCTTGGCACATGTGTATTTGGGGAGTTTCTCCCATTATTTTCTGCAGATCCCCTCAAGCTCTGTCAGGTTGTTGTCCTGTTGGAAGGTGAACCTTCACCCCAGTCTGAGGTCCTGAGCGCTCTGGGGCAGGTTTTCATCAAGGAGCTCTCTGTACTTTGCTCTGTTTTTAGGTGCCTTTTGGCAAACTCCAAGCGGGCTGTCGTGCCTTTTACTGAGGAGTGGTTTCTGTCTGGCCACTCTACCATAATGGCCTGATTGGTGGAGTGCTGCAGAGATGGTTGTCCTTCTGTAAGGTTCTCTTTCAGACTGACCATCTGTTTCTTGCTCACCTCCCTGACCAAGGCCCTTCTCCCCCGATTGTTCAATTTGGCCCGGGCAGCCAGCTCTAGGAAGAGTCTTGGTGGTTCCAAACTTCTTCCATCTAAGCATGATGGAGGCCGCTGAGTTCTTGGGGACCTTCAATGCTGCAGACACCTTTTGCTACCCTTCCCCAGATCTGTGCCTCGACACAATCCTGTCTTGGAGCTCTACGGACAATTCCTTTGACCCCATGGCTTGGTTTTTGCTCTGACATGCACTGTCAACTGTGGGACCTTATATAGACAGGTGTGTGTCTTTCTAAATCATGTCCAATCAATTGAATTTACCACAGATAGACTCCAAGTTGTAGGAACATTTCAAGGATGATCGATGGAAACAGGATGCACCTGAGTTCAATTTCAAGTCCCTCAAGGGTCTGAATACTAATATAAAATATGTCTAATTTATTTTACCTTTATTTAACCAGGCAAGTCAGTTAAGAACAAATTCTTATTTTCAATGATGGCCTAGGAACAGTGGGTTAACTACTTAGTAAATTAGCTAAATTTTCTAAACCTGTTTTTGCTTTGTCATGGGGGTATTGTGTGTAGATGTATTTCTTTTTTAAATCCATTTTTAGAATAAGGCTGTAACGTAACAAAATGTTGAAAATGTCAAAAGGTCTAAATACTTTCCGAAGGCTCTGTACATTCTGCCATTTTAATTCCAATTTCCTGCATTCTGCCATTTTAATTCCAATTTCCTGCATTCTGCCATTTTAATTCCAATTTCCTGCATTCTGCCATTGAGCTAAGAAATCATTTTGCCATTTTTAATTCCAATTTCCTGCATTCTGCTATGGCTAATGCTGTGTTCTTTTCAGTCAACATAATACTATTAATGTACTAACAATGTACTCTTTAATTCATTGTTTTTTGGAATGTTCAAGTCTTTCTGAGTAGCTAGGTTAGTATACAATTGGCGACACATTTTCATGCAAAATAAAAAAATCTTTATCAAGAAAATGTGCACCTTTTCCCACCAGTTGTTTCCACCAAACTGACTTGTATTTTATCTTGGTCATTTTTGGTTTATAAGAGGTTATATTATTTAAAAAAAAAATATATATATATATATATATATATATATATACAGTGCCTACAGAAATGATTCAAACCCCTTGGCTTTTTCCCACGTGATGTTGTGTTACAGCCTGAATTTAAAGTGGATTAACACTTTTTATGATTTTTTTAATTAAAAATGAAATGTATTTAATCCCTTTTATGGCAAGCCTAAATAATTTCAGGAGTAAAAATTGTTGCATGGACTCTGTGTGCAAAGATACAGGCGTCCTGACTAACTCAGTTTACCGCTCAGGGATTTCACCATGAAATCAGAGTTTTAATGGCTGTGATGGGAGAACTGAAGATGGCTCAACATTGTAGTTACTCCACAATACAAACCTAATTGACAGATTTAAAAGAAGGAAGCCTGTACAGAATGAAAATATTCCAAAACATGCATCCTGTTTGCAACAGGGCGCTCAAGTAATACTGCAAAGACTGTGAGTCCTGAATACAAAGTGTTATGTTTGGGGCAAATCCAATACATCACATTACTGAGTACCGCTCTCTATATTTTCAAGCATAGTGGTGGCTGCATCATGTTATGAGTGTGCTTGTAATCATTAAGGACTGGGGAGTTTTTCAGGATAAAAAAAAAATCAATGGAATGGAGCTAAACACAGGCAAAACCCTAGAGAAAAAAACTGTTTCAATCTGCTTTCTACTAGACACTGGGAGATTAATTCACTTTTTAGCAAGACAATAACTGAAAACACAAGGCCAAATCTAGGATTTGGATTTAGGAGAACTGGGGGAAAAAAATGCATAGGTGGCCTGTCCAAGGGTTAAAATGGCAAAAACATTTAGATGGTGTGTTATTAGATGTGGTTGAGCTGCCATACTGTCTTAAGGAGTAGGAAATGATGTGTTATTAGCTGTGATTGTATGTCTGGGTCCTTTTCCCTCCAGGCCTCTGATGAAGGAGAAGTTGGAGCAGGGCATCAATCTGGTGGTGGATAGATACGCCTTCTCTGGAGTGGCCTTCACCAGCGCCAAGCCTGTGAGTTCATTAAAACATTACACACACCTCTCACCAGCGCCAAGCCTGTGAGTTCATTAAAACATTACACACACCTCTCACCAGAGCCAAGCCTGTGAGTTCATTAAAACATTACACACACCTCTCACCAGCGCCAAGCCTGTGAGTTCATTAAAACATTACACACACCAGCGCCAAGCCTGTGAGTTCATTAAAACATTACACACACCTCTCACCAGCGCCAAGCCTGTGAGTTCATTAAAACATTACACACACCTCTCACCAGAGCCAAGCCTGTGAGTTCATTAAGACATTACACACACCTCTCACCAGAGCCAAGCCTGTGTGAGTTCATTAAGACATTACACACACCAGCACCAAGCCTGTGAGTTCATTAAGACATTACACACACCTCTCACCAGAGCCAAGCCTGTGAGTTCATTAAGACATTACACACACCTCTCACCAGAGCCAAGCCTGTGAGTTCATTAAGACATTACACACACCTCTCACCAGAGCCAAGCCTGTGTGAGTTCATTAAGACATTACACACACCAGCACCAAGCCTGTGAGTTCATTAAGACATTACACACACCTCTCACCAGAGCCAAGCCTGTGAGTTCATTAAGACATTACACACACCAGCACCAAGCCTGTGAGTTCATTAAGACATTACACACACCTCTCACCAGAGCCAAGCCTGTGAGTTCATTAAGACATTACACACACCAGCACCAAGCCTGTGAGTTAATTAGAACATTACACACACCTCTCACCAGCGCCAAAACCTGTTCCGTATGTACTGTCTGTGGTTACCCCAATCGCATTTTGCTCTGCCTGAAGTACCCCCTCTTGCAGTGTTGTCGTACTCCAGTCCACACATTGAGTGTGTCGGTCTTGTCTCAGTTTGGAATACATTTGTACTCTGTCTTGACTTGGTCTCGGACCGTGAGGACTCTCTTCCCAAGACCAGCGGTGTAAATCAAACTCATAATCAGCTTCCAATCAGTCGGCACATAGAAGCGCTTCACCAGGCCAAATATATGCTCTCCTTTCTTGAAATATATCTTATGGCCTATTGACGCCTGGGGGTTTCTACTTTCTTTTACTTTCATTGAAATATAGCCTCACACTTTGGCTGAATTTGCTTGACTCGCTGTTGGGGAAGACGGGGGAGGTTGTAACAGTCGTTATATCTATTATAGACCTGTTTGTGCAGTGGTGAACCTATTGGACCTAGGCCTGCAGTGGTGGACCTAGGCCTGCAGTGGTGAACCTATTGGACCTAGGCCTGCAGTGGTGAACCTATTGGACCTAGGCCTGCAGTGGAGAACCTATTGGACCTAGGCCTGCAGTGGAAAACCTATTGGACCTAGGCCTGCAGTGGAGAACCTATTGGACCTAGGCCTGCAGTGGTGAACCTATTGGACCTAGGCCTGCAGTGGTGAACCTATTGGACCTAGGCCTGCAGTGGTGAACCTATTGGACCTAGGCCTGCAGTGGTGAACCTATTGAACCTAGGCCTGCAGTGGTGAACCTATTGAACCTAGGCCTGCAGTGGTGAACCTATTGGACCTAGGCCTTCAGTGGTGGACCTATTGGACCTAGGCCTTCAGTGGAGAACCTATTGGACCTAGGCCTGCAGTGGTGAACCTATTGGACCTAGGCCTGCAGTGGTGAACCTATTGGACCTAGGCCTGCAGTGGTGAACCTATTGGACCTAGGCCTGCAATGGTGAACCTATTGGTTCAGGTATTGAAAAAGTTTGTTTCTTAGTCGTGGTTAGTTTGCGATGCTCAATCCGGTCATCATTCACTGTTTGGATGAATAAAGGCTTTAACAAACAAACTTTCACAATTAAATGTTGACTTTAATGTTAGCTTACCTGACAAAACGATTTAATGCTGAGCTGTGTCAATGGGGAGGACATTTTGTTTTGCTCAATTGAATTAAAGGGCAACTACACTCTCCAAAAATATATAATTTTTTAAATTTATCCCAGACCTGAAAAATAGTCTCCTGACAGTTTAACCATTGTTGTGGACTTAGAACATTTGTCTGAATCTGAAAAATCTATAGGAAAACAGGATACCTTCACTAACTACCTATCCATTCACTCTGAATGGCCAGTAGTTCCTATGCCATAACGAGCAAGTTCATGTTTGTCTGCCGAGCAGGGTTTCAGTCTGGACTGGTGTATGAATCCTGACATGGGGCTGCCCAAGCCAGACCTTGTGTTGTTCCTGCAGCTCAGCCCGTCTGAGGCCGCCCAGCGGGGTCAGTTTGGGACAGAGAGATATGAGACCACCGTCTTCCAGAAGGCCGTTCAGCAGAAGTTTGAACTTCTGATGAAGGACCCCTCTGTCAAGTGGCAGGTATAAGAAGCTGTGTCCTGATTCTCCACACTTCCTATGTTTGCACTTTCACACTCCCCATCATTTTTTAAAATGTTTATCTTTTTTAACCTTTATTTAACTAGGCAAGTCAGTTAAGAACAAATTCTTATTTTCAATGACGGCCTGGGAACAGTGGGTTAACTGCCTTGTTCAGCGGCAGAACGACAGATTTGTACTTTGTCAGCTCAGGGGTTTGACCTTGCAACCTTCCGGTTACTAGTCCCAACGCTCTAACCACTAGGCTACCCTGCCGCCCCTATTAATGGGAGTGTGCAAGTGCACACTGGTAGAATGTGGAGATTTGGCCATTGGTTTGTCCAAACATGATGTTACATTGTGGTCTTCCAATGGGAAATTCACCCAAGATATTGTTGTCATCTCCTAGGTGATTGATGCAGCCAGGAACATTGAAGATGTGCACGCTGACATTAAGAACCGAAGTGTTGATGCCATCAAGGCAGCAGAGAATGAGCCAATCGGGGAGCTGTGGAAGGAGCCTGGACGAGGAGACCCAATTTATCCTCTGTTAGATTCCTCCTAACAGTGCCTAGTACACAAGGAGACGTCAGAGGGGCTAAAAGACTTGAATATGAAACTGCAAACTGTATGTTACGATATTTAAGTGGGTATAGTCAACTCTTTCAAATCATTATTTCACAACAACAACAAAAAAAACACAAACAAGTAAATTAAATAAATGTCCAAGCTTTATTATTTTGTCCTTATTAACATTTCAAATGGTCTGTTCATCATTCATCTTCGTGAATTGAGGAAAATCAATGAGCCAGTGTTTTGTACAGAGAGATTTAACGTGACAACGTTACTCTGAATGAACAAGATAATCTATTTGGATCTGCGAATTTCACTCAACCAAATGTCGGTGTTCATCCGTTAATACAGAGACTTCAGATATCAGTGACCTAAGCAATAAGTATAGTAGTAGTAAACCGTTATGGATTAAACACTAGTCAACTGTGTTATGGAAACTCAGCTTTTTATGGGGAGGGGGCGGGGTCAAGGCACCATATCACTAAATATTTCCTTTTTAAGTGTTAAGACTTCATGGAGACATGTGAAGATGTCCTGAAAGCTCCCACTACCCTTGTATCACCACCTCCTAGCAAGGAGTCTCCTCATTGGACACAGGGCAGTCAGTGGCTGTTCAGAAGACAACTGTGTTGACACATCACTACGCCATCGTTGCCAGGCTGGCTAGGTGATGTTGTTGTTATCTCCTGTCCCCTATGGCTCCCCTTCTGATACAGAGAAGAATCGTTGGGGTTCTGCCGGGACATATGGCTGTATTCGATCGATCACAGGGACAGAATTTCAAACTCTTCATCCTCGGAATCAAAGAACCGCTCCAACCTATCAGAGTCTGAGAAATCTAGGAGGGGGAGAAATAATGGATTGATCAACAGTATCGCAACGTCTGTAAAGAGAGATTAATCACCTCAGACAACACATTAAATCACTTCATTGTCCTACCCAGATTTAGGCGAGGATTCGATCAAAGGCGTGTTGTAGATGAGCACACAGCGCTTGGCATTTAAAGGTCTGCAGGGATAATTGCCTTTAAAAAGGCGCTTGTTGACAACGCACCTCTGACTGAATCCCAGCCTCAATCTGTAAAGAGAACTAAATCACAATATCCCTTCCTTGACCCCCCCCCTCCCCCCCGTACAGGTCAAGAGAATGTAGGTCAAGTGTCTTGATGTTTACCAGGGTTGAGGTTGAGTACATCTACAGAACAGGCGAAGTGAGATGGCTGACAGTCTATCAGTTCAAACATGGGCAGGCCTGCTCTAGTGTGGGACAACTGAAAACAGACAGGGCAGAAAAATAATGATTAGTTCACCCTGGGAGAATTGCGAGGAGTCGATGCTCGCAGGACCTGACTCACTGAACCACAACAAAACCACTGCCCCGATGAAGTAACAGTAATTTAACCAGGTTGACCCATTTCAGGTTAAAAATAACTCTTTTTTTTTTTTTCAGCGGGGACAACTGACACCCCTAACGGTTCTGAAAAGAGGTTTAGTGCCGAGGTGAATTGAAAACCTCCTATATTTGTATCCCTTTGACGAAACATCGTACAGTACCTTTCGGAAGCGCATACACCAGTCGTCAAAGTCGTCCTCCGTTCTGCAGAAGAAACCCTGTGGGTTCAGGACAAACATCTGATTTACTGTGTCAACAAAACAAAACACTAAATGTCTAGAACTGAAATCACGCCTAACCACAACGTAGCGAGGCAACGTTGAGTCGATTCACTTCAAATAGTGGTCAGCAAAACAAAACACTAATGTCTAGAACTGAAATCACAACGTAGAGAGGCAACGTTGAGTCGATTCACTTCAAATAGTGGTCAACAAAACAAAACACTAATGTCTAGAACTGAAATCACAACGTAGAGAGGCAACGTTGAGTCGATTCACTTCAAATAGTGGTCAACAAAACAAAACACTAATGTCTAGAACTGAAATCACAACGTAGAGAGGCAATGTTGAGTCAATTCACTTCAAATAGTGGTCAGCAAAACAAAACACTAATGTCTAGAACTGAAATCACAACGTAGAGAGGCAACGTTGAGTCGATTCACTTCAAATAGTGGTCAACAAAACAAAACACTAATGTCTAGAACTGAAATCACAACGTAGAGGCAACGTTGAGTCGATTCACTTCAAATAGTGGTCAACAAAACAAAACACTAATGTCTAGAACTGAAATCACAACGTAGAGAGGCAACGTTGAGTCGATTCACTTCAAATAGTGGTCAGCAAAACAAAACACTAAATGTCTAGAACTGAAATCACAACGTAGAGAGGCAACGTTGAGTCGATTCACTTCAAATAGTGGTCAACAAAACAAAACACTAATGTCTAGAACTGAAATCACAACGTAGAGAGGCAACGTTGAGTCGATTCACTTCAAATAGTGGTCAGCAAAACAAAACACTAATGTCTAGAACTGAAATCACAACGTAGAGAGGCAACGTTGAGTCGATTCACTTCAAATAGTGGTCAGCAAAACAAAACACTAATGTCTAGAACTGAAATCACAACGTAGAGAGGCAACGTTGAGTCGATTCACTTCAAATAGTGGTCAGCAAAACAAAACACTAATGTCTAGAACTGAAATCACAACGTAGAGAGGCAACGTTGAGTCGATTCACTTCAAATAGTGGTCAGCAAAACAAAACACTAATGTCTAGAACTGAAATCACAACGTAGAGAGGCAACGTTGAGTCGATTCACTTCAAATAGTGGTCAGCAAAACAAAACACTAATGTCTAGAACTGAAATCACGCCTAACCACAACGTAGCAAGGCAACGTTGAGTCAATTCACTTCAAATAGTGGTCAACAAAACAAAACACTAATGTCTAGAACTGAAATCACAACGTAGAGAGGCAACGTTGAGTCGATTCACTTCAAATAGTGGTCAACAAAACAAAACACTAATGTCTAGAACTGAAATCACAACGTAGAGAGGCAACGTTGAGTCGATTCACTTCAAATAGTGGTCAACAAAACAAAACACTAAATGTCTAGAACTGAAATCACAACGTAGAGAGGCAACGTTGAGTCGATTCACTTCAAATAGTGGTCAGCAAAACAAAACACTAATGTCTAGAACTGAAATCACGCCTAACCACAACGTAGCGAGGCAACGTTGAGTCAATTCACTTCAAATAGTGGTCAACAAAACAAAACACTAATGTCTAGAACTGAAATCACAACGTAGAGAGGCAACGTTGAGTCGATTCACTTCAAATAGTGGTCAACAAAACAAAACACTAATGTCTAGAACTGAAATCACAACGTAGAGAGGCAACGTTGAGTCGATTCACTTCAAATAGTGGTCAACAAAACAAAACACTAATGTCTAGAACTGAAATCACAACGTAGAGAGGCAAAGTTGTCAATTCACTTCAAATAGTGGTCAGCAAAACGAAACACTAAATGTCTAGAACTGAAATCACAACGTAGAGAGGCAACGTTGAGTCGATTCACTTCAAATAGTGGTCAACAAAACGAAACACTAAATGTCTAGAACTGAAATCACAACGTAGAGAGGCAACGTTGAGTCGATTCACTTCAAATAGTGGTCAGCAAAACAAAACAATAATGTCTAGAACTGAAATCACAACGTAGAGAGGCAACGTTGAGTCGATTCACTTCAAATAGTGGTCAGCAAAACAAAACACTAATGTCTAGAACTGAAATCACAACGTAGAGAGGCAACGTTGAGTCGATTCACTTCAAATAGTGGTCAGCAAAACAAAACACTAATGTCTAGAACTGAAATCACGCCTAACCACAACGTAGCGAGGCAACGTTGAGTCAATTCACTTCAAATAGTGGTCAACCAAACAAAACACTAATGTCTAGAACTGAAATCACAACGTAGAGAGGCAACGTTGAGTCGATTCACTTCAAATAGTGGTCAACAAAACAAAACACTAATGTCTAGAACTGAAATCACAACGTAGAGAGGCAACGTTGAGTCGATTCACTTCAAATAGTGGTCAACAAAACAAAACACTAATGTCTAGAACTGAAATCACAACGTAGAGAGGCAAAGTTGTCAATTCACTTCAAATAGTGGTCAGCAAAACGAAACACTAAATATCTAGAACTGAAATCACAACGTAGAGAGGCAACGTTGAGTCGATTCACTTCAAATAGTGGTCAACAAAACGAAACACTAATGTCTAGAACTGAAATCACAACGTAGCGAGGCAACGTTGAGTCGATTCACTTCAAATAGTGGTCAGCAAAACAAAACACTAATGTCTAGAACTGAAATCACAACGTAGAGAGGCAACGTTGAGTCGATTCACTTCAAATAGTGGTCAGCAAAACAAAACACTAATGTCTAGAACTGAAATCACAACGTAGAGAGGCAACGTTGAGTCGATTCACTTCAAATAGTGGTCAGCAAAACAAAACACTAATGTCTAGAACTGAAATCACAACGTAGAGAGGCAACGTTGAGTCGATTCACTTCAAATAGTGGTCAGCAAAACAAAACACTAATGTCTAGAACTGAAATCACAACGTAGCGAGGCAACGTTGAGTCGATTCACTTCAAATAGTGGTCAGCAAAACAAAACACTAATGTCCAGAACTGAAATCACAACGTAGAGAGGCAACGTTGAGTCGATTCACTTCAAATAGTGGTCAGCAAAACAAAACACTAATGTCTAGAACTGAAATCACAACGTAGAGAGGCAACGTTGAGTCGATTCACTTCAAATAGTGGTCAGCAAAACAAAACACTAATGTCTAGAACTGAAATCACAACGTAGAGAGGCAACGTTGAGTCGATTCACTTCAAATAGTGGTCAGCAAAACAAAACACTAATGTCTAGAACTGAAATCACAACGTAGAGAGGCAACGTTGAGTCGATTCACTTCAAATAGTGGTCAACAAAACAAAACACTAATGTCTAGAACTGAAATCACAACGTAGAGAGGCAACGTTGAGTCGATTCACTTCAAATAGTGGTCAGCAAAACAAAACACTAAATGTCTAGAACTGAAATCACAACGTAGAGAGGCAACGTTGAGTCGATTCACTTCAAATAGTGGTCAGCAAAACAAAACACTAAATGTCTAGAACTGAAATCACAACGTAGAGAGGCAACGTTGAGTCGATTCACTTCAAATAGTGGTCAGCAAAACAAAACACTAAATGTCTAGAACTGAAATCACAACGTAGAGAGGCAACGTTGAGTCGATTCACTTCAAATAGTGGTCAGCAAAACAAAACACTAAATGTCTAGAACTGAAATCACAACGTAGAGGCAACGTTGAGTCGATTCACTTCAAATAGTGGTCAGCAAAACAAAACACTAATGTCTAGAACTGAAATCACGCCTAACCACAACGTAGCGAGGCAACGTTGAGTCAATTCACTTCAAATAGTGGTCAACAAAACAAAACACTAATGTCTAGAACTGAAATCACAACGTAGAGAGGCAACGTTGAGTCGATTCACTTCAAATAGTGGTCAACAAAACAAAACACTAATGTCTAGAACTGAAATCACAACATAGAAAGGCAAAGTTGTCGATTCACTTCAAATAGTGGTCAACAAAACAAAACACTAAATGTCTAGAACTGAAATCACAACGTAGAGAGGCAACGTTGAGTCGATTCACTTCAAATAGTGGTCAGCAAAACAAAACACTAATGTCTAGAACTGAAATCACAACGTAGAGGCAACGTTGAGTCGATTCACTTCAAATAGTGGTCAGCAAAACAAAACACTAATGTCTAGAACTGAAATCACAACATAGAGAGGCAACGTTGAGTCGATTCACTTCAAATAGTGGTCAGCAAAACAAAACACTAATGTCTAGAACTGAAATCACAACATAGAGAGGCAACGTTGAGTCGATTCACTTCAAATAGTGGTCAGCAAAACAAAACACTAATGTCTAGAACTGAAATCACGCCTAACCACAACGTAGCGAGGCAACGTTGAGTCAATTCACTTCAAATAGTGGTCAGCAAAACAAAACACTAATGTCTAGAACTGAAATCACAACGTAGAGAGGCAACGTTGAGTCAATTCACTTCAAATAGTGGTCAGCAAAACAAAACACTAATGTCTAGAACTGAAATCACGCCTAACCACAACGTAGCGAGGCAACGTTGAGTCAATTCACTTCAAATAGTGGTCAGCAAAACAAAACACTAATGTCTAGAACTGAAATCACGCCTAACCACAACGTAGAGAGGCAACGTTGAGTCGATTCACTTCAAATAGTGCTCAGCAAAATAAAACACTAATGTCTAGAACTGAAATCACAACGTAGAGAGGCAACGTTGAGTCGATTCACTTCAAATAGTGGTCAACAAAACAAAACACTAATGTCTAGAACTGAAATCACAACGTAGAGAGGCAACGTTGAGTCGATTCACTTCAAATAGTGGTCAACAAAACAAAACACTAATGTCTAGAACTGAAATCACAACGTAGAGAGGCAAAGTTGTCAATTCACTTCAAATAGTGGTCAGCAAAACAAAACACTAATGTCTAGAACTGAAATCACAACGTAGAGAGGCAACGTTGAGTCGATTCACTTCAAATAGTGGTCAGCAAAACAAAACACTAATGTCTAGAACTGAAATCACAACGTAGAGAGGCAACGTTGAGTCGATTCACTTCAAATAGTGGTCAGCAAAACAAAACACTAATGTCTAGAACTGAAATCACAACGTAGAGAGGCAACGTTGAGTCGATTCACTTCAAATAGTGGTCAGCAAAACAAAACACTAATGTCTAGAACTGAAATCACAACGTAGAGAGGCAACGTTGAGTCGATTCACTTCAAATAGTGGTCAGCAAAACAAAACACTAATGTCTAGAACTGAAATCACAACGTAGAGGCAACGTTGAGTCAATTCACTTCAAATAGTGGTCAACAAAACAAAACACTAATGTCTAGAACTGAAATCACAACGTAGAGAGGCAACGTTGAGTCGATTCACTTCAAATAGTGGTCAGCAAAACAAAACACTAAATGTCTAGAACTGAAATCACAACGTAGAGAGGCAACGTTGAGTCGATTCACTTCAAATAGTGGTCAGCAAAACAAAACACTAAATGTCTAGAACTGAAATCACAACGTAGAGAGGCAACGTTGAGTCGATTCACTTCAAATAGTGGTCAGCAAAACAAAACACTAAATGTCTAGAACTGAAATCACAACGTAGAGAGGCAACGTTGAGTCGATTCACTTCAAATAGTGGTCAGCAAAACAAAACACTAAATGTCTAGAACTGAAATCACAACGTAGAGAGGCAACGTTGAGTCGATTCACTTCAAATAGTGGTCAGCAAAACAAAACACTAATGTCTAGAACTGAAATCACGCCTAACCACAACGTAGCGAGGCAACGTTGAGTCAATTCACTTCAAATAGTGGTCAACAAAACAAAACACTAATGTCTAGAACTGAAATCACAACGTAGAGAGGCAACGTTGAGTCGATTCACTTCAAATAGTGGTCAACAAAACAAAACACTAATGTCTAGAACTGAAATCACAACATAGAAAGGCAAAGTTGTCGATTCACTTCAAATAGTGGTCAACAAAACAAAACACTAAATGTCTAGAACTGAAATCACAACGTAGAGAGGCAACGTTGAGTCGATTCACTTCAAATAGTGGTCAGCAAAACAAAACACTAATGTCTAGAACTGAAATCACAACGTAGAGGCAACGTTGAGTCGATTCACTTCAAATAGTGGTCAGCAAAACAAAACACTAATGTCTAGAACTGAAATCACAACATAGAGAGGCAACGTTGAGTCGATTCACTTCAAATAGTGGTCAGCAAAACAAAACACTAATGTCTAGAACTGAAATCACAACATAGAGAGGCAACGTTGAGTCGATTCACTTCAAATAGTGGTCAGCAAAACAAAACACTAATGTCTAGAACTGAAATCACGCCTAACCACAACGTAGCGAGGCAACGTTGAGTCAATTCACTTCAAATAGTGGTCAGCAAAACAAAACACTAATGTCTAGAACTGAAATCACAACGTAGAGAGGCAACGTTGAGTCAATTCACTTCAAATAGTGGTCAGCAAAACAAAACACTAATGTCTAGAACTGAAATCACGCCTAACCACAACGTAGCGAGGCAACGTTGAGTCAATTCACTTCAAATAGTGGTCAGCAAAACAAAACACTAATGTCTAGAACTGAAATCACGCCTAACCACAACGTAGAGAGGCAACGTTGAGTCGATTCACTTCAAATAGTGCTCAGCAAAGCAATATTTAGCAAAATGCTATCTTTAAGATATACCTGCTGCTTGGGAAAAGTGTAAGCAAGCTGAAGTATTGCTCTACCTTTGACCTCATAGCCCTAAGTCTCTGGTTCTCTTACCACTGCGATGGAGGGGTCTATTTCACAGATGTGCATGCGGCACGGCGGGTGCTGACAGTGGTAAGTGTCATCTGGGACCTGGCTGTCCTCACAGGGCTCTACCGCAGGCTGGGTGGTGTGGGGGTCCAGGTAGATCAGCTCTTCTCCTGGGGGGGCCAGATGCAGGACAACAAGCTCTACTTAGCAGAACGAGACCATTCAACAGAGTCATTGAAGCTCGACTTTTAGCTCCTAGTGAGCAGAGGGTCGCAATAGTGCAAAGCAGGAAGTATCTATTTTAACTAGAGGAGACTATAGACTGGATATAAATAACTAGAGGAGACTATAGACTGGATATAAATAACTAGAGGAGACCATAGACTGGATATAAATAACTAGAGACCATAGACTGGATATAAATAACTAGAGGAGACCATAGACTGGATATAAATAACTAGAGACCATAGACTGGATATAAATAACTAGAGGAGACTATAGACTGGATATAAATAACTAGAGGAGACTATAGACTGGATATAAATAACTAGAAGAGACCATAGACTGGATATAAATAACTAGAGACCATAGACTGGATATAAATAACTAGAGGAGACTATAGACTGGATATAAATAACTAGAGGAGACCATAGACTGGATATAAATAACTAGAGACCATAGACTGGATATAAATAACTAGAGGAGACCATAGACTGGATATAAATAACTAGAGGAGACCATAGACTGGATATAAATAACTAGAGGAGACCATAGACTGGATATAAATACCTAGAGGAGACCATAGACTGGATATAAATAACTAGAGGAGACCATAGACTGGATATAAATAACTAGAGGAGACTATAGACTGGATATAAATACCTAGAGGAGACCATAGACTGGATATAAATAACTAGAGGAGACCATAGACTGGATATAAATAACTAGAGGAGACTATAGACTGGATATAAATAACTAGAGACCATAGACTGGATATAAATAACTAGAGACCATAGACTGGATATAAATAACTAGAGGAGACCATAGACTGGATATAAATAACTAGAGGAGACCATAGACTGGATATAAATAACTAGAGGAGACTATAGACTGGATATAAATACCTAGAGGAGACCATAGACTGGATATAAATAACTAGAGGAGACCATAGACTGGATATAAATAACTAGAGGAGACTATAGACTGGATATAAATAACTAGAGACCATAGACTGGATATAAATAACTAGAGACCATAGACTGGATATAAATAACTAGAGGAGACCATAGACTGGATATAAATAACTAGAGACCATAGACTGGATATAAATAACTAGAGACCATAGACTGGATATAAATAACTAGAGGAGACCATAGACTGGATATAAATAACTAGAGGAGACCATAGACTGGATATAAATAACTAGAGACCATAGACTGGATATAAATAACTAGAGGAGACCATAGACTGGATATAAATAACTAGAGGAGACCATAGACTGGATATAAATAACTAGAGGAGCCCATAGACTGGATATAAATAACTAGAGGAGACCATAGACTGGATATAAATAACTAGAGGAGACCATAGACTGGATATAAATAACTAGAGACCATAGACTGGATAGTGTACAGAACATACCAACATAGCCTATGAAGTAATGTTAGTGTACAGGACATACAGTGCCTTGCGAAAGTATTCGGCCCCCTTGAACTTTGCGACCTTTTGCCACATTTCAGGCTTCAAAATTTTGCACGCCCAATTTTTCAGTTTTTGATTTGTTAAAAAAGTTTGAAATATCCAATAAATGTCGTTCCACTTCATGATTGTGTCCCACTTGTTGTTGATTCTTCACAAAAAAAGTACAGTTTTATATCTTTATGTTTGAAGCCTGAAATGTGGCAAAAGGTCGCAAAGTTCAAGGGGGCCGAATACTTTCGCAAGGCACTGTAGCCTATGAAGTAATGTTAGTGTACAGGACATAGCCTACGAAGTAATGTTAGTGTACAGGACATACCAACATAGCCTATGAAGTAATGTTAGTGTACAGGACAGAGCCTATGAAGTAATGTTAGTGTACAGGACATACCAACATAGCCTATGAAGTAATGTTAGTGTACAGGACATAGCCTATGAAGTAATGTTAGTGTACAGGACATAGCCTATGAAGTAATGTTAGTGTACAGGACATACCAACATAGCCTATGAAGTAATGTTAGTGTACAGGACATACCAACATAGCCTATGAAGTAATGTTAGTGTACAGGACATAGCCTATGAAGTAATGTTAGTGTACAGGACATACCAACATAGCCTATGAAGTAATGGGCACTGTTGGGTTTCCCTCCGATGACACCCAGGGACTGGGGCAGCTGGAAGCACTGCTGTGAACAAGAGACACAGAAAGAGGGGACAGAATTGGACCTGGCTGTATACACGTAAAAAAGATCATTACACTTTAGTTTTGTTGGTGATTATTAGCCTGGCCCCAGATAAGTTTGTTATATAGCCAACTCTCATGGCACGACAACAACCGTAGGAGTTGGTAAGACAGCACAAACAAACAGATCTGGCACCAAGCTATTTCTCTCTGGCCCACCTTCAGGGTCTCGATGTAGGCCTCGTTGATATCGCTTAGGCCCAGCCTGAGAGGAATGAGGAGGAGCAGGGGGTTCCAGAGAGCGGTCTCTTCCTCAGCGAGGGCGCAGGCCCCCTCCAGGCAGCCGTTACGCTCTGACATACCCCCCTGGAGATCCACACACGCTGCTCCACCATAGTCCAGCCAGGGCATACACAACCGCTCTGGGGAGAACAGCAACGTTTCAAACAGTGCCTTCGGGAAAGTATTCAGACCCCTTGACTTTTTCCACATTTTGTTACATTACAGCCTTATTCTAAAAAAGGATTTAATATATTTGTTCCCTCATCAATCTACACAATACCTCAATGAAAAAGCAAAAACACCGTTTTTTTTCTTCCCCCGGCTAATTTATTTAAAATAAATTTTCATAAGTATTCAGACCCTTTCCACAGTACTTTGTTGAAGCACCTTTGGCAGCGATTCCTGCTTGAGTGTTCTTGGGTATGATGCTACAAGCTTGGCACACCTGTATTTGGGGAGTTTCTCTCATTCTTCTCTGCAGATCCTCTCAAGCTCTGTCAGGTTGGATGGGGAGTGTCGCTGCACAGCTATTTTCAGGTCTCCAGAGATGTTAGATCGGGGTCCGGGCGCTGGCTGAGCCACTCAAGGACATTCAGAAACTTGTCCCAAAGCCACTTCTGCATTGTCTTGGCTGTGCGCTTAGGGTCGTTGTCCTGTTGGAACTTGAACCTTCGCCCCAGTCTGAGGTTCTGAGCGCTTTATAGCAGGTTTTCATCAAGGATCTTTCTGTACTTTGCTCTGTTCATCTTTGCCTCAATCCTGACTAGTCTCCCAGTCCCTGTCGCTGAAAAACATCCTCATAGCATGATGCTGCCACCACCATGCTTCACCGTAGGGATGGAGCCAGGTTTCCTCCAGACGTGACGCTTGGCATTCAGGCCAAAAAGTTCAATCTTGGTTTCATCAGACCAGAGAATCTTGTTTCTCATGGTCAGAGTCCTTTAGGTGCCTTTTTGTCAAACTCCAAGCGGGCTGTCATGTGCCTTTTACTGAGGAGTGGCTTCCGTCTGGCCACTCTACCACAAAGGCCTGATTGGTGGAGTGCTGCAGAGATGGGAGAACCTTCCAAAAGGACAACCATCTCCACAGAGGAACTCAGGCGCTCTGTCAGAGTGACCATCAGGGGTTGTTGGTCACCATTTTTTAAATATACATTTGCTAAAATTTCTAAAAACCTGTTTTCGCTTTATCATTATGGGGTATTGTGTGTTGATTGATGAGGGAAAAAAATATATTCATTAAATTTTAGAATAAGGCTGTAATGTAAAACAAAACGGAGAAAAAGTGCCTGAGAGAACGGAATACTTTCCGAAGTGCCTGTACACGTCTATACATACACAACCACTCTGGGGAACAGGACAGGAGGTCAGCTTGAATTAGATTCTAGCTCACTCATCTCAATAGCCTGTTCCCATCTACTATTATGGCAGAGATTGGTCCATAAAAGCCCTTGGCTTGGGTATTCTGGACTACACGCAATACAGAACTGGATGAATGCTAACATGAGTAGGACTAACAGTTGATGGCCCCTTCCTCTTTAACCATTTATGAGTAGGACTAACAGTTGATGGCCCCCATCCTCTAACCATGTATGAGTAGGACTAACAGTTGATGGCCCCCATCCTCTAACCATGTATGAGTAGGACTAACAGTTGATGGCCCCTCTTTAACCATGTATGACTAGGACTAACAGTTGATGGCCCCTCCTCTTTAACCATGTATGACTAGGACTAACAGTTGATGGCCCCTCCTCTTTAACCATGTATGACTAGGACTAACAGTTGATAGCCCCTCCTCTTTAACCATGTATGAGTAGGACTAACAGTTGATGGCCCCCCCTCCTCTTTAACCATGTATGAGTAGGACTAACAGTTGATGGCCCCTTCCTCTTTAACCATGTATGAGTAGACCTAACAGTTGATGGCCCCTTCCTCTATAACCATGTATGTTCTATAGATTGACGAGGCCCTGTGTTAATCCTGTAGTACCATGACTGTGTTCACTACTCACTGATCTCTTCGATCACCACAGTGTTGTCCATAGCAACGTGTACAGCCAGGCGACTCCACGAGTCAAACACAGCTAGTTTCCTGAGGGGCAAGACGGGTGATATTCAACACAGTGTAGCAGTCATCATCTGTATCACACACTGTGCAGCCATAGCCTGAGTGCCAGTCTGTTTGTGCTAAAATGCCAATGTCTGGCTTTACAATGACAGCAATGGATATTGGCAAGAGCACACACAGAGATCTGGGACCAGGCTAGGTGCAGTCATCATCTGTACCACAGAGTCGGTCATTATCTAGACTGGAGACTGTACTTACTTCAGTACCTGTGCCACTGTGTTCGGTCCATACCACTGGCCTATAGACTTCCCCTCCCCGACTCCCATCTGGGCTGCAGTACACAGACAACTGATGTTAGTGCCATCCTAATAACGATGCCATCTGGGCTGCAGTACACAGACAACTGATGTTAGTGCCATCCTAATAATGATGTCATCTGGGCTGCAGTACACAGACAACTGATGTTAGTGACATCCTAATAATGATGTCATCTGGGCTGCAGTACACAGATGTCTTATCCTGATAAAGATGTCATCATAGGCTGCAGTACACAGATGTCTTATCCTAATAAAGATGTCATCATAGGCTGCAGTACACAGATGTCTTATCCTAATAAAGATGTCATCTGGGCTGCAGTACACAGATGTCTTATCCTAATAATGATGTCATCATAGGCTGCAGTACACAGATGTCTTATCCTAATAATGATGTCATCATAGGCTGCAGTACACAGATGTCTTATCCTAATAAAGATGTCATCATAGGCTGCAGTACACAGATGTCTTATCCTAATAAAGATGTCATCATAGGCTGCAGTACACAGATGTCTTATCCTAATAAAGATGTCATCATAGGCTGCAGTACACAGATGTCTTATCCTAATAAAGATGTCATCTGGGCTGCAGTACACAGATGTCTTATCCTAATAATGATGTCATCATAGGCTGCAGTACACAGATGTCTTATCCTAATAATGATGTCATCATAGGCTGCAGTACACAGATGTCTTATCCTAATAATGATGTCATCATAGGCTGCAGTACACAGATGTCTTATCCTAATAATGATGTCATCATAGGCTGCAGTACACAGATGTCTTATCCTAATGAAGATGTCATCATAGGCTGCAGTACACAGATGTCTTATCCTAATAAAGATGTCATCATAGGCTGCAGTACACAGATGTCTTATCCTAATAATGATGTCATCATAGGCTGCAGTACACAGATGTCTTATCCTAATAAAGATGTCATCATAGGCTGCAGTACACAGATGTCTTATCCTAATAAAGATGTCATCATAGGCTGCAGTACACAGATGTATTATCCTAATAATGATGTCATCATAGGCTGCAGTACACAGATGTCTTATCCTAATAAAGATGTCATCATAGGCTGCAGTACACAGATGTCTTATCCTAATAAAGATGTCATCATAGGCTGCAGTACACAGATGTCTTATCCTAATAAAGATGTCATCATAGGCTGCAGTACACAGATGTCTTATCCTAATAAAGATGTCATCATAGGCTGCAGTACACAGATGTCTTATCCTAATAAAGATGTCATCATAGGCTGCAGTACACAGATGTCTTATCCTAATAATGATGTCATCATAGGCTGCAGTACACAGATGTCTTATCCTAATAAAGATGTCATCATAGGCTGCAGTACACAGATGTCTTATCCTAATAAAGATGTCATCATAGGCTGCAGTACACAGATGTCTTATCCTAATAAAGATGTCATCATAGGCTGCAGTACACAGATGTCTTATCCTAATAAAGATGTCATCATAGGCTGCAGTACACAGATGTCTTATCCTAATAAAGATGTCATCATAGGCTGCAGTACACAGATGTCTTATCCTAATAATGATGTCATCATAGGCTGCAGTACACAGATGTCTTATCCTAATAAAGATGTCATCATAGGCTGCAGTACACAGATGTCTTATCCTAATAAAGATGTCATCATAGGCTGCAGTACACAGATGTCTTATCCTAATAAAGATGTCATCATAGGCTGCAGTACACAGATGTCTTATCCTAATAAAGATGTCATCATAGGCTGCAGTACACAGATGTCTTATCCTAATAAAGATGTCATCATAGGCTGCAGTACACAGATGTCTTATCCTAATAATGATGTCATCATAGGCTGCAGTACACAGATGTCTTATCCTAATAATGATGTCATCATAGGCTGCAGTACACAGATGTCTTATCCTAATAAAGATGTCATCATAGGCTGCAGTACACAGATGTCTTATCCTAATAATGATGTCATCATAGGCTGCAGTACACAGATGTCTTATCCTAATAAAGACAGATGTTGTTATGCCACTGATGTCATCATAGTAAATATAGTATAATGCTATTGTTGTCAGAAATACTACCCATTCCTTTCTGAATATAAAGTATGACTGTCTTTTTACAAGATTTACAAGTCAGTATTCACCGATTTGATGTAAAGAATAGTAGCCGTCTTTCTTGTCAAGGAAGGCGTTGAGGATACCGATGTAGTCTTCTCTCTGAGACTGGCTCCTCACCCATCTCCAGTCTGCTTAACAAACACACCATTATCAATGGCTGGTTGAAACCCTTTTGTACAGAACACACATAGTACAAGTGCAATAAGAGATTTGTATCACAACTGCGCCGGAGATTATTTGGTGAAGTACATTTGATAACTTGTGAAGTACATTTGATACTTGTGAAGTACATTTGATACTTGTGAAGTACATTTGATACTTGTGAAGTACATTTGATACTTGTGAAGTACATTTGATAACTTGTGAAGTACATTTGATACTTGTGAAGTACATTTGATACTTGTGAAGTACATTTGATAACTTGTGAAGTACATTTGATAACTTGTGAAGTACATTTGATACTTGTGAAGTACATTTGATACTTGTGAAGTACATTTGATACTTGTGAAGTACATTTGATACTTGTGAAGTACATTTGATACTACTGAATAACAGAAGTTAAATGTTGAAGGGTACACACAATAAAACGAGCTGCGTGCTTCAGGGAACAGATTACGGCACAGGATTTAGAAAAGCAGTCATTCATACCTCGGCCTAGATGCCTGCGGACCAGGGCCTCGCCTAGGATCATCTGTCCACATCGCAGCATGCAGCCCCAGCCTGTGTCGGACGTAGGCCCTGTCCCTCCTGGAACACAGTGAAACAATCTGCACCTGATAGGCTAATCTTATTGGCATATACAATCAAAGTGCTATGGTACTGTAGGCGTATTAGTAATGTCCTAGGGTTTATTATGTGGCCTGCTACAGTAGGTTTAGGCTACTCACCAATGGGCGGGAAGTTTTTTCTGTAGGTGAACCATAGTCGTGAAGTGACATGTGAAAGAATGTCTTCCTTTTCTGGATAAGCAAAGATAATGAGTTAGCTAAGAAGCATGCCTTCTGCTGCTTACAGTAGGTCTTTATATACAGTCTGCTGCTTACAGTAGGTCTTTATATACAGTCTGCTGCTTACAGTAGGTCTTTATATACAGTCTGCTGCTTACAGTAGGTCTTTATATACAGTCTGCTGCTTACAGTAGGTCTTTATATACAGTCTGCTGCTTACAGTAGGTCTTTATATACAGTCTGCTGCTTACAGTAGGTCTTTATATACAGTCTGCTGCTTACAGTAGGTCTTTATATACAGTCTGCTGCTTACAGTAGGTCTTTATATACAGTCTGCTGCTTACAGTAGGTCTTTATATACAGTCTGCTGCTTACAGTAGGTCTTTATATACAGTCTGCTGCTTACAGTAGGTCTTTATATACAGTCTGCTTACAGTAGGCCTTTATATAGAGTCTCCTGCTTACAGTAGGTCTTTATATACAGTCTGCTTACAGTAGGCCTTTATATACAGTCTGCTGCTTATAGTAGGTCTTTGTATACAGTCTGCTTACAGTAGGCCTTTATATACAGTCTGCTGCTTACAGTAGGTCTTTATATACAGTCTGCTGCTTACAGTAAGTCTTTATATACAGTCTGCTGCTTACAGTAGGTCTTTATATACAGTCTGCTGCTTACAGTAGGCCTTTATATACAGTCTGCTGCTTACAGTAGGCCTTTATATACAGTCTGCTGCTTACAGTAGGTCTTTATATACAGTCTGCTGCTTACAGTAGGCCTTTATATACAGTCTGCTGCTTACAGTAGGTCTTTATATACAGTCTGCTGCTTACAGTAGGTCTTTATATACAGTCTGCTGCCACCATCGTCGACATCTCTAACACACATATACTGGGGCAACAGTACACCCGTTTTATGATCCCATGTCTTCAGTACCTGTGAGTGCATTGAATTCTTTCCCTAAGATCCACACTGGCTCTGAGGTCTCTGGAAAATCGTCAAACTCTCCAAAGCCAAGGGTGTCGTATGTGAGAGTAGCTGAAATATAAAAGTGCATCTGATTCAGAACACCTTGTTACATGGCTCTCACACACACACTTGAACAAGGAATCATTAATGAACACATTCCTAATATTGAGTTGCACCACTCCCTTTTGCCCTCAGAACAGCCTCAATTTGTCGGGACATGGACTCTACAAGTTGTCGAAAGCATTCCACAGGGACGCTGGTCCATGTTGACTCCAATGCTTCCCATAGTTGTGTTAAATTGGCTGGATGTTCTTTGGGGGGTGGACCATTCTTGATACACAGAAAACTATTGAGCGTGAAAAACCCAGCAGCGTTGCAGTTCTTGACACAAACCGGTGAACCTGGCACGTACTAACATACCCATTTCGAAGGCTCTTAAATCTTTTGTCTTGCCCATTCACCCTCTGAATGTCACACATACACAATCTCAATTGTTTCAAGGGTTAAAAATCCTTCCTTAACATGTCTCCTCCCCTTCATGTACACTGATTGAAGTGGATTTAACAAGTTACATCAATAAGGGATCATAGCTTTCGCCTGTCAGGCTATGTCATAGAATGAGCATGTTGTACACTCAGTGTATATTTATTTCAGTAACGGGACTAGTAGATAGCTAGCTTCCAAGCACTGCAAAACATACTCAATGCAGATTGACAGTTGAGCTTGCTGGCTAGCTAGCCAAAAATGGGATTGCGACAGAGAATGACATTGCAAATACAGATTTGGCTTGCTAGCTACGTGACCATCCTTTCAGCAGTTGTTGGTAGGTAGCTAGTTGGTTTGCTAGTGACACTGGACAATAACGTTATGTTACATGGGTATATACGGCAAAAGATGATTTGTCTTGGGAGTCAGGGACCCAATTATGCTAACGTTAAACTGATGTCAAGGACAGAACATAGCCGCAGCTAAACATGGGGTTTATTTCACCTTAGTTTCGTCGTTTTCAGTCAAAAGTATAATGATTGCTAGGTTAGCTAGCTAGTTCACCAGCAAAATGTTTTATATAATCTACCAAACTGACATCTGCTGATTTTAGCTAGTAACAGTATCTGCCTAACAGACAAGCTAAGACTATTTTGATTCACATTCAAAATAGATGTAAACCTCAACTGATGTACAAATTGGAATCCATTATGGAATAGCTAAATATGCCGTGCCTTTGTACAGAGTGACTCTAAAACACAAAAGTGTTAAATCATTGTTTCCTTAATTAAGAAATATTTCCTACCTGCATCCATCCTGACAGTTCTTCACCCTATCTTGTTGTTGTTGTTGGCCGGTCCAGCAGTGTGAAATATCATACGGCCAATGAGAATTCAATACTGCCGAAATCGCCTTGTAATATCCAATAGGATTTCTTGTTTTGGGCGGGGCAACTATTTCGTCCAATAAGAAGCCGCCGGACTCATTTTAGGCGGAACATTTTCGCAGATCTGTTGGTGTTGATTAGGGTGCAAGGAAAGCAATTTCAACGCGCTTTCTTTGCCACTTATAGTATGAAGATCAGCGAAACTTGGCAAACTGACCGCCTTGCCAGCCAAGAACAACTAAAGTAAACAGGAAAGAGAAGAGTCAGAGAAGAAAGGAATTTGTCCAACGTGTCCGTCCCGTGATCACTTGTTTACGGTCATGGCTAGTTGGGATATAGATTATGTCACACTGACGTCAAAAATGTATTTTTGTTATTGTATTTTAGCTAACTCTAACCATATTCCTAACCTTAATCTAATTTCTCATAACCTGCTGCGTAAATTCTCCTAACCTGCTACGAAAAGACAATTCTGTAAAATATTGACATAAACTGTATCCCTTCTAGGCAAAATCATTGTTTACCTCGTTCCCCTCAGTTTTCAACTCACCTGTAATAGTTTTATTATTATTTTATTATTATTATTTATTATTAATATTTATTGATTTGTGTTGAGCCAATAAATAACGACTCATTATTATTTGAATATCAGTCAGTTCTTCACAATTTACCCATGATCCATCACGGTTTTGATGCTCTCGATCGCGGTCGTCACTAGTTAACACAGCCACAAAGTCATAAACCCCACCTATTTCTGAAATGTATCTTCTTAAAATGATATATATATATTTTTTGTACCTAACCTTAACCCTAACCACACTGCTAACCTTATTTATCATTTTAACCTTGAATTAAGACCAAAGATATATTTTGTTTTCATTATTTAAATGTTTAGCCAATTGTGTTCAAAGATTCATCCTATAACATTGAAGAGTACCACATCAGTCATCGGCCAGAATTCATGGATCTACAGGCAACATCTGCACTGAGCTAAAGGCTAGAGCTGCCGTTTTCAAGGAGTGGGGCACTAATCCGGAAGCTTATAAGAAATCCTGTTAAACCGACGAGCCATCAAACAGTCAAAAAGTCAATACAGGACTAAGATCGAATCCTACTATGCCAGCTCTGATGCTTGTCGGCTGTGACAGGGCTTGCAAACTATCACGAATTACAAAGGTTAACCCATCCGCATGCTGCCCAGTGACGCAACCACGCATGAGAGCACCAGCTGTTCCGGACGACTGTGTGATCTCGCTTTCCATAGTTGATGTGAGTGAGACCTTTAAACAGGTCAACATTCACAAGTCCGCAGGGCCAGATGGATTACTAGGACGTGTACTCAGAGCATGCGCTGACAAGAGTCTTCACCATTTCTTAAATTGTAAATAGGGAGGTGCCGGGGGGAAAAAAAGTGAACTAGGTGTCTCTGAGGCACTGGAATGGACAAAAAAAAAAATCTAATTTAGAATAAAGCAGTGCATGCATATAATCACATTTGCAAAGTAGCATGGAGCAGTAGAGAAGACAGAAACAGTTGTACTTGGGTCTGGGAAGAATTTGGCCTTTTATAAACACATTGCAGGCACTTTTCAGACTTTAGTAGTATTTTTTAATACCACACAAATGATGGAAAAGACAGGTGACTTTGACACCGACAATCTGAGATCAATAAATGGACAAAATGGCCGATACTCTCATGCCAAAAGCGTATCTCTCTTGTATTACTTATTGTATTACTTCGTAAAACAATGTTCGCTCCATAGGCCTATGTGGAAGTTGATGAAATATTTGGATAGCCTAAAGTCAGAATAATTGTTTCACTTTTAAGCAGGAGTATTTGAAATATTGCAATAGGCTTGTTCTGGCTGCATGTGGTTCACTGACAGATTTGCTGTGCATTCTCAAGCTACAGCATATGCCTTGTGATTGGTCGACAGTAACACAATCCACAGCAGTGGTGGTTCCAGCTTGTATGGCTCCGTGGGCGAACCCCCCCCATTCAGCCAATTCTTACATTCAGGGCCGGCTCTGGCAAAGTTGGTGGGGTTATATCCTGCCTGTTGTCCCTGTCCGGCAGTATCATCGGATGGGGCCACAATGTCTCCTATCTCAGCCTCCAGTATTTATGCGTTGGGGGGCTAGGGTCAGTCTGTTATATCTGGAGTATTTCTCCTGTCTTATCCGGTGTCCTGTGTGAATTTAATTGCTCTCTAATTTTCTCTTTCTTTCTTTCTCTCTTTTGGAGGACCCGAGCCCTAGGACCATGCCTCAGGACTACCTGGCATGATGACTCCTTGCTGTCCCCAGTCCACCTGGCCGTACTGCTGCTCCAGTTTCAACTGTTCTGCATGCGCATATGGAACCCTGACCTGGTCACCGGACGTGCTACCTGTCCCAGACCTGCTGTTTTCAACTCTCTAGAGACAGCAGGAGCGGTAGAGATACTCTCAATGATCGGCTATGAAAAGCCAACTGACATTTACTTCTGAGGTGCTGACCTGTTGCACCCTCGACAACCACTGTGATTATTATTATTTGACCCTGCTGGTCATCTATGAACATTTGAACATCTTGGCCATGTTCTGTTATAATCTCCGCCCGGCACAGCCAGAAGAGGACTGGCCATCCCTCAGAGCCTGGTTCCTCTCTAGGTTTCTTCCTAGATTTTGGCCTTTCTAGGGAGTTTTTCCTAGCCACCGTGCTTCTACACCTGCATTACTTGCTGTTTGGGGTTTTAGGCTGGGTTTCTGTACAGCACTTTGAGATATCAGCTGATGTAAGAAGGGTTATATAAATACATTTGATTTGAATTTGATTTGACTCTAGCCTTTTGGGGGGCTCTAAGCGCGATTTGGTTGGCGTCTCATCTTACTGTTGAGAGTTAGAATAGGTGAATACACAAGGTGAATACACAGGGTGAATACACACGGTGAATACACAGGGTGAATACACAGGGTGAATACACAGGGTGAATACACAAGGTGAATACACAGGGTGAATACACAAGGTGAATACACAGGGTGAATACACAAGGTGAATACACAGGGTGAATACACAGGGTGAATACACAGGGTGCAAGTTCGAAATTTGGTTGTGCATCAGCAATTTTTCTCATGTTATGTCAGTCACTGACAGTCACTCTATTAGCCATGTCAGCAAAAAAATTTGATTGGTAAATTAGTCTAGCCAGCTTTCTAAACTAGTAGTTATCATGGCCAAATACCAATCAGGAATAATGGTCGGGGGCTGCTTTCCATGGTTCGGGCTAGGCCCCTTAGTTCCAGTGACAAATCCTCAGCACACAAAGCCAGGTCCATACAGAAATGGTTTGTCGAGATCGGTGTTGAAGAACTTGACTGGCCTGCACAGAGTCCTGACCTCAACCCCATTGAACATCTTTGGGATGAATTGGAACACCGACTGCGAGCCAGGCCTAATCGCCCAACCTCACGAAGGCTCGTGGTTGAATGGAAGCAAGTCCCCTGCAGCAATGTTTCAACATCTAGTGGAAAGCCTTCCCAGAAGAGTGGAGGCTGTTATAGCAGCAAAGGGGGGGACCAACTCCATATTAATGCCCCTGATTTAGAATGAGATGTTCGACAAGCAGGTGTCCACATACAATTATCATGTAGTGCATCTACCTCAATTACCTCGTACCCCTGCACATCAACTCCGTACTGGTACCCCGTGTATATAGCCATGTTATTACCTCGTACCCCTGCACACGGGATACCAGTACGGAGTCTGTGTATATAGCCATGTTATTACCTCGTACCCTTGCACATCGACTGGGTACTGCTACTCCCCTTATATAGCCATGTTATTACCTCGTACCCCTGCACATTGACTCAGTACTGCTACTCCCTGTACATAGCCATGTTATTACCTCGTACCCCTGCACATCGACTGGGTACTGCTACTCCCCGTATATAGCCATGTTATTACCTCGTACCCCTGCACATCCACTGGGTACTGCTACTCCCCGTATATAGCCATGTTATTACCTCGTACCCCTGCACATCCACTGGGTATTGCTACTCCCTGTATATAGCCATGTTATTACCTCATACCCCTGCACATCGACTGGGTACTGCTACTCCCCTTATATAGCCATGTTATTACCTCGTACCCCTGCACATCCACTGGGTACTGCTACTCCCTGTATATAGCCATGTTATTACCTCGTACCCCTGCACATCGACTGGGTACTGCTACTCCCTGTATATTGCCATGTTCTCGTTACTCATTGTGTATTTATTCATCCTATTATGTGCTTATTTATTTTGCTTATTATCATTACATTTTATTTTACTTTGTCCTGCATTGTTGGAGCTCAAGAATTTCACTGTACCCTGTAAATACATCTGCAACCTTGTACACGTGACAATTAAAACTAATCAAATTATTTTATTTTTCAAAAACATTCTCTCTCTGCATTGTTGGAAAGGCCCCGTAAGAAAACATTTCACTGTTCGTCTACACATGGTTGTTTACGACACAAGTGACTCAGTCAGTAGACCGTGGCGCTTGCAACATCGAGGCGTGTTGGTTCGGTTCCAGCTGGAGCCACCCAAACATTTTTATTTTATTTTATTTATTTATCCGTTATTTTACCAGGTAAATTGACTGAGAACACGTTCTCATTTGCAGCAACGACCTGGGGAACAGTTACAGGAGAGAGTAGGGGGATGAATGAGCCAATTGTAAACTGGGGATTATTAGGTGACCGTGATGGTTTGATGGCCAGATTGCGAATTTACATAAAATGTATTCATGCGTGAATACGTCGCGTTGGATAAGTGTCTGCTAAATGGCATATTATATTTGAACACAGCCATTTAGGTCTAGTGGGAAGATTAAAAAGCCTCTTCATTACCTTAACTTTCAACCATGCAAATGTTTAGCGTATCCTACAGTGATCAGAATAAAAGGTTCTCTACTATTGAAATAGACAAACGTTGTGTTATACTTGTATTGGACAGTAGGTGGCAGTAAATCATGATAAATAAAGTTGGCTATTCAAGACCGCATTTGGCAGACTTGGAATATTTGGTCTGACCATTCACTTGTTAGTAGGCTAAATTGGTATACCTTTTCAATGTATAATGCTGTTAATAAATAAGAAAACAAAAATGTTGAAATGTAAAACATTTTATTTCTGAAGACACTCAGTGCTGCATGCCAAATACAGTGTATGTGTAAGCTACTGTGTAGTTATTCACAGAATACAAATACATTTGTAGAAAACAGACAAAAATGTCTGAATGGGATTCAAGTTTCAGGTGATAAGAGTGATCCATAATTACACAATATTTTACAAAAAGACACACTTATTCACCCAGATTGTGTAAATTCACACACTCATCAACTACGTGGATCATGCAGACAAAACCTTAGAATCTAAACGATATTTCCATCCAAACTGAGGAATTCCGAATAATTTCACAAAATGTTCCTTTTCAAATCGTCATCAAAATAGGGGTTCTGGTCATTCTTGTTTTCAGCCACCAGGGAGAGTATGACCCCCTGGATGAAAATACTGGTTTATTTACAGGCACACTGTCTGGGCCCATATCCCCTTTGCTCGAACAGGTGTAGAACAGAAACTCAAAATGTATAGAAATATTCCATTGATTTGAATAGAATATTTGCCATTGAGTAATGCAAGCATAAAGCTCCTGGGTGGCACAGCATCTCAGTGCAAGAGGCGTCACTACAGACACCCTGGTTCGAATCCGGGCTGTATCACAACCGGCCGTGATTGGAAGTCCTATAGGGCGGCGCACAATTGGCCCAGCGTTGTCCGGGGTAGGCCGTCATTGTAAATAAGAAAATGTCCTTAAGCTGACTTGCCTAGTTAAATACATTTTATTAAAATAAAAACTAATTAAAGCAAGGAAAGTGACTCTCGGATGTAACTGAAGAAAAACAAATACAGAAATAGAATGAGTAGAAAGGACATTCGCATTCAAGTCAATGGTTGATGGGTGGCATTCCATTCTATAGATCTATATGACTAGACTACTACCTCACAATCCAGCTGGAGGATCTGTACAGCACGTCACAAAATATTGCCGTCAAGGTAAATAATAAATACCCTATAGTGTGTTCGAAGCGGACAAGGCTAATTCACATTGATGCTCCAGGCCAGTGCGTTTGTGAAGTCCCAAGGTGCTCGCCTGTGGCAGTGTTGGAGCAAACTTCTGCAGGTGTAAACAACAACAACATATCTAGACGCTAAAGCAGTGATGGCTGCCGCGCAGACAGAGGGACAGAGGGCGAGAGGAAGGGGAGGGAGGCTGGCTGGCCGGCCCCGAGTACCAGTCTGTTTGTGCAACTCCTTGTCACTCATTGTCATGACAAACATGGTTTGGCTTGACAATGACATCACTGGAGTTGTCAAGAGCAAAAAATGATCTGGGACCGGGCTTGCTTGTCCTGTCCTGTACTCCACTGATGGATAGGGGGTGGCTGTGTTCGTATAGGGCAGAATGCTCGTCGTGTGTCTGTGACCTTCCTCCTCCGTTGTCACTTGTCCCGGAGCAGGTAAAACACCATGGCCTTCAGGTAATGTCCACAGGCGCAGGCAGCAGACATCAACCAATGGGAGCGGAAGCTGGGGTCTGTGTTCACCACGCACTTTGTGATATCAGCCTGTGAGGGAAGAGAGAGATGACAGCAACTCAGAGAGAGGGAAGAGAATAAAGTAACTCAGATACTAGCCAGCATTATTGAAATATACACTACATAATCAAAAGTATGTGGACACCTGCTCATCTAACATCTCATTCCAAAATCAGGGGCATTAATATGGAGTTGGTCCCCCCCTTTGCTGCTATAACAGCCTCCACTTTTCTGTGAAGGCTTTCCACTAGATGTTGGAACATTGCTGCGGAGACTTGGTTCCATTCATCCAAAAGAGAATTAGTGAGGTCGGGCACTGATGTTGGGAGATTAGGCCTGTCTCACAGTCGGCGTGCCAATTCATCCCAAAGGTGTTCGATGGGGTTTAGGTCAGGGCTCTGTGCAGGCCAGTCAAGTTCTTCCACACCGATCGTGACAAACCATTTCTGTATGGACCTTGCTTTGTGCACGGGGGATTTGTCATGATGAAACAGTAAATCTATATACAGTGAGTGCAAATGAGGTAGGATAAGGGAGGTAAAGGCAATAAATAGGCCATGGTGGTGAAGTAAATACAATATAGCAATTAAAACACTGGAATGTGCAGAGGATGAATGTGCAAGTTGAGATACTGGGGTGCAAAGGAGCAAGATAAATAAATACATACAGTATGGGGATGAGGTAGATTGGATGGGCTGTTTACAGATGGGCTATGTACAGGTGCAATGATCTGTGAGCTGCTCTGACAGCTGGTGCCTAAAGCGAGACTTTTCCACTTTACAATAGCAGTACTTACAGTTGACGGGGGTCAGCTCTAGCAGGGCAGAAATTTGACAGATTGGCTTGTTGGAAAGGTGGCATCCCATGACAGTGCCACATTGAAAGTCACTGAGCTCTTCAGTAAGGCCATTCTACTGCCAATGATATGGAGATTGCATGGCTGTGTGCTCGATTTTATACACCTATCAGCAACGGGTGAGGCTGACATAGCCATATTCACTCATTTAAAGGGGTGTCCACATTTTTATTTTACCTCTGTTTAACTAGGCAAGTCAGTTAAGAACAAACTCTTATTTTCAATGACGGCCTAGGAACAGTGGGTTAACTGCCTTGTTCAGGGGCAGAACGACAGATTTGTACCTTGTCAGCTCGGGGGTTTGATCTTGCAACCTTCCGGTTACTAGTCCAACGCTCTAACCACTCGGCTACCCTGCCAAGGGCTAAGTCTCAATTCTTGCATCCGTTCTCCAACTGTCCCATCATGGATTTAACAATGGTTGGCACTCCTACAGCAATAAATACTGTTAAATCCACGAGGGGACTAGTGTGAGAGAAGGGTGGAAAATTAGGACACAGACCTTTGAGCAGAGGCTGGGCACTGATGTCACAAGGCAAAGTTTCAAAAGGCAGTGAGGGATTCCCTACACACACACACATCAATTTCCTTTAAACAGGGTGGGACCCTTTATGAGTTAGTCAGTAACCAAGGAATGTCTGATAAATAACATGCGTTAACAGGACTAGATTACCAAACGTGTTTGAGAGATGTTGGTCTCATCTAAAAAAAAAAAGTCAGGTTAAAAACGTTCATAAAAACTAAATTAAGAAAACGTATACACGATCACATAAAAAAAAGAAAGAGATGAAATGCAGCGAGTTAACAACTAAGCAACGTCTCAGCCAAACTCAACACTGTAATCTTAAACGACACATATTTCAACATACCACTTGAAAACAAAATGGTCAAAGGTTTAGAACAGCAGTAAAAACAGCACAATAAGGGGGAAGAATGAGTCATCAAGACAGGTTGCATCCATGTTGTTTCCAAGTCATTTCAACAACAACAAATTGATCTGATGACGTTGAAGCCATGTTGTTTCCAAGTCATTTCAACAACAACAAATTGATCTGATGACGTTGAATCCATGTTGTTTCCAAGTCATTTCAACAACAACAAATTGATCTGATGACGTTGAATCCACGTTGTTTCCAAGTCATTTCAACAACAAATTGATCTGATGACGTTGAATCCACGTTGTTTCCAAGTCATTTCAACAACAACAAATTGATCTGATGGACCTTGAATCCATGCAGACGACTGATTGGATTTGCAAAAAAGTAATTGACGTAAGGTACTTTCCTATTTTGTTTTTCACCTAACTTTTTACCTAAATCCAATGGTGAAATGATTTGTTGATTTCACGTTAGATGAAATCTCAACCAAAATGTCAATCAAAACTAGATGCTAAAAGGATGTCGGTGGCCACTGGGAGGCTACATCCACACAGTTCTACTAGCTAATAGTACAGCCATTTCCTTCAATGTTTTGGTGTATATCAGCATCAAACTCCAGTCCAATTCAACAGTTTATGATCTTTAATTATCTGGCGTGGTCAACTTCCAAACGGGCCATTCCAAGGTTGAGTCCAAATAGCACCCTATGGGTCCTGGTCGAAAGTAGTGCACTATATAGGGGAATCGGGGGTCGATTTGGGAACACAGGCCTGCTTCAGAGGGATTCTTGGTTGACTTTGCCAACAGAGCAGAGTTCACAGATTTAGGCCGAGGCTCTTTGCCAGGCCTCCTCTCAGCTTTGAATACCAGTTGAGCACCACGCTTTGCTCTCGAAGGATTTTCATCAGATGATCTCTAGAGCAAGACTATCTAAATCTATACGAGACATTTTTTGGGAGTTTCTTAAAGTAGTAGCTGAATTCAACTCAACAGCGAGACAATTGGCTTTTAGAAATAGCCGTTACAGACACCTCATGCTTTGAGGACAAAAGCCTTGAGTTAGTCAAAGTCAATGTGGAAAACACCCTGCCCTTCTACCATGTACAGGACAGGGAGTTGCGTTTTGCAGTCATGGTTGTATTGTGTTCAGGCTCTTGTTTCTCTCAGTTTTATTGAGCTAGTCTCTCAGTAGACACCTGGAGTGACATGTTCAGGACACCCCTGATTAGGTGGGTATGGAAGACCATGACCTATGACCTGCAGGCAGTCTGAATTCAAATATGTACACCATAGGGAAACGCATACAGGCATCACAGTCGTGCGACACGGAGTCTGCACTAACCTCACGTGGACAGACGACGACGACGTCAACAGAAATGGTACCAAAGATGATCGATCGATCATCTGACTAAATAACACAAGCTGTTAGTGCTGGGTTATCTGAGATGATGTCTGCACAGACATGGGCTTACTGTATGCACACTTTCTGTGATTAAAATAGCCCATGTCCGTCATCAACACACAGCCTTTCCTAAATAAACCTTCGAGGTGCACAGACTCAGTCAATCACTTGAACCGCAGGCAGGGCTCTAAAGTACGACCAATCATTTTGGTGTTTTATTCTGGGAGCACCGTGCGGCAAGACAAAAAAAACTAAAACGCATAACAATGTTTCGTCCGAACACTTTTCTACACTCCTCAAAATCACTCAACAGGCTGGCTAGCAGCACACAGTTCCTAGACGCTGTGCCTGTTCCTCTCAGATACTTCTAAACAATGCTGCTTTCCCAAGTTGCTTCTAAGTATGAATCCACGTGTTCTCTCTTTTATAATATTAGTTTGTCTATCTTGCTTTATGCTAAATGAGAGTTAGTTAATCTAAGGAAGCTGGCATGTGCCTAAAACTAAATCACTAATGCTAATTGCTAGCTAGCTAAATGCCCTTAAGATAAAATCCACTAGCTAGGGCAAAGCAAATGTTAGCTCTAATACAGGTTGCTACCAGTGGTGGTATATAATCAGCAAGTTGTTTGTGCAACGCATGTTCTCAATCAGATAGCCTAAAATATGTTTCTAAATGTAACATCTATGCATTAATTCAAACGCTATTAGGGTCCACTGGGAAACAGGCGAGGGGTCAATACAGGACTAAGATAGCTGGTGTAGTAGAGACTCTGACACTTGTAGGATGGGGAAGGGCTTGCAAACTATCACGGATTACAAATGAAAACCCAGCCGTGAGCTGTCCAATGACGCAAGTCTATCAGACGAGCTAAATGCCTTCTATGCTCGTTTCAAGGCAAGCAACAATGAACCATGTGTGAGAGCACCAGCTGTTCCGGAGCACTGTGTGATCACACTCTCCATAGTCGATGTGACACGTACTCAGAGCACGTGCTGACCATTCTGGCAAGTGTCTTCACTTACGACGCCTCTTCCCGCTCAGGAGACTGAAAAGATTTGGCATGGGTCCTCAGATCCTCAAAAAGTTCTACAGCTGCACTATTGAGAGCATCTTGACTGGCTGCATCACCGCTTGGTATGGCAACTGCTCGGCATCCGACCACAAGACGCTACAGAGGGTAGTGCGTACGGCTCAGTACATCACTGGGGCCAAACTCCCTGCCAATCAGGGCCTTTAGACCAAGCGGTGTCAGAGGAAGGCCCTAAACATTGTCAAAAAGACTCCAGCCACCCTCCTGCTACCGCATGGCAAGTGGTACCAGAGCGCCAAGTCTGAGAACAAAAGGCCTGAATACCTACCCATATACGTATTGTCACATTGCAGTTGTCTGAAGTGTTTTCTCCCTTTCTAGTAATTGTTTGTCTATCGGTAAAACTATGGTGCGGTAAGCATAGAAATAGTCAATAAAAATGGAACCTCGAACGTTCTATAGATTCTAATGTATTTCTGTTTCTCTTACCCATCCTCCTCTCCTCTTCAACCAGGAGACCAGGCTCTTGCGGACAAACTCCCCCATGCAGTCTACAATGGTGTGGACCATTGCTGGGTGACCATGCCTCACGCAGTCCACTGCCAGGGCACCAGCTACCGCATACAGGGACACCACCTTCCCCCACGTTATACCTGAGGAGAGATGCAGACAAGAGACTCAGACACGAAAACGTCCAGAATCAAACACCCGGGATACCCCTTTCACACACATTCCAATAATCTTAGCAGTGTCCAATGTACATTTATTTATTTAGCCATTTAATTTCAGCTTATTACAAAAAAAAAAGATGTAAAATCGTTACTTCTGACTGGATAGCAATTACATGAGATCATTGTTTGGGTTTTTACATGATCGTGCTGCCTGAAGGGAGGGAGGGTGACTGAGTGAGCCGAGTGGGTTTGAGGAGCTGACTGCATCTCTGCCAGGAACTCCTTTAGTGAAGGGAGACCGAGAGAGAAAGACATAACTAGATGTAGCCTCCAGGCATTCAGCCGACATGCCCATCCGCCAAACAATACATCATAAAAGGCAGTCTAAAACTGGTATATTATTCTTTATTAGCTCAGACAGCAGACGTTTAGCAAACTTGAAGCCCTTGTTTTTCAGTCAGGATTTTAACTAGTACGCTACCATTTATGGTAATGTGTTCAGACTATGGAGGACAGTGAATAGCCCTACATTGACATTGATGCACAGACTCATTCCTTTGTAGAAATCAGCTCCTTTCACGTCTAAGGATCATAGGAGGGATTTACCACTACTTTGGAATCCAGATATTTCTAGGGAGTGAAAATGTAAAAGAATCAACTGACAACATAATGGACTGTGTGTGTGTGTGTAATGTAAGGTTTTAAGTCCAAGGTCATGGATTCAACGATCATTCCCTGACAGAATGGGATCATGTTAATCACCACAACTAGACTTTGGTTAGTCTCTTGTGACAGACTAACTATGGACCATTCCCCCCCCCAAAAAAAAAATAATTTTAAAAAGCCATTTAACAGATGCTTTTATTCAATGCAACTTAAGGCGTCAGCACGCTTCAGTTCAGCTGAAACCTAGCCGAGTTAAAAACAAATGTGCTCGCATACTACCTTAATTAATAAAAATACCTTCATTTGAAAAACGAGAAAAGTAGTACTGTTTGTCCATTTTGAGACGCCGTAGCCAGTGTACACTTCCTAAAAAGTCAGATTTAATCTAAGATACACTACTACATGGCCAAAAGTATGTGGATATCTGCTCGTCGAAGATCTCATTCCAAATAATGAGCATTAATATGGAGTTGGTCCCCCCCCGTTGCTGCTATAACAGCCTCCAGTCTTCTGGGAAGGCTTTCCACTAGATGTTGGAACATTGCTGTGGGGACATGCTTCCATTCAGCCAGAAGCGCATTAGTGAGGTCGGGCACTGCTGTTGGGAGATTAGGCCTGGCGCGCAGTCTGCATTCCAATTCATCCCAAAGGTGTTTGGTGGGGATGAGGTAAGGGCTCTGTGCAAGCCAGTCATGTTCTTCCAAACCGATCTTGACAAACCATGTCTGTATGGACCTTGCTTTGTGAAAGTTGGAAGCACAGAATCTTCTAGAATGTCATTGTATGCTGTAGCATTAAGATTTCCCTTCACTGGAACTAAGGAGCCCAAACCATGAAAAAAACAGCCCCAGACCATTATTCCTCTTCCACCAAACTTTACAGTTAACACTATGGTAGTGTTTTCCTGGCATCTGCCAAACCCAGAGTTACAGTCTCTACTCTACAGGCGCACGGTGCCCAGAGTGCTATGCTGTACAGTCCCCTGAAGCGCTAAGAGACAGCCAAGACTGAATGTGTACAAAAATGTCAGAAAATGTATATTTTTACCTTTCTCACAGAACTATGCTTGGCCCCTGCCAGTAAATCACTTTTAAAAAAAAGAGACCTGTAAAGAGCGGTGTAACACCATA
>NC_048569.1:95456928-95576928 GCF_013265735.2 Oncorhynchus mykiss | reverse complement strand
TAATATAATGTTTTTCATACCCTGCATACCCTACATTACTCATCTCATATGTATATACTGCACTGTATACCATCTACTGCATCTTGCCATCTTTATGTAATACATGTATCACTAGCCATTTTAAACAATGCCACTTTTATGTTTACATACCCTACATTACTCATCTCATATGTATATACTGCACTCTATACCATCTTTTGCATCTTGCCTCTGCTGTTCTGTACCATCACTCATTCATTTATGTTTATGTACATATACTTTATCCCTTTACACTTGTGTGTATAAGGTCGTTGTTGTGGAATTGTTAGGTTAGATTACTCGTTGGTTATTACTGCATTGTCGGAACTAGAAGCACAAGCATTTTGCTACACTCGCATTAACATCTGCTAACCATGTGTATGTGACAAATAAAATAGGATTTTATTTGATAAGCTCGAGGCCCTGGGTCTGAACCCTGCCCTATGCAAATGTGTCCTGTACTTTCTGACGGACCACCCCCAGGTTGTGAAGGTAGGAAACCTCCACCTCACTGATCCTCAACACTGGGGCCCCACAAGGATGCGTGCTCAGCCCCCTCCTGTACTCCCTGTTCACCCATGACTGCATGGCCAGGCACGCCTCCAACTCAATCATCAAGTTTGCAGACGACACAACATTAGTGTTGCCTGATTACCAACAATGACGAGACGGCCTACAGAGAGGAGGTGAGGGCCTTGGGAAAGTGGTGCCAGGAAAATAACCTCTCACCTAAAGTTAACAAAAACCAAGGAGCTGATCGTGGACTTTAGAAAACAGCAGAGGGTGCACCCCCGCATCCACATCGACGGGACCGCAGTGGAGAAGGTGGAAAGCTTCAAGTTCCTCGGCGTACATATCACTGACAAACTGAAATGAACCACCGCCAGAGACAGTGTGGTGAAGAAGGTGCAAACAGCGCCTCTTCAACCTCAAGAGGCTGAAGAAAGTTGGCTTGGCACCTAAAACCCTCACAAACCTTTACAGATGCACAATTGAGAGCATCCTGTCGGGCTGTATCACATTCTGGTACGGCAGCTGCACCACACCGCAAGGCTCTCCAGAGGATGGTGCAGTCTGCCCAACGCATCACCGGGGGCAAACTACCTGCCCTTCAGGACACCTGCAGCACCCGATGTCACAGGAAGGCCAAAAAGTTCACCAAGGACAGCAACCACCCAATCCACTTTCTGTTCACCACGCTATCATCCAGAAGGTGAGGTCAGTACAGGTGCATCACAGCTGGGACTGAGAGACTTAAAAACCGCCTCTATCTCAAGGCCATCAGACTGTTAAATAGCCATCACTAACATTGGAAGTTGCTGCCTATATACATAGACTTGATATCATTGGCCACTTTAATAAATGGAACACTAGTCACTTTAATGATGTTTACATATTTTCCATTACTCATCTATTATGTATATACTGTATTCTATATTAATCTACTGCCTATGCCGCTCTGACATTGCTCGTCCAAATAAATATATTCTTAATTCAATTTCTTTACTTTAGATTTGTGTGTATTGTTGTGAAATTGTTAGATATTACTACACTGTTGGAGTTAGAAACACAAGAATTTCGCTACACCCGCAATAACCTCTGCTAAACCCTTGTATGTGACAAATACAATTTGATTTGAAACACACACACACACACACACACACACACACACACACACACACACACACACACACACACACACACACACACACACACACACACACACACACACACACCCACACACACACACACACACACCCACACACACACACACTACATGCCCGGTGCAGGCAGGAAACTAACAGGTGGAATTAAGCATAATTCACATGATTATAATACACAGAGCATCGGTCTTAAAAGGATGTTCTTTATTTGAAGCGGGTAAAGCTTACTGTATATTAAAACATATGGAGGCAATTTCATCAATGCATTGTATTCTGAAGTCTAAACCATACTGTAGTAGGCTAATGGGGACCATTTGATTTGGATAATGTAGGCCTATTTGAGTAGGTCAATTGTTTGTAAAGAGATTGTATATGAAGCTTCAGGGTCATTCAACTCTATCTGTGATGATATCAGTATACACCCCCCCCCCCCCCCCCCCCCCCCCCCCCCCCCACCCCCCATCCATCAAAAAGCAGGAGCAAGGCTAGCAGAGCGCCAGCTCCACCACAGAACAGTCAAGTTAGCTTGGTACAGAGACAGAGATAATCAGCTCAGCTAGGGTGTAATCATGCAGGTGCTATAAGCTGGTGAAGTGTGGAAAGAAGACAACTGGTAAAGTGTGGGAAGAAGACAGCTGATATTCTCAAGTATTCGCAGGGAGTCAGGAAGCAGGAAGCAGAAGGAGAGTTTGATAACAAAGATGCAAGGCAAATGATCAAAAACAGGAGATGCTTACTGAACATGAAAACAAACCAATACGGCCTGATGAATGAGGCTACTGAGGCCTAAATAAAGGGAAGGCAATCAAGGTGATGATGAAGTCCAGGTGTGCTTAATAATGGGGAGCAGGTGTACGTAATAATGGTTGCCAGGGACGATGGTTAGTAGACTGGCGATGTCGAGCGCTGGAGAAAGGGAGCGAGAGTAGGCATGACAGTTCACCCCCTCCCACCCCAACACGTTGCTCCAGCTACAGGACAACGCCGGCCCGAGGGCGAGGAGCGGGCCGATCCGGTGGGCGGAGATGGAAATGCAGGACAACGCCGGCCAGGAGGACTGCCCGAGGGCGAGGAGCGGGCCGATCCGGTGGGCGGAGATGGAAATCCAGGACAACGCCGGCCAGGAGGACTACCCGAGGGCGAGGAGCGGGCGATCCGGTGGGCGGAGATGGAAATGCAGGACAACTCCGGCCAGGACGACTGCCCGAGGGTGAGGAGCGGGCCGATCCGATGGGCGGAGATGGAAGTCCCGGACAATGTCGGGGTCCAGGATGTCGACCGTCGGAACCCAACAGCGCTCCTCTGGGCCGTTCCAGGTACAGAAGCCATGACATCGGCAGGGACCTAATGGTAAAGATGGCGCCGGAGAAGAAGGCTGACATTTTACGTGTTCCTAACCTATTGTGTTTTTTTTGTTTGTTTCTTTGCCCTGTTGAACTTATTTTTTTTACTGATTTTGTACATAATGTTGCTGCCATCGTCTCTTATGACCGAAAATAACTTCTGGACATTAGAACTGCGATTACTCACCAAGAACTGGCAGAATCAATTTTTTTATTTAATGAGTCCCATGAGCCCGACGTGAATTACATACGGGAACAGGTCCAGATGCCCGTAATTTGCATGAAGAGAAGGTGGAGAAAAAGGGGCCAGAGGACGGGCTGCCTTCTGAGAACTTGTGGGTGATTGAATAAACCCCCACTGCCTTCCATTCTGCTAGCTAACATGCAATTATTGGAAAATAAAATCGACAACCTACGAGGAAGATTAAACTACCAACCGGACATTAACAACTGTAATGCCTTATGCTTCATAGAGTCGTGGCTGAACGACGACATTATCAACATACAGCTGGCTGGTTATATGATGTATCGGCAAGATAGAACAGCAGCGTCTGGTAAGACAAGGGGCTGTGGACTATGTATTTTTGTAAATAACAGCTGGTGCACGATATCTAAGGTATCTAAAGTTGCTCGCCTAAGGTAGAGTATCTCATGATAAGCTGTAGACCACACTATCTACCAAAGGAATTTTCATCTGTATTTTTCGTAACTGTCTACATAGCACCACAGACTGATCCTGGCACTAAGACTGGACTCAATGAGCTGTATTCCGCCATAAGAAAACAGGAAACTACTCACCCAGAGGCAGCGCTCCTAGTGGCCGGGGACTTTAATGCAGGGAAACTTAAATCCGTTTTACCAAATTTCTATCAACATGTTAAATGTAAAATCAGAGGGAAAAAACTCTTGACGGCCTTTACTCCACACACGGAAACGCATAGTTCAAAGTTCTCCCTCGCCCTACATTTGGCAAATCTGACCATAATTACACAATAAAAAATTAAAGCAGGAAGCACCAGTGACTCAATCAATAAAAAAGTGGTCAGATGAAGAAGATGCTAAGCTACAGGACTGTTTTTCAAGCACAGACTGGAATATTTCCGGGATTCCTCCGATGGCATTGAGGAGTACACCAAATCAGTCATTGGCTTCATCAATAAGAGCATCGATGACGTCGTCCCCACAGTGACCGTACGTACATACCCAAACCAGAAGCCATGGATTACAGGCAACATCCGCACTGAGCTAAAGGCTAGAGCTGCGGCATTCAAGGAGCGAGACTCTAACCCGGAAGCTTATAAGAAATCCCGCTATGCCCTCCGACGAACCATCAAACAGGCAAAGGGTCAATACAGGACTAAGATCGAATCATACTACACCGGCTCTGACGCTCGTCGGAGGTGGCAGGGCTTGCAAACCATTACAGACTACAAAGGAAAGCACAGCCGAGAGCAGCCAAGTTACACGAGCCTACCATTCTCATCGATGGAGCTGTAGTGGCGCAGGTTGAGAGCTTCAAGTTCCTTGGTGTCCACATCACCAACAAACTAACATGGTCCAAGCACACCAAGACAGTGATGAAGAGGGCACGACAAAACCTATTCCCCCTCGGGAGACTGAAAAGATTTGGCATGGGTCCTCAGATCCTCAAAAGGTTCTACAGCTGCACCGTCGAAGCACTGGTTGCATGCCTGCCTGCTATGGCATCTGCTCGGCCTCCGACCCCAAGGCACTACAGAGGGTAGTGTGTACAGCCCAGTGCATAACTGGGAGCAAGCTTTCTGCCATCCATGACCTCTAGACTAGGCGGTATCAGAGGAAGGCCCTAAAAACTGTCAAAGACTCCAGCCACCATAGTCAAAGACTGTTCTTTCTGCTACCGAACGCCAAGCGGTACCGGAGCGCCAAGTCTAGGTCCAAGAGTCTTCTAAACAGCTTCTACCCCCAAGCCATAAGACTCCTGATCATCTAATCAAATGGCTACCCAGACTGGCCCCCCCTCCCTATTTGACACTGCTGCTGCTCTCTGTTGTTAGAATCTATGCAAAGTCACTTTACCTATATGTACATATTACCTCAACTAACCGGTGCCCCAGCACATTATTTTTCTTTTTCATATATATATTTTTAAATGCATTGTTGGTTAGGGGCTCGTAAGTGACTAATACAATTCGATTTGATTTGATTTGATAGGAAGGGGTCCCATCGATGTCCAGGGTCCTCTGCCGTCGAGAGAGGGCGACATCAGCCAGGGGACCAGGAAACACCGGTCTGAAGGAGGGAAACATGAAAAGTGGGTGAGATCCGGTAGTTGGTGGCGAGTTGTAAATGGTAAGTTACCTCATTAACCTTCCAGAGGACCTTGAAGGGCCCCACAAACCTGGAAGCAGGGCAGGCGGAGCAGGAGGTTCCTGGTGGAGAGCCACACGTGATCACCACGATGGAACACAGGAGCTTCAATGCGGTGGTGGTCTGCCTGATCCTTTCGGATGGCGGGCGGCACGCTGGAGCCTCACGTAGGCGGCGTTCCACACCTCTTCTGCATGACGGAAATGCTCGTCCACTGCAGGGACTGTCTGGCTCGGTGTCCACGGAGCCAGGGCCGGCTGATTTCACAGGTCTCACTGGAAGAGAGTCAGCCCGATGGAGGAGTGATGAAGTGAGTACTGAGCGTACTCAGCCCAGGGAAGGAACTAGGCCCTCTCCTCCTGTCGGTCCTGACAGTGACTCCTTAGGAACCTACCCAGTTCCTGATTGGTCATCTCCAAGGCCCCCAGTATCTCCATGAAGGCTCCATACCCGCGACGTGAATTGGGGGCCACTATCGGAGACAATGTCCTCCGGAAGGACATAGTGCCGGAAGACCTGCTGGAACAGTGCCTCAGCAACCTGGAGAGCAGTAGGGTGGTCAGAGAGAGAGGGATAAAAGGGGACCAGATGGGACCTAGGCTGCTGAGGCACGGGAAGGGAAAGTAGTTTACCTGCTGGAGCGTGCCGGTGAGATTTGGTTTGGGAACAAATGGAGCAGGAGTTGACATAGCAGGTGATGTCCTGTGCCAGGGTGGGCCACCAGTATTTATCGGAGAGGTATTGGATAGTGCGGGTGATACATGGGTGTCCAAAGGTGAGGGATGTGTGTGCCCTGGTCAACCGTCGATCTCTTACCCCCATGTGGACGTAGATACGTTCTGGAGGGCTGGGTTTATATGTATTTGGCTAAGGTGTATGCAAAAACAGCTCATTGATGTGAGGTCAAAGGAGAATGGCAAGAATCGTGCAAGCTAACAAAGGCCTGTGGCACTGCATCTCAGGGCTAGAGGCGTCACTACAGACCCTGGTTCGATTCCAGGCTGTATCACAACCGGCCGTGATTAGGAGTCCCTTAGGGCAGTGCACAATTGGCCCAGTGTCGTCCGGGTTAGGGTTTTGCCGGGGTAGGCCGTCATTGTAAACTGACTTGCCTCGTTAAAATTTCTCGGGGCGGCAGGTAGCCTAGGGGTTTGAGCGTTGGACGAGTAACCGAAAGGTTGCGAGATCGAATCTCCGAGCTGACAAGTTAAAAATCTGTCGTTCTGCCCCTGAACAAGGCAGTTAACCCACTGTTCCTAGGCCGTCATTGAAAATACGAATTTTAACTGACTTGCCTTGTTAAATAAAAAAATAACAGCCGGTCCACAAACAGGCAAATAACGGCGCAGAACAGCATCTCGGAACAGACCTCTTTGTCACGGATGGGCTATTGCAGTAGAAGACCACACCAGGATCCACTCCTATAAGCTAAAAACAAGAAGAAGCTGCTCTAGTAGACACGCTGGACAATTGGCAGAGTCAAGATTCGGCATAAAGCATCATGAGTCCGTGGCTCCATCCTGCCTGTTGTCAACTGTACAGGCTGGTGGCGGTGGTGTACTGGTGTGGGGAAATATTTTCGTGGCACAAGTTAGGTCCCTTGATACCAATTGAGCAACGTTTCCATACCCCCAGAGAATTCAGGCTGATCTGGAGGCAAAGGTGGGATCCAACCCAGTACTATTGTAACGGCCGTCGTCTGTGGAATAAGGTGAGGACCAATGGGCAGCGTGGTACGTGTTCATCTTTTTAATAAAGTAAACTGAACACTGAATAACAAAACAACAAAGAAACAACCGGAACAGTTCTGTCTGGTGTAGACACACAAAGACTGAAAACAACCACCTACAAAACATAATCGAAAACAGGCTACCTAAATATGATTCTCAATCAGGGACAACGATTGACCTTTGATTGAGAACCATACCAGGCCAAACACAGAAATAGAAAATCATAGAAAAACTAACATAGACAACCCACCCAACTCATGCCCTGACCATACTAAAACAAAAGACAATACAAATGAGCTAAGGTAAGAACGTGACAGTACCCCCCCCCCCCCCCCCCACCCCCCCAAAAGGTGCGGACTCCGGACGCAAAACCTAAACCTATAGGGGAGGGTCTGGGTGGGCGTCTGTCCGCGGTGGCGGCTCTGGTGCGGGACGTGGACCCCAGTCCACCATAGTCCTTCTCCGCCTCTCTACCTGCCTCCATGGCCTCTTTAACGCGGCGCCCCTCGCCGCCGACCTCGGACTGGAAACCCAAACTACGGGTCCCGAATGGACGGAAGATTCTGGCAGCACCGGACAGACGGGAGATTCCGGCAGCACCAGACAGGTGGGAGACTCCGGCAGCACCGGAGTGAAGGGCGATTCTGGCAGCTCCTGGCTGACTGACGGATCTGGCAGCTCCTGGCTGACTGACGGCTCTGGCAGCTCCTGGCTGACTGACGGCTCTGGCAGCTCAGGACAGACTGGCGGCTCTGGCAGACTGTTTTGGTTGTTTTCTTTGTTGTTTTGTTATTCAGTGTTCAGTTTACATTAAAAAAGGTGACCACGAACCACGCTGCGCATTGATCCTCACCTTCTTCCCAAGACAGCCTTCCTCCCATTCCTCCAGCCAAATCACAGGTAGGCTTTTACAAATATGTGCAAATCAGCCATTCTATGCAGTATTCTATTATACACTGAATTCTATGGCACGTTGGTTAATTGTCAGCCATTGTTGCCATCAATGCTAGATAGTGCTTTTGATAGTTTTCAATATTGGCTGTACTAGAGAATTTAAAACCTTTTTTTTTGTAAGAACTTAAAGTCAGCAAAAAAAGAAACGTCCTCTCACTGTCAACTGTGTTTATTTTCAGCAAACTTAACATGTGTAAATATTTGTATGAACATAACAAGATTCAACAACGGGGACATAAACTGAACAAGTTCCACAGACATGTGACCAACAGAAATTGAATAATGTGTCCCTGAACAAAAGAGGGGTCAAAATCAAAAGTTACAGTCAGTATCTGGTGTGGCTACCAGCTGCATTAAGTACTGCAGTGCATCTCCTCCTCATGGACTGCACCAGATTTGCCAGTTCTTGCTGTGAGATGTTACCCCACTCTTCCACCAAGGCACCTGCAAGATCCCGGACATTTCTAGGGGGAATGGCCCTAGCCCTCACCCTCCGATCCAACAGGTCCCAGACGTGCTCAATGGGATTGAGATCTGAGCTCTTCGCTGGCCATGGCAGTACACTGACATTCCTGTCTTGCAGGAAATCACGCACAGAACGAGCAGTATGGCTGGTGGCACTGTCATGCTGGAGGGTCAGGATGAGCCTGCAGGAAGGGTACCACATGAGAGAGGAGGATGTCTTCCCTGTAACTCACAGTGGTGAGATTGCCTGCAATGACAACAAGCTCAGTCCGATGATGCTGTGACAAACCGCCCCAGGCCTTGACGGACCCTCTACCTCCAAATCGATCCCGCTCCAGAGTATAGGCCTTGGTGTAACACTCATTCCTTTGACGATTAACGCGAATCTGACCATCACCCCTGGTGAGACAAAACCGTAACTCGTCAGTGAAGAGCACTTTTTGCCTGCCCTGTTTGGTCCAGCGATGGTGGGTTTGTGCCCATAGGTGACGTTTTTGCCAGTGATGTCTGGTGAGGATCTGCCTTACAACAGGCCTACAAGCCCTCAGTCCAGCCTCTCTCAACCTATTGCGGACAGTCTGAGCACTGATGGATGGATTGTGCGTTCCCTGGTGTAACTCGGGCAGTTGTTGCCGTTCTGTACCTGTCCCGCAGGTGTGATGTTCGGATGTACCGATCCTGTGCAGGTGTTGTCACATGTGGTCTGCCACTTCGAGGATGAACAGCTGTCCATCCTGTCTCCCTGTAGCGCCGTCTTAAATGTCTCACAGTACGGACATTTAAATGTATTGCCCTAGCCACATCTGCAGTCCTCATGCCTCCTTGCAGCATGCCTACGGCACGTTCACACAGATGAGCAGGGACCCTGGGCATCTTTCTTTTGGTGTTTTTCAGAGTCAGTAGAAAGTCCTCTTTAGTGTCCTAAGTTCTCATAGCTGTGACCTTAATTGACTACCTTCTGTAAACTGTTATTGTCTTAACGACAGTTCCACAGGTGCATGTTCATTAATTGTTTATGGTTCATTGAACAAGCATAGGGAAACAGTGTTTAAACGCTTTACAATGAAGATCTGTGACGTTATTTGGATTTTTACGAATCATCTTTGAAAGACAGGGTCCTGAAAAAGAGATGTTTCTTTTTTTTGCTGAGTTTATATATATACTGTATATATATATATATTTTTTTGTGTTCTCTTGTTTTGTACTGGTCTGTTGTTACGACCCAATGATTCATCTGAAAGAAATGTGCATCCTGCAGGCACGGATCAAAGCTGGCGAGAGTATTTCTATTATCATTTTATTAACGAAAGCATAAAGATGTTGATGAAGGAGCCTCATTTGCCTCATGATCCATCCCAGTTGATATTCTGTGGAACCATGTGAAAGTCAGCGGCCCAAAATATTTATTTATTTCTGAGAAACCTCAAAGCCCACCGTGCCTATTTTTTGGATTAGGACATCCCGGCTGGCCAAACCCTTCCCTAAACCGGACGACCACAATTGTATGTCACGACATGAGCATCGAACCACTATGTGTAGTAACGCAGCGGTGTCTTAAACCACTCGGGAGGCCCCATCCACAAAGTTTTTACTGCTGATCAATTGCCTTGCACAAAGTATCAAAATGCAGAGAGGTGTTGGCAAGAGTCTATTGTCCTGCTAATAGCCCATAACGGCTATTAAAATAAATGGTGTCCAGGTCAGGATAACCAAAACATTTCTTTATTAAAGACTATCAGAAAGAATGTTGGTACTTATTTATTTAGATCCAAAGCCATGAATGAATGAGTCACTCAGCTTTATGTAAGTGCCGAGGCTATATGACTGTGCCATCAACTTGATTATTTTAGCAGACATCACTTGCTTATATTCAACACATATATCTTAAGAATATCATGGAAGATAATTTAACATTTTAGTTTCTCTTAGAATAAAAACCTTATTGTAACAACAGTTTTAGTCAGTAATACTGACGAGTAGAAACCCCCCAAAATAAGTGTATTTTTCAGGGTGTGCATGTGCAGGACAGAGGAATAGCAATTCTTACACTTTGTTCTAAATTCAATCACCTTTTTCATCCTCATCATTCAGTTCATCGAAATTAAATATTGAAGTTGTACACGATTATCAGTTTCTATGTAGGTTTATGTCACCCATTCATTGTCAGTTAGAGACACAGTAGCGCCTTGCGACCCAAAAGCATAATCAGTACTCTAACTCCCCCTTGTGGTGGTCTGGAGCAATGAAGTGGTGAAGCAGGGTACCGTAGTAATCCACAAATTACGTCTAAGTACCGCAGCATAATCTCAAAACTTCTAATTGAGCAATACTCTTGACTTTTAATTATGTGTGGTGAGCTTTTAGTTCAAGTGGCTGCTACACAGAGTTAGTGGAGAGGAGGAGTAGCTAGCTAGCTAGTTAGCTAACCATCAAGCTACAAAGCCCTGAGCACGGGACGTTGAGGACAGGATATCGAGGTGCGCTGCTGAGACTGTCTCACTGACTCGGACTGGCTCCGTCCTCCGCGACGTCCATGGCTGAAGTTCCATCTCTATGCCATCATATCTGCTTCAATTCATCTTTCATCCTTCCACTCCCTAACTTACAACCTGTGTTATAATGTTATTGTTTTGTAAATGTTTTTTGTAGTTTATGTGCTTTTATATATGCAATTAATCTAAGAACTGCCATGTATAGAAAAATTAAATATCGCATCATTCTCTCTGCATTACCAGCAAGGGGTCAATACCACCATTCTTCTGGCAATACCAGTAAAAGGTCAATACCACAATTCTCCCAGCATTACCAGCAAGGGGTCAATACCACCATTCTTCTGTCATTACCAGCAAAAGGTCAATACCACCATTCTCTCGGCATTACCAGCAAAGGTTCAATACCACCATTCTCCCAGCAAGGGTTAAATATCACCATTATCCCACCATTATCAGCAATGGGCCAATACCACCATTCTCCCAGCATTATCAGCACACCCGGTATTACCAGCAACGGGTCAATACCACCATTCTCCCGGCATTACCAGCAAGGGGTCAATACCACCATTCTCCCAGCATTGCCAGCAAGGGGTCAATACCACCATTCTCCCAGCATTGCCAGCAAGGGGTCAATACCACCATTCTCCCGGCATTACCAGCAAGGGGTCAATACCACCATTCTCCCGGCATTACCAGCAAGGGGTCAATACCACCATTCTCCCGGCATTACCAGCAAGGTGTCAATATTGTGAACCACAAGTGGCCAAAGATTCTAAAGGCTAAAATAAATGAAAAATCAGTCGCAAAGTAAAACCGTCTGGAAGCCTTTTTTCCCCAGAGCTCATGGGTGCACAATAGGAGAGCAAGATTGTCAAAGATAAGAGATTCACCACTACTGTAAAAATCCAATTCCTGCAGAGTAGGAAGTGATAGAGCTCCGGTCTGCTCCTACTGTATGTTCTCCTCTGAAAGATCATATCATCGACTTGACCATGTTGTGTTAGACTGAAAGCATTCCACAAACAGTTTAAATTGACATAAACCTCCAAGGAAACAACTGTGGAAAAACAGCCAAAAGAAAATACACGATCAAAAGATTGGATTATCATTATCTAACATTATTATTTTGGAAGTACACGTTATATTCTCCCAATTTTTTAATTTTTTAATTTTTAAATTAGTAAATAATTGAAAATCTCAACGAGCCTCAGGGTTCCTCCTTATTCTTAGAATCTCTCAAGAAACTTTTATAACTAAGTCCATTGTATGTATTTTAATTGAATTGTAGGCCTTTTGTCCATTTAAAACTTATGATAAGAAATGCTAGCCAGCTTGCGAATGGTAAGCTTTAAACAAACATGGAACAGAAGTGTAAGGTTCCCAGAGGAACTCTCTGCTCTGAAATTCATGAGTAGTGCTGCCTCCGTTTCAAGACGAGGAACTCTCTGCTCTGAAATTCATGAGAAGTGCTGCCTCCGTTTCAAGACGAGGAACTCTCTGCTCTGAAATTCATGAGAAGTTCTGCCTCCGTTTCAAGAAGAGGAACTCTCTGCTCTGAAATTCATGAGAAGTTCTGCCTCCGTTTCAAGAAGAGGAACTCTCTGCTCTGAAATTCATGAGAAGTATTGTATTTTACAATTAGAGGAAATGTGAGTAAGATTTTGTTTTATTGCAGGTATTGTGCACAGGAATTCCAAAAATGATGTCCCAGATTTTTTTTTTTGGGGGGGGGGGGGATCAACAGGAATCACTCCTGTTTATTTTTCAAAGACGAGTCACAGTCTTCAAGACAGGTTGGTTGAAAGACCCGCTACATGGAATGACGCCACCTGTTGGAGGACAAAGGGACCTTTCACGCCATCTGAGACATACATTCCTCTCCTCCCCCTCATTGTGTCAGGGCGTAACCTTTTCTACCCCCCCCCCCCCCCCCCCCTTCAAAACACACCAACTCTTTCCAATTGAGTTGTTGTTGCTGCCATTGCTATTGGCTTTCAATAAGGCGTGGGGTTATCAGAGAGTGAAGGAGAAATTGCCTTGGCTCTGCCGTGGCCCTGATTGCACTATCGTAGCCGTCAGGGAGGCTCTTTATAAAGGGAGGGCGCTGGGGAGAGCGAGGTGGCGGCTGGCGTTTGTCCCCCTGATAAATCAGCCGGTGCTGGCAGCCTGCTCTCTGCTCCGTGCAGCCAGGCTGCTTCCGCCACGCTGCCGCAGTTCAGGGCCGTCTCTTGGCAAGGCAAGCCCCCTTTTCTCCAACATAACAGTCTCTAACAGAACAGGACAGGGCTTCTCCCTGCCCCCCCCCCCCCCCCTCTCTCTTTCTCCCTCTCCTCTGTTGCCCTTGTCAAGGTTTATTTGTTTATCCCTGAACCACCCCACCATCACCATCGCCACTCCTACCCCTCTCTCTCTCTCTCCACCACCCCTACCCTTCTGTCTCTGCACCCCACCACCCTTACCCCTCTCTCTCTCTCTCCACGCCACATTGTTTTTAACCCTGCCAAAATTATTCTCGCCTCCCCTATCTTATTCTGCATATTTTCCCCACTTAATTTATTAAATTAGGAAATGTTGTGGTGTTGTTGTGGGGATTAATTGATTTCTGTCTCCATTGCTGCTGCTTTTTATTGTTTCTCTATATTAGTGTAAATTTTCTCTCTTTTATAGAGATGACTGACTGGAGCCTGGGAAGTACTGCACCACACAGCAACCTCACAGAATAAACATTAGATTGGTTTTGTCGTGATAAACGTCAGATACTGAAAATGTACAACGTTAAGATCTGAGCCTCGAACTCAGCTAACCTACTGTCAGTAGTCAGAACACACCGTGACAGAAATCACGTAATGTACAGTGACTGTCAGTACTCAGTACCCACCGTGACAGAAATCACGTAATGTACAGTGAGCACCTAGTGAAAGTCTACACACCACTTGCATAGTGTTCACATTTTGCTGCCTTAAAATAAAAAATTAAAAAATAAAAGTGAGAGAAATTGAATAGAAAATAAAAACAAAACGAAGATGTCCTGATTGCACACGTCTTCACGGCCCAAAGTTCATACCTGGTGGATGCACCTTTGGCAGCCATTACAGCTCTAAATCATTTTGAGTCATATTTTACTAACTTTTCACAACTACTAAGTCAACTTTTTGTATTTTGTTTTCATCATAATTGTTCCAGCTCAGTAAATTTTGAATCATTGATGGCCAGCAATATTCAATATTCATAAACAACAGGTGTGGACTAACAGTGAAATGCTTTGTAAACAACAAGTGTAGACTAACAGTGAAATGCTTATTTATAGGCCCTTCCCAACAACGCAGAGAGATAAAACATTTAAATAATAGAAAAACAATAACAGGAGGAATAAATACACAATGAGTAACGATAACTTGGCTATATACAATAAATACACAATGAGTAACGATAACTTGGCTATATACAATAAACACACAATGAGTAACGATAACTTGGCTATATACAATAAACACACAATGAGTAACGATAACTTGGCTATATACAATAAATACACAATGAGTAACGATAACTTGGCTATATACAATAAATACACAATGAGTAACGATAACTTGGCTATATACAATAAATACACAATGAGAAATGATAACTTGGCTATATACAATAAATACACAATGAGAAATGATAACTTGGCTATATACAATAAATACACAATGAGTAACGATAACTTGGCTATATACAATAAACACACAATGAGTAACGATAACTTGGCTATATACACGGGATACCAGTAGGTTAGGTTTAAAACTGAGGCGAGTTTTCCTGTAGAATCCCTTATGAGATTTAATTGTAAGGCATCAAAATGTGAATACTGTGCAAGACTTTCGCTAGCGACTGAATTTTTATTCCTTTAGACATGGTACAAAGATTTATTTATTATTATTTGAAATAAAAGTTTGATCGAACTGATCACGTTATGCTTCGGGTGAATAACGTGGTTCCTTTATATATCTGTTGGTCAAATGCAGGGACAAAAGGTGAGTAATTACCGACAGGCCTTATATTTTTACTGTATCAGCACCTGATCAGCACGGTCGTAGAACATTTTATGTTTAGTTAAAGCATACATTTTTATTGCAATATAACTTTAAAATCCTAACGTTTAACCAGACGGGTAGGAAATTATGCCACTGTAAAAATGTCTTCTGTTTTTAAACTCTTCATCTCCAATTGGATACTCATCTTTATGTCGCCCAATAAAACCCTGATTTGTGGAGCTCTCAAGTGTTTGCTTGATAAGATTGGTGCAGAATAATCGCCAGCAAAATGACAATCCCACCTCTCCCGCCATCCCTCCCTCCACCTTTCCCTCCATTCCCCCCTCCATCCCTCCACATCAACCTCCCTCCCTCAACCTCTCCATCCCTTCCTCCATCCATATTCTCTCTCTCTCTCCATCCCTCCCTCCACCTCTCCCTCCCTCCATCTCTCCCTCCATCCATCCCTCCCTACATCCCTCCACCTCTCCCTCCCTCCATCTCTCCCTCCATCCATCCCTCCCTACATCCCTCCACCTCTATCTCCCTCCACATCTCCATCCCTCCCTACATCCCTCCCCCTCTCTATCTCTCCCTCCATCCATCCCTCCCTACATCCCTCCACCTCTCCCTCCACATCTCCATCCCTCCCTACATCCCTCCACCTCTCTATCTCTCCCTCCATCCATCCCTCCCTACATCCCTCCACCTCTCCCTCCACATCTCCATCCCTCCCTACATCCCTCCACCTCTCTATCTCTCCCTCCATCCATCCCTCCCTACATCCCTCCACCTCTCCATCTCTCCCTCCATCCATCCCTCCTTCATCCCTATTCCTTCTATCCCTCCCTCCATCCCTCCACTTCTACCTCCCTCCCTCCACCTCTCCATCCCTCCCTCCATCCATATTCCCTTTCTCCTTCCATCCTTCCATCCCTCCCTACACCCCTCCACTTCTACCTCCCTCCCTCCACCTCTCCATCCATCCATCCCTCCCTCCATCCATATTCCCTCTCTCCCTCCACACCTCCCTCCACCTCTATCTCCCTCCACTTCTACCTCCCTCCCTCCACCTCTCCATCCATCCATCCCTCCCTCCATCCATATTCCCTCTCTCCCTCCACCCCTCCCTCCATCTCTCCCTCCCTCCATCTCTCCCTCCACCCCTCCCTCCACCTCTATCTCCTACCTCCCTCCCTCCACCTCTCCATCCATCCATCCCTCCCTCCATCCATGTTCCCTCTCTCCCTCCACCCCTCCCTCCACCTCTCCCTCCCTCCATCTCTCCCTCCATCCATCTCTCCCTACATCCCTCCACCTCTATCTCCCTCCAAATCTCCATCCCTCCCTACATCCCTCCACCTCTCCATCCCTCCCTCCCTCCATCCCTATTCCCTCTCCCTCCCTCCACCTCTCCCTCCCTCCATCTCTCCCTCCCTCCCCCCCTCCCTCCATCCATCCATCCCTCCCTCCCTCCCTCCCTCCCTCCCTCCCTCCCTCCCTCCTTTTAACCTTTCATCCCTCTCCCTCCCTCCATCTCTCCCTCCCTCCATCTCTCCCTCCCTCCATCTCTCCCTCCCTCCCCCCCTCCCTCCATCTCTCCCTCCCTCCATCCCTCCCTCCATCTCTCCCTCCATTCCTCCTTCCATCCCTCCACCTCTACCTCCCTCCCTCCCTCCCTTCTTTTAACCTTTCCTCCCTCTCTCTCTCCCTTAACGCACAACCCACAGCCCCCCCGATATAGGCATATAAACGTATATTAGAGCAATTCTGAAATCAAATGAAATTAAAAGATCACAGCATTGGAGATGGGAGAGTGATTAAATAATTAAATGATTCTGTCCACTGCTACCCCACTCCAGGTGCCGTAGGTTGATGCAGATGCTCTTTGCCGCAGCTATGAGATTGCCATAAGTGTTCAATTACATATATATTTTTTTAAAGGCACAGATGAGACTGCAAGTGCCCCCCAGTTAAGTTCATGTCCTGATTAATTTCAGATTAATGCTGTCGTTTCCTTCAGCGTTGTAATTTCTCCTCCTGCCACTTGAGTGTATGTAAATGAAATCCGTTCGGAGTTTCGTCCGGATCTCCTCAATATTTTCTAATTAGATGGACATGGATATACTGGTGCATATGATTCAACAACCTATTGACATGTTGGACTAAGATCCTGCCTGGAGACCCACAGAGACCCACAGAGGCCCACAGAGACCCACAGAGGCAGACACTACAGAAAACCTTGGGACCTTATACTCCCAACATCTATCACATTGACATTAAAAGATGGCGCTGCAGTCATAGCAACCGTTTTAGAGTCTCCTGACCAATTCTGCTATTTTTTTAATATACATTTTTTCAATCTTTAACTTTTTTTTGTACATAATGTCTCCACCATTATTTCCTATGACCGAAAACAGGTTCTGGAGATCAGAACAGCTATAACTAACCTCGATTTGGATGACTCTGGGCGTACGGGGATTACGGACCAGGCCGTAATCCCCGGGACTCAAAATGTAGGAAATTACGGCGCAAAAGAGACAGACGAGCCAGAACCCCGGCAAGACTATGTTGGCGAGCAAATAAACCGCCTCTACCCTCCACTCTGTTAGCGAACGTACGGTCACTAGAGAACAAACTGGAGGAGCTCTGTTCGAGACTATCCTATCGACGGGACCTGAAGAACCGTAATATTCTATGTTTCATGGAGTCGTGGCGGAACAAGGACATAGATAATATACAGTTCATCTTGCTGGCTTTTCCATGCATCGTCGAGGACGTTCGGCAGGCCAGAGGCAAACATAAGATGAGGGGAGGAGGGGTGTGTTTTTGCTCACCTGAGTTAGAATACCTCATGATGAGCTGCAGACCAAGAGGGTTTTCATCTATATTTTCATCAGACCAACCATCTATATTTTCATCAGACCAACCATCTATATTTTCATCAGACCAACCATCTATATTTTCATCAGACCAACCATCTATATTTTCATCAGACCAACCATCTATATTTTCATCAGACCAACCATCTATATTTTCATCAGACCAACCATCTATATTTTCATCAGACCAACCATCTATCTATATTTTCATCAGACCAACCATCTATATTTTCATCAGACAAACCATCTATATTTTCATCAGACCAACCATCTATATTTTCATCAGACCAACCATCTATATTTTCATCAGACCAACCATCTATATTTTCCGAAGCTGTCCATTTACCGCCTCAAACCGATGCTGGCACTAAGGCAGCTCTCAACGAGCTGTGTAGGGCCATAAGCAAACCAGAAAATGCACACCCAGAGGCAGCGTTCCTAGTGGCCGGTGATTTTAACGCAGGGAAAATGGAATTTGGTTTTACTTCGTTTTAAACAGCATGCCACCTTTGCAAACAGAGGTGACAAAATTCTAGATCACCTTTACTCCACACACAGAAAACATTTACTCCACACACAGAAAACATTTACTCCACACACAGAAAACATTTACACCACACACACAGATAACATTTACACCACACACAGAAAACATTTACACCACACACAGATAACATTTACTCCACACACAGAAAACATTTACACCACACACACAGATAACATTTACACCACACACAGAAAACATTTACACCACACACAGAAAACATTTACACCACACACAGAAAACATTTACTCCACACACAGAAAATATTTACACCACACACACAGATAACATTTACACCACACACAGAAAACATTTACACCACACACAGAAAACATTTACACCACACACAGAAAACATTTACACCACACACAGAAAACATTTACACCACACACAGAAAACATTTACACCACACACAGAAAACATTTACACCACACACAGAAAACATTTACACCACACACAGAAAACATTTACACCACACACAGAAAACATTGCCCAGTGACGCGAGCCTACCAGACGAGCTAAATGCCTTCTATGCTCTCTTCGAGACGATGTGAGTAAGACCTTTAATCAGGTTAACATTCAAACAGATGGAGTACCAGGACACGTACTCAGAGCATGTGTCTTCACTGACATTTTGACAACCTCTCCCTGACCCAGTCTGTAATAACAACATGTTTCACGCAGACCACCACAGTCCCTGTGCCCAAAGAAGAGAAGGTAACCTGCCTAAATGATTACCACCCCGTAGCACTCACATCTGTAGCCATGAAGTGCTTTGAAAGGCTGGTCATGGATAAAATCAATACTATCATCTCAGACACCCTGTACCCACCCTCATTGTGGATGTATTCCTCATGTTATTCTTTTTATAGATGTTTCTCTCTGTATTGTAAGTCAGCATTTCACTGTTAGTCTACACCTGTTGTTTACCAAACATGTGACAAATAACATATGATTTGATTAATCACAGTAAGTTGTTGGAAAAATAATGCATTGCATTATTAGCTCTGATCATGTCATCTCATTTTGGTAAGTTGATGTGAGTTACATCTAGTTACAGCATATTAGTGATGCAAACTTGGATGTTGCAGTGCTTTTGAGACACCTTTGAGGTGAATTGTACTGTGATTCTCTATTTCAGAGCCACACAGAGGTGACCACCACACTTCGGTCTGAGGATGTCTAGAAATATACGAACGTGCTTCTTTAATTATATTGTCAACGATTGATGATTAATAAAAGCTTTGATAAATAGATGATTCTGTGATAATAATAAAAAAAACGGCTCCATATTGATGCTCATATTAAATCAGGAGATGGCCATAAATTGAAACTGATGGAGACACATCAACAAGTGAGCTTGGTCTTTCTCTGACCCTCCACATCTTCCATTAGAAGACACACCAGGGACCCCAGTCTTCCTCTGGCTCGTTGGACAGCCCCCCTCACCCAGGCCTCTGGTCCAATGTGCTTTGTTCTCGTTAGTTCTTTGTCCCGGTTCCTCCTGGTTCTGCCAGTGGAAATGAGCCAGATAACCCCCATCTTCCATCCTCGAGCCTGGGCCATAGATGCAGGCGTGTCGCATGGGGGCCTTTTTGTGTGAGCATACATGGGGGGGGGGGGGGGGGGGGCACAGATGCCTGCTCCCCAGAGACACAGCGGAGGTTAATGATCTCACAGCCTCTGCTGAAATAAATAAATCACTTCCAGCCAGGACTCTGAATAAATCTCCTCTCAAACTGCCATTTGCTGGAGCAAGGACCACCAGTTGCTAATGATTGCGTTTTCTCTCTCATTCCTTCTCCCTCCCGTCTCTCTCTCTCTCTCTTTCCTTCTCCCTCCCGTCCCTCTCTCTCTCTTTCCTTCTCCCTCCCGTCTATCTCTCTTTCTCTCTTTCCTTCTCCCTCCCTTCCCTCTCTCTCGCTCTTTCCTTCTCCCTCCCTTCCCTCTCTCTTTCCATCTCCCTCCCTCCCGTCCCTCTCTCTCTCTTTCCTTCTCCCTCCCTTCCCTCTCTCTCTCTCTTTCCATCTCCCTCCCATCCCTCTCTCTCTCTCTTTCCTTATCCCTCCCGTCCCTCTCTCCCTCTCTTTCCTTCTCCCTCCCGTCCCTCCCTCCCTCTCTTTCATTCTCTCTCTTTCTCTTGATTGCCCGAGGGCGTAGCTTGTGACACAGATGAGTTCTTCCCTCTCTCTCTCTCTCTTTTTTTCTCCCTCCCGTCCCTCTCTCCCTCTCTTTCATTCTCTCTCTTTCTCTTGATTGCCCAAGGGTGTAGCTTGTGACACAGATGATTTCTTCTCTCTCTCTCTCTCTCTTTTTCTCCCTCTCTCCCTCTCTTTCATTCTCTGTCTTTCTCACTCACTCTCCCAATTTTTTTAGTGGCTATTCTAATTCACTGTCAGGGGACATTAGCTAGCTGACAGGAGTCTGGACTGCGCAGGGGGTGTTGGTAGTGACAGTGTTCCGGGTAGGGGATTGTTGATAGTGACAGTGCTCCAGGTAGGGGGTGTTGATAGTGACAGTGTTCCGGGTAGGGGGTGTTGATAGTGACAGTGTTCCGGGTAGGGAGTGTTGGTAGTGACAGTGTTCCGGGTAGGAGATTGTTGATATTGACATTGTTCCGGGTAGGGGGTGTTGGTAGTGACAGTGTTCCGGGTAGGGGGTGTTGGTAGTGACAGTGTTCCGGGTAGGGGGTGTTGGTAGTGACAGTGTTCCGGGTAGGGGATTGTTGATAGTGACAGTGTTCCCGGGTAGGGGGTGTTGGTAGTGACAGTGTTCCAGGTAGGGGATTGTTGATAGTGACAGTGTTCCAGGTAGGGGGTGTTGGTAGTGACAGTGTTCCGGGTAGGGGATTGTTGGTAGTGACAGTGTTCCGGGTAGGGGGTGTTGGTAGTGACAGTGTTCCGGGTAGGGTGTGTTGGTAGTGACAGTGTTCCGGGTAGGGTGTGTTGGTAGTGACAGTGTTCCGGGTAGGGTGTGTTGGTAGTGACAGTGTTCCAGGTAGGGGGTGTTGATAGTGACAGTGTTCCGGGTAGGGGGTGTTGGTAGTGACATTGTTCCGGGTAGGGGGTGTTGATAGTGACAGTGTTCCCGGGTAGGGGGTGTTGGTAGTGACAGTGTTCCGGGTAGGGGGTGTTGGCATTGACAGTGTTCCGGGTAGGGGGTGTTGGTAGTGACAGTGTTCCAGGTAGGGGGTGTTCGTAGTGACAGTGTTCCAGGTAGGGGATTGTTGATAGTGACAGTGTTCCAGGTAGGGGGTGTTGATAGTGACAGTGTTCCGGGTAGGGGGTGTTGATAGTGACAGTGTTCCAGGTAGGGGGTGTTGGTAGTGACAGTGTTCCGGGTAGGGGATTGTTGGTAGTGACAGTGTTCCGGGTAGGGGGTGTTGATAGTGACAGTGTTCCAGGTAGGGGGTGTTGATAGTGACAGTGTTCCGGGTAGGGGGTGTTGGTAGTGACAGTGTTCCGGGTAGGGGGTGTTGGTAGTGACAGTGTTTCGGGTAGGGGGTGTTGGTAGTGACAGTGTTCCGGGTAGGGGGTGTTGATAGTGACAGTGTTCCGGGTAGGGGATTGTTGATAGTGACAGTGTTCCGGGTAGGGTATTGTTGATAGTGACAGTGTTCCGGGTAGGGGATTGTTGGTAGTGACAGTGTTCCGGGTAGGGGGTGTTGGTAGTGACAGTGTTCCGGGTAGGGGGTGTTGGTAGTGACAGTGTTCCGGGTAGGGGGTGTTGGTAGTGACAGTGTTTCGGGTAGGGGGTGTTGGTAGTGACAGTGTTCCGGGTAGGGGGTGTTGATAGGGACAGTGTTCCGGGTAGGGGGTGTTGATAGGGACAGTGTTCCGGGCAGGGGGTGTTGATAGTGACAGTGTTCCGGTTAGGGGGTGTTGGTAGTGACAGTGTTCCGGGTAGGGGGTGTTGGTAGTGACAGTGTTTCGGGTAGGGGGTGTTGGTAGTGACAGTGTTCCGGGTAGGGGGTGTTGATAGTGACAGTGCTCCGGGTAGGGGGTGTTGGTAGTGACAGTGTTCCGGGTAGGGGATTGTTGGTAGTGACAGTGTTCCAGGTAGGGGGTGTTGATAGTGACAGTGTTCCGGGTAGGGGGTGTTGGTAGTGACAGTGTTCCGGGTAGGGGGTGTTGGTAGTGACAGTGTTTCGGGTAGGGGGTGTTGGTAGTGACAGTGTTCCACGGGATTGTTGATAGGGACAGTGTTCCGGGTAGGGGGTTTTGGTAGTGACAGTGTTCCGGGTAGGAGGTGTTGGTAGTGACAGTGTTCCGGGTAAGGTATTGTTGATAGTGACAGTGTTCCGGGTAGGGGGTGTTGATAGTGACAGTGTTCCGGGTAGGGGATTGTTGATAGTGACAGTGTTCCGGGTAGGGGGTGTTGGTAGTGACAGTGTTCCGGGTAGGGGGTGTTGGTAGTGACAGTGTTCCGGGTAGGGGGTGTTGATAGTGACAGTGTTCCAGGTAGGGGGTGTTGGTAGTGACAGTGGTAGTTGTTTCTTGTTTCGACAGAGCTGATTGTTAGAGTCGTGCTGCGCTGTAGGGGGCAGAAGGGTCAGTCACAATAAAACAACACCATTTAACTAAGACATCTGTCAATTCCCCTGTATCAGTGCCTGCAGTAGCCCAACACAGTGGCCCAACGCAGTAGCCCAACACAGTAGCCCAACGCAGTAGCCCAACGCAGTAGCCCAATGCAGTGGCCCAATGCAGTAGCCTAACGCAGTAGCCCAACGCAGTAGCCCAACGCAGTGGCCCAACGCAGTGGCCCAACGCAGTAGCCCAACGCAGTAGCCCAACGCAGTGCCCCAACGCAGTAGCCCAACGCAGTGGCCCAATGCAGTAGACTAACGCAGTAGCTCAACGCAGAAGCCCAACGCAGTGGCCCAACTCAGTAGCCCAACGCACAGTAGCCCAATGCAGGTGCCCAACGCAGTGACCCAACGCAGTAGCCCAAGGCACAGTAGCCCAACGCAGTGGTCCAACGCAGTAGCCCAACGCAGTAGCCCAACGCAGTGGCCCAGCGCAGTAGCCCAATGCACAGTAGCCCAACGCAGTGGCCCAACGCAGTAGCCCAATGCAGTGGCCCAATGCAGTAGCCCAACGCAGTGGCCCAACGCAGTAGCCCAACGCAGTAGCCCAACGCAGTGGCCCAACGCAGTAGCCCAATGCACAGTAGCCCAACGCACAGTAGCCCAACGCGGTAGCCCAACGCAGTAGCCCAACGCAGTAGCCCAACGCAGTGGCCCAACGCAGTAGCCCAACGCAGTAGCCCAACGCAGTAGCCCAATGCAGTATGCCCAATGCTACTGTATAATCAGTTATTACTAGATGGATAGTTTTGAAAGAACCTTGAAAAAAGGAAGGATGTATCATGATTGTCTGTTAAAATGTTCATACTAATGTTATAAACAAGGGGTCATAGTTAAAGGGGCAATCTGCGATTGCTACAACGAAAGTGTTCACACAGTGATGCTGACCCTTGTTGACTCCAATGCTTCCCACAGTTAAGTTGTCAAGTTGGCTGGATTTCCTTTTAGCTGGTGGACCATTCATGATAGACGCGAGAAACTGTTGAGCGTGAAAAACCCAGCAGCGTCGCAGTTCTTGACACCAACTGGTGAACCTGGCACCTACTACCATACCCCGTTCAAAGGCACTTAAATATTTGTTTAGTCCATTCTCCCTCTGAATGGCACACATACACAATCCATGTCTCAATTGTCTCAATGTTACGGTGCGTGAATGAGGACCCAAAAGCGAATTAACTTAAACAGAGCTTCTTTAATTACCAAACATAGGTAGGCTCAGACGGACCGGCAGATTCCGACAGGACAAGACAAGGTTACAGCAAACATGACGACAGTCTGGTTCAGGCATGAAACACAACAAACAAGAATCCGACAAAGACAGGAGCAGAAACAGAGAGAGATATAGGGACCTAATCAGAGGGAAAAAGGGAACAGGTGGGAAAAGGGGTGACGAGGTGGTTAGGAGGAGACAAGGCACAGCTGGGGGAAAGAGGGGGAGAAAAGGTAACCTAACAACGACCAGCAGAGGGAGACAGGGTGAAGGGAAAGGACAGAGACAAGACACAACATGACAGTACATGACAGTACCCCCCCACTCACCGAGCGCCTCCTGGCGCACTCGAGGAGGAAACCTGGCGGCAACGGAGGAAATCCTCGATCAGCGCACGGTCCAGCACGTCCCGAGAGGGAACCCAACTCCTCTCCTCAGGACCGTACCCCTCCCAATCTACGAGGTACTGGTGACCACGGCCCCGAGGACGCATGTCCAAAATTCTACGGACCCTGTAGATGGGTGCGCCCTCGACAAGGATGGGGGGGGGGGGGGAAGACGAGCGGGGGCGCGAAGGACGGGCTTGATGCAGGAGACATGGAAGACCGGGTGGACGCGACGAAGGTATCGCGGAAGAAGAAGTCGAACTGCGACAGGATTAATGACCCGAGAAATACGGAACGGACCAATGAACCGCGGGGTCAACTTGCGAGAAGCCGTCTTAAGGGGAAGGTTCTGAGTGGAGAGCCAAACTCTCTGACCGCGACAATATCTAGGACTCTTAGTTCTACGCTTATTAGCAGCCCTCACAGTCTGCGTCCTATAACGGCAAAGTGCAGACCTGACCCTCTTCCAGGTGCGCTCGCAACGTTGGACAAAAGCCTGAGCGGAGGGGAAGCTGGACTCGGCGAACTGAGATGAGAACAGCGGAGGCTGGTACCCGAGACTACTCTGAAAGGGAGATAGCCCGGTCGCAGACGAAGGAAGCGAGTTGTGGGCGTATTCTGCCCAGGGGAGCTGTTCTGACCAAGACGCAGGGTTGCGAAAAGAAAGACTGCGTAAGATGCGACCAATAGTCTGATTGGCCCGTTCTGCTTGACCGTTAGACTGGGGGTGAAAGCCGGAAGAGAGACTGACGGAAGCCCCAATCAAACGGCAAAACTCCCTCCAAAATTGAGACGTGAATTGCGGACCTCTGTCCGAAACGACGTCTGACGGAAGGCCATGAATTCTGAAAACATTCTCGATGATGATTTGTGCCGTCTCTTTAGCAGAAGGAAGTTTAGCAAGGGGAATGAAATGAGCCGCCTTAGAGAACCTATCGACAACCGTAAGAATAACAGTCTTCCCCGCTGACGAAGGCAGTCCGGTGACAAAATCTAAGGCGATGTGAGACCACGGTCGAGAGGGAATAGGAAGCGGCCTGAGACGGCCGGCAGGAGGAGAGTTACCGGACTTAGTCTGCGCGCAGACCGAACAAGCAGCCACGAAACGACGCGTGTCATGCTCCCGGGTGGGCCACCAAAAACGCTGGCGAATGGAAGCAAGCGTACCCCGAACGCCAGGGTGGCCGGCTAACTTGGCAGAGTGAGCCCACTGAAGAACGGCCAGACGAGTAGGAACGGGAACGAAAAGAAGGTTCCTAGGACAAGCGCGCGGCGACGGAGTGTGAGTGAGCGCTTGCTTTACCTGCCTCTCAATTCCCCAGACAGTCAACCCGACAACACGCCCCTGAGGGAGAATCCCCTCGGGGTCAGTGGAGGCTACTGAAGAACTGAAGAGACGAGACAAAGCATCAGGCTTGGTGTTCTTAGAGCCCGGACGATAAGAAATCACGAACTCGAAACGAGCGAAAAACAGCGCCCAACGCGCCTGACGCGCATTAAGTCGTTTGGCAGAACGGATGTACTCAAGGTTCCTATGGTCAGTCCAAACGACAAAAGGAACGGTCGCCCCCTCCAACCACTGTCGCCATTCGCCTAGGGCTAACCGGATGGCGAGCAGTTCGCGGTTACCCACATCATAGTTACGTTCCGACGGCGACAGGCGATGAGAAAAATACGCGCATGGGTGGACCTTGTCGTCAGAGAGGGAGCGCTGAGAAAGAATGGCTCCCACGCCCACCTCTGACGCGTCAACCTCGACAACGAACTGTCTAGAGACGTCAGGTGTAACAAGGATAGGAGCGGATGTAAAACGATTCTTGAGGAGATCAAAAGCTCCCTGGGCGGAAACGGACCACTTAAAGCACGTCTTGACAGAAGTAAGGGCTGTGAGAGGAGCTGCCACCTGACCGAAATTACGGATGAAACGACGATAGAAGTTCGCGAAGCCGAGAAAGCGCTGCAGCTCGACGCGTGACTTAGGGACGGGCCAATCAATGACAGCTTGGACCTTAGCGGGATCCATCTTAATGCCTTCAGCGGAAATAACAGAACCGAGAAATGTGACGGAGGAGGCATGAAAAGTGCACTTCTCAGCCTTCACAAAAAGACAATTCTCTAAAAGGCGCTGGAGGACACGTCGAACGTGCTGAACATGAATCTGGAGTGACGGTGAAAAAATCAGGATATCGTCAAGGTAAACGAAAACAAAGATGTTCAGCATGTCTCTCAGGACATCATTGACTAATGCCTGAAAGACAGCTGGAGCGTTAGCGAGGCCGAAAGGAAGAACCCGGTATTCAAAGTGCCCTAACGGAGTGTTAAACGCCGTCTTCCACTCGTCCCCCTCCCTGATGCGCACGAGATGGTAAGCGTTACGAAGGTCCAACTTAGTGAAAAACCTGGCTCCCTGCAGGATCTCGAAGGCTGAAGACATAAGAGGAAGCGGATAACGATTCTTCACTGTTATGTCATTCAGCCCTCGATAATCTATGCAGGGGCGCAGAGACCCGTCCTTCTTCTTGACAAAAAAAACCCCCGCTCCGGCGGGAGAGGAGGAGGGGACTACGGTACCGGCGTCAAGAGCTACAGACAAATAATCTTCGAGAGCCTTACGTTCGGGAGCCGACAGAGAGTATAGTCTACCCCGGGGGGGGGGGGTGGTTCCCGGAAGGAGATCAATACTACAATCATACGACCGGTGTGGAGGAAGAGAGGTGGCCCTGGACCGACTGAACACCGTGCGCAGATCGTGATATTCCTCCGGCACCCCTGTCAAATCACCAGGCTCCTCCTGTGAAGAAGAGACAGAGGAAACAGGAGGGATAGCAGACATTAAACATTTCACATGACAAGAGACGTTCCAGGAGAGGATAGAATTACTAGACCAATTAATGGAAGGATTATGACAAACTAGCCAGGGATGGCCCAAAACAACAGGTGTAAAAGGTGAACGAAAAATTAAAAAAGAAATGGTTTCACTATGATTACCAGAAACAGTGAGGGTTAAAGGTAGCGTCTCACGCTGAATCCTGGGGAGAGGACTACCATCCAGGGCGAACAAGGCCGTGGGCTCCTTTAACTGTCTGAGAGGAATGTCATGTTCCCGAGCCCAGGTCTCGTCCATAAAACAGCCCTCCGCCCCAGAGTCTATTAAGGCACTGCAGGAAGCTGACGAACCGGTCCAGCGTAGATGGACCGACAAGGTAGTGCAGGATCTTGAAGGAGAGACAGGAGTAGTAGCGCTCACCAGTAGCCCTCCGCTTACTGACGAGCTCTGGCCTTTTACTGGACATGAAGTGACAAAATGACCAGCGGAACCGCAATAGAGACAGAGGCGGTTGGTGATTCTCCGTTCCCTCTCCTTAGTCGAGATGCGGATACCTCCCAGCTGCATGGGCTCAGCACCCGAGCCGGCAGAGGAAGATGGTAGTGATGCGGAGAGGGGGGCAACGGAGAACGCGAGCTCCTTTCCACGAGCTCGGTGACGAAGATCAACCCGTCGCTCAATGCGAATAGCGAGTTCAATCAAGGAATCCACGCTGGAAGGAACCTCCCGGGAGAGAATCTCATCCTTTACCTCTGCGCGGAGACCCTCCAGAAAACGAGCGAGCAAAGCCGGCTCGTTCCAGCCACTGGAGGCAGCAAGAGTGCGAAACTCAATAGAGTAGTCTGTTATGGATCGATTACCTTGACATAGGGAAGACAGGGCCCTGGAAGCCTCCTCCCCAAAAACAGATCGATCAAAAACCCGTATCATCTCCTCCTTAAAGTCCTGATACTGGTTAGTACACTCAGCCCTTGCCTCCCAGATTGCCGTGCCCCACTCACGAGCCCGTCCAATAAGGAGAGATATGACGTAGGCGACACGAGCAGTGCTCCTGGAGTAAGTGTTGGGCTGGAGAGAAAACACAATATCACACTGGGTGAGGAACGAGCGGCATTCAGTGGGCTCCCCAGAGTAACACGGCGGGTTATTGATTCTGGGCTCCGGAGATTCGAAAGCCCTGGAAGTGGCCGGTGGATCGAGGCGGAGATGGTGAACCTGTTCTGTGAGGTTGGAGACTTGGGTGGCCAGGGTGCCTTGTTCCATACTGGATACGCGTCTTGCAACATTTTTTTATTCTGTATAGTTGTATCGTTGTTTTCACTTTGTCATTTAAGTCATTATTGTGGAGTCACTACTAAGGGTGAGTGCTATTCACATTTGAATACTGTCATACCGTTTCTGTACCATACTGGGTTATTCTGCATTAACAGAAACGCACACAAGAGCCGCTATTTTAAAGAAACACACAAAACAATAGGTAACAGGGATGTTGATCCAGAATCTGTAACCGAGACGCTTGACCTTTGACATCTAGCCACTTAGCTAGCAAGTTTAGCAAACCAAATGCATTTTATAACCGTCGTGTACATTTCACACTACGTTTCTGCTTGCTGCAGTTCTGAAAAGTCTGAGCACGTACAAAAACATTGAGGTTTATCAACTTGGCGTACGCCATACATACCCATGTTTGTCATTATGAATCCGACCTATTGTCAACCTGTGCATGCATTAAAACTTCACCTGGAAAACACCTCCAGTCACCTTTTATGGTGACAGTAACACCCTTTAGTTACCTTTTATGGTGACAATAATGCCCTTTATCCACCTTTTATGGTGACAATAACACCCTCATGTCACCTTTAATGGTGACAATAACGCCCTTTATTCACCTTTTATGGTGACAATAACGCCCTTTATTCACCTTTTATGGTGACAATAACGCCCTTTATTCACCTTTTATGGTGACAATAACGCCCTTTATTCACCTTTTATGGTGACAATAACGCCCTTTATTCACCTTTTATGGTGACAATAACACCCTTTATTCACCTTTTATGGTGACAATAACACCCTTTATTTGCTGTATATGTTGGAAGTATTGGCATTAGGCCACAGCATTGTTGTTCAATATTTAGTTTATCAATTCATTATTGGCTATATATGTCCTGTCTTGGTATAGGCTCAGAGATTAAATAGTCAATGAACATCATTGACACCTATTGCACAGCAATACTGTAGCCTACACATATTGTAAAATATTTTCCATAAGCTACCGGTCTATTTACTGTGTTGGCAGAATGTTTTCATCTTAAGCAGTAATTTAAAAGGACAGTCTTTTTTCTGAACGAGAAAACAACGGTAAATTGTCGTGGACCTGTAAGTAGAACGTTTAAATTCAATTTAAAAAATCAATTTTTCCCCAATCTAAAAATGATGGACCCATGACTTCTAAAACATTGTAGTCCAGGCTACTGAAATAAATGTAATTACTGTACTTACAGTAGTAACAGTTCTATTTCTCATGTATTTTTCATTATACTTTACTTTTTAATAATTTTTTTTATCGTACTACTGATATTTATTACTGCATTGTTGGGAAAGTGTAAGGAGTGTGTGGCAGGGAAGTCAGGCGCAGGAGAACGAACTTGGTATAAACGGAGATCTTTAATAAATGCTGACAAAACTCCAAAATGTACAAAACCCCCGTCTCGCACCAACACTGAAATGCACATCTCATACAAACTAAACAATCTCTGACAAAGACATAAGGGGAGAACATAGGGTTAAATACACACCGTGTAATTGATGGGATTGGAACCAGGTGTGAAGGAAGACAAGACAAAACCAATGGAAAATGAAAAAATGGATCAGCGCTGGCTAGAAGGTCGGTGACGTTGACCGCCGAACACCGCCCGAACAAGGAGAGGGACCGACTTCGGCGGAAGTCGTGACAGAAAGTGCAAAGCAAGAAGGCATTTCACTGCACTTGTGCCACATGACAATAAAACCGTGAAACTTGAACATTTGCAGGGAGGTGAGCACATTCTCACGTCAAGTCAATTTTTTAAAAATAAATGCAAACTTTTTTGTGAAAACTGGCACACGCATATTTTGTATGCACGGTTTATAAGTGAGGCCCCTGGAGTCCTGAGATGGATGTCATGTATTTACCACATCTTAGATTTCTTATAGTTATAAGCAGTGCTGTAGCACACACACCGCCCGCAGCCCAAGCAGTATTGAAAATCAGACAGTCCACATTTATTTTTTATTTTACCTTTATTTAACTAGGCAAGTCAGTTAAGAACAAATTCTTATTTACAATGACGGCCTAGGAACAGTGGGTTTAACTGCCTTGTTCAGGGGCAGAATGACAGAGTTTTACCTTGTCAGCTCGGGGATTCGATCTTGCAACTTTTCGGTTAATAGTCCAATACTCTAATCACTAGGCTACCCTGCCGCCCCATATATACGGCTATGCTGTATATACGGTATATCGCCCAAGCCTAGTCACTGCAATGTTGTTGATCTTCCTCAGTTTCCTCCCATCACAGCCATTGAACTCCGTAGCTGTTTTAAAATCACTAACGACCTCTTAGTGACTTCCCTGAGCAGTTTCCTTCCTCTCCTGCAGCTCAGTTCAGAAGGACGACTGTATCTTTGACGTGTCTGGGTGGTTTAATGCATCATGCTGTAGTATAGTTATTAACTTGACCGTGCTTTAAAGAGATATTCAATGTCTGATTTGTTATTGTTACCCATCGACCAATCACTGCCCTTCTTTCTGAAGCTTTCAAAAAGCTCCCTGGTCTTTGTAGATAAATCTGTGAATTCAAGATTTGATTGAGGGACCATGCAGATTAAAGGGGTAGTCGTCATAAAATCATGTCAAACAATATTTCGCACAGAGTGAGTCCATGTAACTTATTATGTGATTTGTAAAGCCACATTTGAACTCCTAAAACTAATTTAGGCTTGCCTAAACAAAGGGGGTGAAGTATTCAACAGCTAGATTTAAAAAAAAATAATGTTTTACAAATTTGTAGAATTTTATTTTCAATTTGACATGATGTAAAAAAAAAAAAAACAATTGTGTAGTTCAATGTAAAAAATGTTAGCTATTTCAATCCCACTTTGTAACATCACAAAATGTGATTAAAAACCCAAGGGGGTGAATACTTATGATAGCCACTGTATTCATTCCATGGGATCTACAGCGCTGTCAGAAAACATTCACACCCTTTGACTTTTTCCACATTTTGTTGTGTTAGAGCCTAAATTCTAAATGCACTCGCACATCTGAGCTAACTTTGTTGCAGGTGCCTGGTAACAGTTGAATAAGATGAGAACCAAGAAGAAACCTGCACAGTGCTCTGGATAGTATCACTGCTCTGGATAGTATCACTGCTCTGGATAGTATCACTGCTCTGGATAGTATCACTGCTCTGGATAGTATCACTGCTCTGGATAGTATCACTGCTCTGGATAGTATCACTGCTCTGGATAGTATCACTGCTCTGGATAGTATCACTGCTCTGGATAGTATCACTGCTCTTGATAGTATCACTGCTCTGGATAGTATCACTGCTCTGGATAGTATCACTGCTCTGGATAGTATCACTGCTCTGGATAGTATCACTGCTCTGGATAGTATCACTGCTCTGGATAGTATCACTGCTCTGGATAGTGTCACTGCTCTGGATAGTATCACTGCTCTGGATAGTATCACTGCTCTGGATAGTATCACTGCTCTGGATAGTATCACTGCTCTGGATAGTATCACTGCTCTGGATCGTATCACTGCTCTGGATAGTATCACTGCTCTGGATAGTATCACTGCTCTGGATAGTATCACTGCTCTGGATAGTATCACTGCTCTGGATAGTATCACTGCTCTGGATAGTATCACTGCTCTGGATAGTATCACTGCTCTGGATAGTATCACTGCTCTGGATAGTATCACTGCTCTTTATTAAGCTTTACGTATCGGCCTCATGGCCTTCGTCAGAGCTTTCGTTATGTTAGAGCCTGATTTTTAAAATGGATTACATTTAGATTATGTCACTGATCTACACACAGTATCTCATAATGTCAAAGTTGAATTCTGTTGTTAGAAATGATACAGGCGTCCTTCCTAGCTCAGTTGCAGGAGAGGAAGGAAACCGCATCTCTCGGATTTTACCACGAGGCCAATGATGACTTTAAAACAGTTACAGAGTTTAACGGCGATAGGAGATAACCAAAATGACAGAGTGAAAAGAAGGAAAGAAATTAACTTTATGTTTGGGGCAAATACAACACAACACATCACGGTAAGGTCTACTGTATTTGGCGCATGTGACAAATACAATTTGATTAGTATTTTCAAGCATGGTGGTAGCTGCATCATGTTATGGGTATGCTTGTCATCGGCAAGGGCTAGGGAGTTTTTTTCTGTGGATTTAAAGAAATGGAATAGAGCTTAACACTGGCAAAATCCAACAGACAATGGGAGACTAATTTATCTTACAGCAGGACAAGGACCTTAAACGAGGCCAAATATACACTGAAGTTGAATGTTCCTGAATGGCCTGGTTACAGTTTTGACTTAAATTGGGCTGAAAATCTACGGCAAGACTTGAAAATGTCTGTCTATTAATGATCAACAACCAACTTTACAGAGCTTTAAGAATTTTGATAAGAATAATGGGCAAATGGGTGCACAATTCAGGTGTGGAAAGCTCTTTGAGAATTACCCAGAAAGACTCATATCTGTAATCGCTGGCAAAGGTGCTTCTACAAAGTATTGAATTAAGAGTGTTAATAGTTAGGTAAATCAAATATTTCTGCATTTTATTTTCCATTATTAAAACATTTAAAAATATGACTTTTTTCTTCCACTTTGACATTATGACAATTACATCCATTTTAATCCGACTTTGTAACACAACAAAATGTGGAAAAAAGTTAAGGGGTGTGAATACTTATCTGAAGACACTGTATGTGTGTCTACATACCCAATGAATGAGACCGGGAGAATCGCAAAGTGCCCCACGATTAGCTGGCAATTACTACCTGCCTTCCATTGTAATTTGTGTCTCCAATGGATTTGTGCCAATAATCAATGACACCATTCAGGACCAATTAGAACGCGGTGAACACGAACGAGAGAATGCAACAGATGCAGACACTGGGGTGGGTTGCAGATATATTAGGTTTACATTCTAATGGCTAAATTGAGCAGAGATTGAATGGAGTGGTGTAGAGAAGCTAATCCCCCCCCCCCCCCCGTATCAAAATGGAGACACTGTAGTGCACTGTGACATTTAAAAAAAATAACAAATCAAACACAATGTATTTATTATCTATAACTTCACATTTACAACATGACGCATGCAATTTACACTGAACCACTCGGTATCCCCCAAATATATATGTGTGTCTGTGTTAGTGATGCGCGGATTGACTCATAACCCGCAGACCTAACGGGTTATATCCACGGGTTTTGGGGTCATGAAATATTGTGTGGATGAAGGGCTGGTTGCGGCCGCGTTGAATAAAGAGAAATATATATATATATGTATACAACAAAAATCCATCAATTTACAACCGTTGTGTAATTAAGATATGTAGGCTACATTGAGATTTTTCTTTCATTCTTTGAATCTAGTGTTAGTGTGTAGTCTCAGCTATAGAGTCTAACTGTATCTAGTGTGTAGTCTCAGCTATAGAGTCTAACTGTATCTAGTGTGTAGTCTCAGCTATAGAGTCTAACTGTATCTAGTGTGTAGTCTCAGCTATAGAGTCTAACTGTATCCAGTGTTAGTGTGTAGTCTCAGCTATAGAGTCTAACTGTATCTAGTGTGTAGTCTCAGCTATAGAGTCTAACTGTATCTAGTGTGTAGTCTCAGCTATAGAGTCTAACTGTATCTAGTGTGTAGTCTCAGCTATAGAGTCTAACTGTATCTAGTGTGTAGTCTCAGCTATAGAGTCTAACTGTATCTAGTGTGTAGTCTCAGCTATAGAGTCTAACTGTATCTAGTGTGTAGTCTCATCTATAGAGTCTAACTGTATCTAGTGTGTAGTCTCAGCTATAGAGTCTAACTGTATCTAGTGTTAGTGTGTAGTCTCAGCTATAGAGTCTAACTGTATCTAGTGTGTAGTCTCAGCTATAGAGTCTAACTATATCTAGTGTGTAGTCTCAGCTATAGAGTCTAACTGTATCTAGTGTTAGTGTGTAGTCTCAGCTATAGAGTCTAACTGTATCTAGTGTGTAGTCTCAGCTATAGAGTCTAACTGTATCTAGTGTGTAGTCTCAGCTATAGAGTCTAACTGTATCTAGTGTGTAGTCTCAGCTATAGAGTCTAACTGTATCTAGTGTGTAGTCTCATCTATAGAGTCTAACTGTATCTAGTGTGTAGTCTCAGCTATAGAGTCTAACTGTATCTAGTGTTAGTGTGTAGTCTCAGCTATAGAGTCTAACTGTATCTAGTGTGTAGTCTCAGCTATAGAGTCTAACTATATCTAGTGTGTAGTCTCAGCTATAGAGTCTAACTGTATCTAGTGTTAGTGTGTAGTCTCAGCTATAGAGTCTAACTGTATCTAGTGTGTAGTCTCATCTATAGAGTCTAACTGTATCTAGTGTGTAGTCTCATCTATAGATTCTAACTATATCCAGTGTGTAGTCTCAGCTATAGAGTCTAACTGTATCTAGTGTTAGTGTGTTGTCTCAGCTATAGAGTCTAACTGTATCTAGTGTGTAGTCTCAGCTATATAGTCTAACTGTATCTAGTGTTAGTGTGTAGTCTCAGCTATAGAGTCTAACTGTATCTAGTGTGTAGTCTCAGCTATATGGTCTAACTGTATCTAGTGTGTAGTCTCAGCTATAGTCTAACTGTATCTAGTGTGTAGTCTCAGCTATAGAGTCTAACTGTATCTAGTGTGTAGTCTCAGTTATAGAGTCTAACTGTATCTAGTGTGTAGTTTCATCTATAGAATCTAACTGTATCTAGTGTTAGTGTGTAGTCTCATCTATAGAGTCTAACTGTATCTAGTGTGTAGTCTCATCTATAGAGTCTAACTGTATCTAGTGTGTAGTCTCATCTATAGAGTCTAACTGTATCTAGTGTTAGTGTGTAGTCTCAGTTATAGAGTCTAACTGTATCTAGTGTTAGTGTGTAGTCTCAGTTATAGAGTCTAACTGTATCTAGTGTTAGTATGTAGTCTCAGTTATAGAGTCTAACTGTATCTAGTGTGTAGTCTCATCTATAGAGTCTAACTGTATCTAGTGTGTATTCTCATCTATAGAGTCTAACTGTATCTAGTGTGTAGTCTCATCTATAGAGTCTAACTATATCTAGTGTTAGTGTGTAGTCTCAGCTATAGAGTCTAACTGTATCTAGTGTGTAGTCTCAGCTATAGAGTCTAACTGTGTCTAGTGTTAGTGTGTAGTCTCAGCTATAGAGTCTAACTGTATCTACTGTGTAGTGTCAGCTATAGAGTCTAACTGTATCTAGTGTGTAGTCTCATCTATAGAGTCTAACTGTATCTAGTGTTAGTGTGTAGTCTCAGCTATAGAGTCTATCTGTATCTAGTGTGTAGTCTCATCTATAGAGTCTAACTGTATCTAGTGTTAGTGTGTAGTCTCAGCTATAGAGTCTATCTGTATCTAGTGTGTAGTCTCAGCTATAGAGTCTAACTATATCCAGTGTGTAGTCTCATCTATAGAGTCTAACTGTATCTAGTGTGTAGTCTCAGCTATAGAGTCTAACTGTATCTAGTGTTAGTGTGTAGTCTCAGCTATAGAGTCTAACTGTATCTAGTGTGTAGTCTCAGCTATAGAGTCTAACTGTATCTAGTGTGTAGTCTCAGCTATAGAGTCTAACTGTGTCTAGTGTGTAGTCTCATCTATAGAGTCTAACTGTATCTAGTGTGTAGTCTCATCTATAGAGTCTAACTATATCTAGTGTTAGTGTGTAGTCTCAGCTATAGAGTCTAACTGTATCTAGTGTGTAGTCTCAGCTATAGAGTCTAACTGTGTCTAGTGTTAGTGTGTAGTCTCATCTATAGCGTCTAACTGTATCTACTGTGTAGTCTCAGCTATAGAGTCTAACTGTATCTAGTGTTTAGTCTCATCTATAGAGTCTAACTGTATCTAGTGTGTAGTCTCATCTATAGAGTCTAACTGTATCTAGTGTTAGTGTTTAGTCTCATCTATAGAGTCTAACTGTATCTAGTGTGTAGTCTCATCTATAGAGTCTAACTGTATCTAGTGTTAGTGTGTAGTCTCAGCTATAGAGTCTAACTGTATCTAGTGTGTAGTCTCAGCTATAGAGTCTAACTGTGTCTAGTGTGTAGTCTCATCTATAGAGTCTAACTGTATCTAGTGTGTAGTCTCATCTATAGAGTCTAACTGTATCTAGTGTGTAGTCTCATCTATAGAGTCTAACTGTATCTAGTGTGTAGTCTCATCTATAGAGTCTAACTGTATCTAGTGTTGGTGTGTAGTCTCAGCTATAGAGTCTAACTGTATCTAGTGTGTAGTCTCAGCTATCGAGTCTAACTGTATCTAGTGTGTAGTCTCAGCTACAGGGTCTAACTGTATCCAGTGTGTAGTCTCATCTATAGAGTCTAACTGTATCTAGTGTGTAGTCTCAGCTATAGAGTCTAACTGTATCTAGTGTGTAGTCTCATCTATAGAGTCTAACTGTATCTAGTGTGTAGTCTCATCTATAGAGTCTAACTGTATCTAGTGTGTAGTCTCATCTATAGAGTCTAACTGTATCTAGTGTTGGTGTGTAGTCTCAGCTATAGAGTCTAACTGTATCTAGTGTGTAGTCTCAGCTATCGAGTCTAACTGTATCTAGTGTGTAGTCTCAGCTACAGGGTCTAACTATATCCAGTGTGTAGTCTCATCTATAGAGTCTAACTGTATCTAGTGTGTAGTCTCAGCTATAGAGTCTAACTGTATCTAGTGTGTAGTCTCATCTATAGAGTCTAACTGTATCTAGTGTGTAGTCTCATCTATAGAGTCTAACTGTATCTACTGTGTAGTCTCAGCTATAGAGTCTAACTGTATCTAGTGTTTAGTCTCATCTATAGAGTCTAACTGTATCTACTGTGTAGTCTCAGCTATAGAGTCTAACTGTATCTAGTGTTTAGTCTCATCTATAGAGTCTAACTGTATCTAGTGTGTAGTCTCATCTATAGAGTCTAACTGTATCTAGTGTTAGTGTTTAGTCTCATCTATAGAGTCTAACTGTATCTAGTGTATAGTCTCATCTATAGAGTCTAACTGTATCTAGTGTTAGTGTGTAGTCTCAGCTATAGAGTCTAACTGTATCTAGTGTGTAGTCTCAGCTATAGAGTCTAACTGTGTCTAGTGTGTAGTCTCATCTATAGAGTCTAACTGTATCTAGTGTGTAGTCTCAGCTATAGAGTCTAACTGTATCTAGTGTGTAGTCTCATCTATAGAGTCTAACTGTATCTAGTGTGTAGTCTCATCTATAGAGTCTAACTGTATCTAGTGTGTAGTCTCATCTATAGAGTCTAACTGTATCTAGTGTTGGTGTGTAGTCTCAGCTATAGAGTCTAACTGTATCTAGTGTGTAGTCTCAGCTATCGAGTCTAACTGTATCTAGTGTGTAGTCTCAGCTACAGGGTCTAACTATATCCAGTGTGTAGTCTCATCTATAGAGTCTAACTGTATCTAGTGTGTAGTCTCAGCTATAGAGTCTAACTGTATCTAGTGTGTAGTCTCATCTATAGAGTCTAACTGTATCTAGTGTGTAGTCTCATCTATAGAGTCTAACTGTATCTAGTGTGTAGTCTCATCTATAGAGTCTAACTGTATCTAGTGTTGGTGTGTAGTCTCAGCTATAGAGTCTAACTGTATCTAGTGTGTAGTCTCAGCTATCGAGTCTAACTGTATCTAGTGTGTAGTCTCAGCTACAGGGTCTAACTATATCCAGTGTGTAGTCTCAGCTATAGAGTCTAACTGTATCTAGTGTGTAGTCTCAGCTATAGAGTGTAACTGTATCTAGTGTTAGTGTGTAGTCTCATTTATAGAGTCTAACTGTATCTAGTGTGTAGTCTCAGCTATAGAGTCTAACTGTATCTAGTGTGTAGTCTAAGCTATAGAGTCTAACTGTATCTAGTGTGTAGTCTCAGCTATAGAGTCTAACTATATCTAGTGTGTAGTCTCAGCTATAGAGTCTAACTGTATCTAGTGTGTAGTCTCAGCTATAGAGTATAACTGTATCTAGTGTTAGTATGTATTCTCATCTATAGAGTCTAACTGTATCTAGTGTGTAGTCTCAGATATAGAGTCTAACTGTATCTAGTGTGTAGTCTCAGCTCTAGGGGCTAACTCTATGATGCCAAATGCTTTTGGAAACGTGGGCAGAGACAGTTAACGTTGATCCACTGAGGCCAAAAGGACAATGATTTCAGAGTTTAATTCAATAAGAGAAAAGTTGTGAAATGGAAATTTGAAAAATAAATAGAGGAGAGGACCAGAACAGTAGTCTACTGTTGTAGATGAGGACCAGAACATTAGTCTGTTAAAGAAGACAGGACCAGAACAGTAGTCTAATGTTATAGAAGAGTGGACCAGAACAGTAGTCTAATGTTATAGAAGAGAGGACCAGAACAGTAGTCTAATGTTATAGAAGAGAGGACCAGAACAGTAGTCTAATGTTATAGAAGAGAGGACCAGAACAGTAGTCTGTTATAGAAGAGAGGACCAGAACAGTAGTCTGTTATAGAAGAGGACCAGAACAGTAGTCTGATGTTATAGAAGAGAGGACCAGAACAGTAGTCTAATGTTATAGAAGAGAGGACCAGAACAGTAGTCTAATGTTATAGAAGAGGACCAGAACAGAAGTCTAATGTTATAGAAGAGAGGACCAGAACAGTAGTCTAATGTTATAGAAGAGAGGACCAGAACAGTAGTCTGTTATAGAAGAGAGGACCAGAACAGTAGTCTGTTATAGAAGAGGACCAGAACAGTAGTCTAATGTTCTAGAAGAGAGGACCAGAACAGTAGTCTAATGTTATAGAAGAGAGGACCAGAACAGTAGTCTGTTATAGAAGAGGACCAGAACAGTAGTCTGTTATAGAAGACAGGACCAGAACAGTAGTCTAATGTTCTAGAAGAGAGGACCAGAACAGTAGTCTAATGTTATAGAAGACAGGACCAGAAAAGTAGTCTAATGTTATAGAAGAGAGGACCATAACAGTAGTCTAATGTTATAGAAGACAGGACCAGAACAGTAGTCTAATGTTATAGAAGAGAGGACCAGAAACAGTAGTCTAATGTTATAGAAGAGAGGACCAGAACAGTAGTCTATGGTTGAAGAGAGGACCAGAACAGTAGTCTAATGTTATAGAATAGAGGACCAGAACAGTAGCCTGTTATAGAAGAGAGGACCAGAACAGTAATCTGTTATAGAAGAGAGGACCAGAACAGTAGTCTGATGTTATAGAACAGAGGACCAGAACAATAGTCTAATGTTATAGAATAGAGGACCAGAACAGTAATCTGTTATAGAATAGAGGACCAGAACAGTAATCTGTTATAGAATAGAGGACCAGAACAGTAGCCTGTTATAGAAGAGAGGACCAGAACAGTAGTTAGTCTGTTATAGAAGAGAGGACCAGAACAGTAATCTGTTATAGAATAGAGGACCAGAACAGTAGCCTGTTATAGAAGAGAGGACCAGAACAGTAGTTATTCTGTTATAGAAGAGAGGACCAGAACAGTAGTCTGTTATAGAATAGAGGACCAGAACAATAGTCTAATGTTATAGAATAGAGGACCAGAACAGTAGCCTGTTATAGAAGAGAGGACCAGAACAGTAGTTAGTCTGTTATAGAAGAGAGGACCAGAACAGTAGTCTGTTATAGAATAGAGGACCAGAACAATAGTCTGTTATAGAATAGAGGACCAGAACAGTAGCCTGTTATAGAAGAGAGGACCAGAACAGTAGTTATTCTGTTATAGAAGAGAGGACCAGAACAGTAGTCTGTTATAGAATAGAGGACCAGAACAATAGTCTAATGTTATAGAAGAGAGGACCAGAACAGTAGTCTAATGTTATAGAATAGAGGACCAGAACAGTAATCTGTTATAGAATAGAGGACCAGAACAGTAGCCTGTTATAGAAGAGAGGACCAGAACAGTAGTCTGTTATAGAAGAGAGGACCAGAACAGTAGTCTGTTATAGAAGAGAGGACCAGAACAGTAGTCTGATGTTATAGAAGAGAGAACCAGAACAGTAGTCTGTTATAGAAGAGAGGACCAGAACAGTAGTCTGATGTTATAGAAGAGAGGACCAGAACAGTAGTCTGTTATAGAAGACAGGACCAGAACAGTAGTCTAATGTTCTAGAAGAGAGGACCAGAACAGTAGTCTAATGTTATAGAAGAGATGAACCGAACAGTAGTCTAATGTTATAGAAGAGAGGACCAGAACAGTAGTCTAATGTTATAGAAGAGAGGACCAGAACAGTAGTCTAATGTTATAGAAGACAGGACCAGAACAGTAGTCTAATGTTATAGAAGAGAGGACCAGAACAGTAGTCTAATGTTATAGAAGAGAGGACCAGAACAGTAGTCTAATGTTATAGAAGAGAGGACCAGAACAGTAGTCTGTTATAGAAGAGAGGACCAGAACAGTAGTCTGATGTTATAGAAGAGAGGACCAGAACAGTAGTCTAATGTTATAGAAGAGAGGACCAGAAGAGTAGTCTGTGGTTGAAGAGAGGACCAGAACAGTAGTCTAATGTTATAGAAGAGAGGACCAGAACAGTAGTCTGTTATAGAAGAGAGGACCAGAACAGTAGTCTAATGTTATAGAAGAGAGGACCAGAACAGTAGTCTAATGTTATAGAAGAGAGGACCAGAACAGTAGTCTAATGTTATATAAGAGAGGAACAGAACAGTAGTCTAATGTTATAGAAGAGATGACCAGAACAGTAATCTGTTATAGAAGAGAGGACCAGAACAGTAGTCTAATGTTATAGAAGAGAGGACCAGAACAGTAGTCTAATGTTATAAAAGAGAGGACCAGAACAGTAGTCTACTGTTATAGAAGAGAGGACCAGAACAGTAGTCTAATGTTAAAGAAGACAGGACCAGAACAGTAGTCTAATGTTATAGAAGAGAGAACCAGAACAGTAGTCTAATGTTATAGAAGACAAGACCAGAACAGTAGTCTAATGTTATAGAAGAGAGGACCAGAACAGTAGTCTGATGTTATAGAAGAGAGGACCAGAACAGTAGTCTAATATTATAGAAGAGAGGACCAGAACTTTAGTCTGTGGTTGAAGAGAGGACCAGAACAGTAGTCTGTAATAGAAGAGAGGACCAGAACAGTAGTCTAATGTTCTAGAAGAGAGGACCAGAACAGTAGTCTAATGTTATAGAAGAGAGGACTAGAACAGTAGTCTGTTATAGAAGAGGACCAGAACAGTAGTCTGTTATAGAAGACAGGACCAGAACAGTAGTCTAATGTTCTAGAAGAGAGGACCAGAACAGTAGTCTGTTATAGAAGACAGGACCAGAACAGTAGTCTAATGTTATAGAAGAGAGGACCAGAACAGTAGTCTAATGTTATAGAAGACAGGACCAGAACAGTAGTCTAATGTTATAGAAGAGAGGACCAGAACAGTAGTCTAATGTTATAGAAGAGAGGACCAGAACAGTAGTCTAATGTTATAGAAGAGAGGACCAGAACAGTAGTCTGTTATAGAAGAGAGGACCAGAACAGTAGTCTGATGTTATAGAAGAGAGGACCAGAACAGTAGTCTAATGTTATAGAAGAGAGGACCAGAACAGTAGTCTAATGTTGTAGAAGAGATGACCAGAAGAGTAGTCTGTGGTTGAAGAGAGGACCAGAACAGTAGTCTAATGTTATAGAAGAGAGGACCAGAACAGTAGTCTGTTATAGAAGAGAGGACCAGAACAGTAGTCTAATGTTATAGAAGAGAGGACCAGAACAGTAGTCTAATGTTATAGAAGAGAGGACCAGAACAGTAGTCTAATGTTATATAAGAGAGGAACAGAACAGTAGTCTAATGTTCTAGAAGAGATGACCAGAACACTAATCTGTTATAGAAGAGAGGACCAGAACAGTAGTCTAATGTTATAGAAGAGAGGACCAGAACAGTAGTCTAATGTTATAAAAGAGAGGACCAGAACAGTAGTCTACTGTTATAGAAGAGAGGACCAGAACAGTAGTCTAATGTTAAAGAAGACAGGACCAGAACAGTAGTCTAATGTTATAGAAGAGAGAACCAGAACAGTAGTCTAATGTTATAGAAGACAGGACCAGAACAGTAGTCTAATGTTATAGAAGAGAGGGCCAGAACAGTAGTCTGATGTTATAGAAGAGAGGACCAGAACAGTAGTCTAATATTATAGAAGAGAGGACCAGAACTTTAGTCTGTGGTTGAAGAGAGGACCAGAACAGTAGTCTGTTATAGGAGAGGACCAGAACAGTAGTCTGTAATAGAAGAGAGGACCAGAACAGTAGTCTAATGTTCTAGAAGAGAGGACCAGAACAGTAGTCTAATGTTATAGAAGAGAGGACCAGAACAGTAGTCTGTTATAGAAGAGGACCAGAACAGTAGTCTAATGTTATAGAAGACAGGACCAGAAAAGTAGTCTAATGTTATAGAAGAGAGGACCATAACAGTAGTCTAATGTTATAGAAGACAGGACCAGAACAGTAGTCTAATGTTATAGAAGAGAGGACCAGAACAGTAGTCTATGGTTGAAGAGAGGACCAGAACAGTAGTCTAATGTTATAGAATAGAGGACCAGAACAGTAGCCTGTTATAGAAGAGAGGACCAGAACAGTAATCTGTTATAGAAGAGAGGACCAGAACAGTAGTCTGATGTTATAGAATAGAGGACCAGAACAATAGTCTAATGTTATAGAATAGAGGACCAGAACAGTAATCTGTTATAGAATAGAGGACCAGAACAGTAATCTGTTATAGAATAGAGGACCAGAACAGTAGCCTGTTATAGAAGAGAGGACCAGAACAGTAGTTAGTCTGTTATAGAAGAGAGGACCAGAACAGTAATCTGTTATAGAATTTTGGACCAGAACAGTAGCCTGTTATAGAAGAGAGGACCAGAACAGTAGTTAGTCTGTTATAGAAGAGAGGACCAGAACAGTCATCTGTTATAGAATAGAGGACCAGAACAGTAGTCTGATGTTATAGAAGAGAGAACCAGAACAGTAGTCTGTTATAGAAGAGAGGACCAGAACAGTAGTCTGATGTTATAGAAGAGAGGACCAGAACAGTAGTCTAATGTTATAGAAGAGAAGACCAGAAGAGTAGTCTGATGTTATAGAAGAGAGGACCAGAACAGTAGTCTGTTATAGAAGACAGGACCAGAACAGTAGTCTAATGTTCTAGAAGAGAGGACCAGAACAGTAGTCTAATGTTATAGAAGAGATGAACCGAACAGTAGTCTAATGTTATAGAAGAGAGGACCAGAACAGTAGTCTAATGTTATAGAAGAGAGGACCAGAACAGTAGTCTAATGTTATAGAAGACAGGACCAGAACAGTAGTCTAATGTTATAGAAGAGAGGACCAGAACAGTAGTCTAATGTTATAGAAGAGAGGACCAGAACAGTAGTCTAATGTTATAGAAGAGAGGACCAGAACAGTAGTCTGTTATAGAAGAGAGGACCAGAACAGTAGTCTGATGTTATAGAAGAGAGGACCAGAACAGTAGTCTAATGTTATAGAAGAGAGGACCAGAAGAGTAGTCTGTGGTTGAAGAGAGGACCAGAACAGTAGTCTAATGTTATAGAAGAGAGGACCAGAACAGTAGTCTGTTATAGAAGAGAGGACCAGAACAGTAGTCTAATGTTATAGAAGAGAGGACCAGAACAGTAGTCTAATGTTATAGAAGAGAGGACCAGAACAGTAGTCTAATGTTATATAAGAGAGGAACAGAACAGTAGTCTAATGTTATAGAAGAGATGACCAGAACAGTAATCTGTTATAGAAGAGAGGACCAGAACAGTAGTCTAATGTTATAGAAGAGAGGACCAGAACAGTAGTCTAATGTTATAAAAGAGAGGACCAGAACAGTAGTCTACTGTTATAGAAGAGAGGACCAGAACAGTAGTCTAATGTTAAAGAAGACAGGACCAGAACAGTAGTCTAATGTTATAGAAGAGAGAACCAGAACAGTAGTCTAATGTTATAGAAGACAAGACCAGAACAGTAGTCTAATGTTATAGAAGAGAGGACCAGAACAGTAGTCTGATGTTATAGAAGAGAGGACCAGAACAGTAGTCTAATATTATAGAAGAGAGGACCAGAACTTTAGTCTGTGGTTGAAGAGAGGACCAGAACAGTAGTCTGTAATAGAAGAGAGGACCAGAACAGTAGTCTAATGTTCTAGAAGAGAGGACCAGAACAGTAGTCTAATGTTATAGAAGAGAGGACTAGAACAGTAGTCTGTTATAGAAGAGGACCAGAACAGTAGTCTGTTATAGAAGACAGGACCAGAACAGTAGTCTAATGTTCTAGAAGAGAGGACCAGAACAGTAGTCTGTTATAGAAGACAGGACCAGAACAGTAGTCTAATGTTATAGAAGAGAGGACCAGAACAGTAGTCTAATGTTATAGAAGACAGGACCAGAACAGTAGTCTAATGTTATAGAAGAGAGGACCAGAACAGTAGTCTAATGTTATAGAAGAGAGGACCAGAACAGTAGTCTAATGTTATAGAAGAGAGGACCAGAACAGTAGTCTGTTATAGAAGAGAGGACCAGAACAGTAGTCTGATGTTATAGAAGAGAGGACCAGAACAGTAGTCTAATGTTATAGAAGAGAGGACCAGAACAGTAGTCTAATGTTGTAGAAGAGATGACCAGAAGAGTAGTCTGTGGTTGAAGAGAGGACCAGAACAGTAGTCTAATGTTATAGAAGAGAGGACCAGAACAGTAGTCTGTTATAGAAGAGAGGACCAGAACAGTAGTCTAATGTTATAGAAGAGAGGACCAGAACAGTAGTCTAATGTTATAGAAGAGAGGACCAGAACAGTAGTCTAATGTTATATAAGAGAGGAACAGAACAGTAGTCTAATGTTCTAGAAGAGATGACCAGAACACTAATCTGTTATAGAAGAGAGGACCAGAACAGTAGTCTAATGTTATAGAAGAGAGGACCAGAACAGTAGTCTAATGTTATAAAAGAGAGGACCAGAACAGTAGTCTACTGTTATAGAAGAGAGGACCAGAACAGTAGTCTAATGTTAAAGAAGACAGGACCAGAACAGTAGTCTAATGTTATAGAAGAGAGAACCAGAACAGTAGTCTAATGTTATAGAAGACAGGACCAGAACAGTAGTCTAATGTTATAGAAGAGAGGGCCAGAACAGTAGTCTGATGTTATAGAAGAGAGGACCAGAACAGTAGTCTAATATTATAGAAGAGAGGACCAGAACTTTAGTCTGTGGTTGAAGAGAGGACCAGAACAGTAGTCTGTTATAGGAGAGGACCAGAACAGTAGTCTGTAATAGAAGAGAGGACCAGAACAGTAGTCTAATGTTCTAGAAGAGAGGACCAGAACAGTAGTCTAATGTTATAGAAGAGAGGACCAGAACAGTAGTCTGTTATAGAAGAGGACCAGAACAGTAGTCTAATGTTATAGAAGACAGGACCAGAAAAGTAGTCTAATGTTATAGAAGAGAGGACCATAACAGTAGTCTAATGTTATAGAAGACAGGACCAGAACAGTAGTCTAATGTTATAGAAGAGAGGACCAGAACAGTAGTCTATGGTTGAAGAGAGGACCAGAACAGTAGTCTAATGTTATAGAATAGAGGACCAGAACAGTAGCCTGTTATAGAAGAGAGGACCAGAACAGTAATCTGTTATAGAAGAGAGGACCAGAACAGTAGTCTGATGTTATAGAATAGAGGACCAGAACAATAGTCTAATGTTATAGAATAGAGGACCAGAACAGTAATCTGTTATAGAATAGAGGACCAGAACAGTAATCTGTTATAGAATAGAGGACCAGAACAGTAGCCTGTTATAGAAGAGAGGACCAGAACAGTAGTTAGTCTGTTATAGAAGAGAGGACCAGAACAGTAATCTGTTATAGAATTTTGGACCAGAACAGTAGCCTGTTATAGAAGAGAGGACCAGAACAGTAGTTAGTCTGTTATAGAAGAGAGGACCAGAACAGTCATCTGTTATAGAATAGAGGACCAGAACAGTAGCCTGTTATAGAAGAGAGGACCAGAACAGTAGTTAGTCTGTTATAGAAGAGAGGACCAGAACAGTAGTCTGTTATAGAATAGAGGACCAGAACAATAGTCTAATGTTATAGAAGAGAGGACCAGAACAGTAGTCTAATGTTATAGAATAGAGGACCAGAACAGTAATCTGTTATAGAATAGAGGACCAGAACAGTAGCCTGTTATAGAAGAGAGGACCAGAACAGTAGTCTGTTATAGAAGAGAGGACCAGAACAGTAGTCTGATGTTATAGAAGAGAGAACCAGAACAGTAGTCTGTTATAGAAGAGAGGACCAGAACAGTAGTCTGATGTTATAGAAGAGAGGACCAGAACAGTAGTCTAATGTTATAGAAGAGAAGACCAGAAGAGTAGTCTGATGTTATAGAAGAGAGGACCAGAACAGTAGTCTGTTATAGAAGACAGGACCAGAACAGTAGTCTAATGTTCTAGAAGAGATGAACCGAACAGTAGTCTAATGTTATAGAAGAGAGGACCAGAACAGTAGTCTAATGTTATAGAAGAGAGGACCAGAACAGTAGTCTAATGTTATAGAAGACAGGACCAGAACAGTAGTCTAATGTTATAGAAGAGAGGACCAGAACAGTAGTCTAATGTTATAGAAGAGAGGAACAGAACAGTAGTCTAATGTTATAGAAGAGAGGACCAGAACAGTAGTCTGTTATAGAAGAGAGGACCAGAACAGTAGTCTGATGTTATAGAAGAGAGGACCAGAACAGTAGTCTAATGTTATAGAAGAGAGGACCAGAACAGTAGTCTAATGTTATAGAAGAGAGGACCAGAACAGTAGTCTGTTATAGAAGAGAGGACCAGAACAGTAGTCTAATGTTATAGAAGAGAGGACCAGAACAGTAGTCTAATGTTATAGAAGAGAGGACTAGAACAGTAGTCTGTTATAGAAGAGGACCAGAACAGTAGTCTGTTATAGAAGACAGGACCAGAACAGTAGTCTAATGTTCTAGAAGAGATGACCAGAACAGTAATCTGTTATAGAAGAGAGGACCAGAACAGTAGTCTAATGTTATAAAAGAGAGGACCAGAACAGTAGTCTACTGTTATGGAAGAGAGGACCAGAACAGTAGTCTACTGTTATAGAAGAGAGAACCAGAACAGTAGTCTAATGTTATAGAAGAGAGGACCAGAACAGTAGTCTAATGTTATAGAAGAGAGAACCAGAACAGTAGTCTAATGTTATAGAAGAGAGGACCAGAACAGTAGTCTAATGTTATAGAAGAGAGGACCAGAACAGTAGTCTGATGTTATAGAAGAGAGGACCAGAACAGTAGTCTAATATTATAGAAGAGAGGACCAGAACTTTAGTCTGTGGTTGAAGAGAGGACCAGAACAGTAGTCTGTTATAGGAGAGGACCAGAACAGTAGTCTGTTATAGAAGAGAGGACCAGAACAGTAGTCTAATATTATAGAAGAGAGGACCAGAACTTTAGTCTGTGGTTGAAGAGAGGACCAGAACAGTAGTCTGTTATAGGAGAGGACCAGAACAGTAGTCTGTGGTTAAAGAGAGGACCAGAACAGTAGTCTAATGTTATAGAAGAGAGGACCAGAACAGTAGTCTAATGTTATAGAAGACAGGACCAGAACAGTACTCTAATGTTATAGAAGAGAGGACCAGAACATTAGTCTAATGTTATAGAAGAGAGGACCAGAACAGTAGTCTGTGGTTGAAGAGAGGACCAGAAGAGTAGTCTAATGTTATAGAAGAGAGGACCAGAACAGTAGTCTGATGTTATAGAAGAGAGGACCAGAACAGTAGTCTGTTATAGAAGAGAGAACCAGAACAGTAGTCTGATGTTACAGAAGAGAGGACCAGAACAGTAGTCTAATGTTATAGAAGAGAGGACCAGAACAGTAGTCTAATGTTATAGAAGACAGGACCAGAACAGTAGTCTAATGTTATAGAAGAGAGGACCAGAACATTAGTCTAATGTTATAGAATAGAGGACCAGAACAGTAGTCTGTGGTTGAAGAGAGGACCAGTAGAGTAGTCTGATGTTATAGAAGAGAGGACCAGAACAGTAGTCTGTTATAGAAGAGAGGACCAGAACAGTAGTCTGATGTTACAGAAGAGAGAACCAGAACAGTAGTCCAATTTTTATAGAGGAGAGGACCAGAACAGTAGTCTAATGTTGTAGAAGAGATGACCAGAAGAGTAGTCTGTGGTTGAAGAGAGGACCAGAACAGTAGTCTAATGTTATAGAAGAGAGGAACAGAACAGTAGTCTGTTATAGGAGAGAGGACCAGAACAGTAGTCTAATGTTATAGAAGAGAGGACCAGAACAGTAGTCTAATGTTATAGAAGAGAGGACCAGAACAGTAGTCTAATGTTCTAGAAGAGAGGACCAGAACAGTAGTCTAATGTTCTAGAAGAGAGGACCAGAACAGTAGTCTGTTATAGAAGAGAGGACAAGAACAGTAGTCTAATGTTATAGAAGAGAGGACCATAACAGTAGTCTGTTATAGAAGAGAGGACAAGAACAGTAGTCTAATGTTATAGAAGAGAGGACCATAACAGTAGTCTAATGTTATAGAAGAGAGGACCAGAAGAGTAGTCTAATGTTATAGAAGAGAGGACCAGAACAGTAGCCTGTTATAGAAGAGAGGACCAGAACAGTAATCTGTTATAGAAGAGAGGACCAGAACAGTAGTCTGATGTTATAGAATAGAGGACCAGAACAGTAGTCTAATATTATAGAAGAGAGGACCAGAACTTTAGTCTGTGGTTGAAGAGAGGACCAGAACAGTAGTCTAATGTTATAGAAGAGAGGACCAGAACAGTAGTCTAATGTTATAGAAGACAGGACCAGAACAGTACTCTAATGTTATAGAAGAGAGGACCAGAACATTAGTCTAATGTTATAGAAGAGAGGACCAGAACAGTAGTCTGTGGTTGAAGAGAGGACCAGAAGAGTAGTCTAATGTTATAGAAGAGAGGAACAGAACAGTAGTCTCATGTTATAGAAGAGAGGACCAGAACAGTAGTCTGTTATAGAAGAGAGGACCAGAACAGTAGTCTGATGTTATAGAAGAGAGGACCAGAACAGTAGTCTGTTATAGAAGAGAGAACCAGAACAGTAGTCTGATGTTACAGAAGAGAGGACCAGAACAGTAGTCTAATGTTATAGAAGAGAGGACCAGAACAGTAGTCTAATGTTATAGAAGACAGGACCAGAACAGTAGTCTAATGTTATAGAAGAGAGGACCAGAACATTAGTCTAATGTTATAGAATAGAGGACCAGAACAGTAGTCTGTGGTTGAAGAGAGGACCAGTAGAGTAGTCTGTTATAGAAGAGCGGACCAGAACAGTAGTCTGATGTTATAGAAGAGAGGACCAGAACAGTAGTCTGTTATAGAAGACAGGACCAGAACAGTAGTCTGATGTTACAGAAGAGAGAACCAGAACAGTAGTCCAATTTTTATAGAGGAGAGGACCAGAACAGTAGTCTAATGTTATAGAAGAGAGGACCAGAACAGTAGTCTGTTATAGGAGAGAGGACCAGAACAGTAGTCTAATGTTATAGAAGAGAGGACCAGAACAGTAGTCTAATGTTATAGAAGAGAGGACCAGAACAGTAGTCTAATGTTCTAGAAGAGAGGACCAGAACAGTAGTCTAATGTTCTAGAAGAGAGGACCAGAACAGTAGTCTGTTATAGAAGAGAGGACAAGAACAGTAGTCTAATGTTATAGAAGAGAGGACCATAACAGTAGTCTAATGTTATAGAAGAGAGGACCAGAACAGTAGTCTGTTATAGAAGAGAGGACAAGAACAGTAGTCTAATGTTATAGAAGAGAGGACCATAACAGTAGTCTAATGTTATAGAAGAGAGGACCAGAACAGTAGTCTAATGTTATAGAATAGAGGACCAGAACAGTAGCCTGTTATAGAAGAGAGGACCAGAACAGTAATCTGTTATAGAAGAGAGGACCAGAACAGTAGTCTGATGTTATAGAATAGAGGACCAGAACAATAGTCTAATGTTATAGAAGAGAGGACCAGAACCGTAATCTGTTATAGAATAGAGGACCAGAACAGTAGCCTGTTATAGAAGAGAGGACCAGAACAGTAGTCTGTTATAGAAGAGAGGAACAGAACAGTAGTCTGATGTTATAGAAGAGAGGACCAGAACAGTAGTCTGTTATAGAAGAGAGGACCAGAACAGTAGTCTGATGTTATAGAAGAGAGGACCAGAACAGTAGTCTGTTATAGAAGAGAGAACCAGAACAGTAGTCTGATGTTACAGAAGAGAGGACCAGAACAGTAGTCTAATGTTATAGAAGAGAGGACCAGAACAGTAGTCTAATGTTATAGAAGACAGGACCAGAACAGTAGTCTAATGTTATAGAAGAGAGGACCAGAACATTAGTCTAATGTTATAGAATAGAGGACCAGAACAGTAGTCTGTGGTTGAAGAGAGGACCAGTAGAGTAGTCTGTTATAGAAGAGAGGACCAGAACAGTAGTCTGATGTTATAGAAGAGAGGACCAGAACAGTAGTCTGTTATAGAAGACAGGACCAGAACAGTAGTCTGATGTTACAGAAGAGAGAACCAGAACAGTAGTCCAATTTTTATAGAGGAGAGGACCAGAACAGTAGTCTAATGTTATAGAAGAGAGGACCAGAACAGTAGTCTGTTATAGGAGAGAGGACCAGAACAGTAGTCTAATGTTATAGAAGAGAGGACCAGAACAGTAGTCTAATGTTATAGAAGAGAGGACCAGAACAGTAGTCTAATGTTCTAGAAGAGAGGACCAGAACAGTAGTCTAATGTTCTAGAAGAGAGGACCAGAACAGTAGTCTGTTATAGAAGAGAGGACAAGAACAGTAGTCTAATGTTATAGAAGAGAGGACCATAACAGTAGTCTAATGTTATAGAAGAGAGGACCAGAACAGTAGTCTGTTATAGAAGAGAGGACAAGAACAGTAGTCTAATGTTATAGAAGAGAGGACCATAACAGTAGTCTAATGTTATAGAAGAGAGGACCAGAACAGTAGTCTAATGTTATAGAATAGAGGACCAGAACAGTAGCCTGTTATAGAAGAGAGGACCAGAACAGTAATCTGTTATAGAAGAGAGGACCAGAACAGTAGTCTGATGTTATAGAATAGAGGACCAGAACAATAGTCTAATGTTATAGAAGAGAGGACCAGAACCGTAATCTGTTATAGAATAGAGGACCAGAACAGTAGCCTGTTATAGAAGAGAGGACCAGAACAGTAGTCTGTTATAGAAGAGAGGACCAGAACTGTAGTCTGTTATAGAAGAGAGGACCAGAACAGTAGTCTGATGTTATAGAAGAGAGGACCAGAACAGTAGTCTAATGTTATAGAAGAGAGGACCAGAACAGTAGTCTGTTATAGAAGACAGGACCAGAACAGTAGTCTAATGTTCTAGAAGAGAGGACCAGAACAGTAGTCTAATGTTATGGAAGAGATGAACCGAACAGTAGTATAATGTTATAGAAGAGAGGACCAGAACAGTAGTCTAATGTTATAGAAGAGAGGAACAGAACAGTAGTCTAATGTAATAGAAGACAGGACCAGAACAGTAGTCTAATGTTATAGAAGAGATGACCAGAACAGTAGTTTAATGTTATAGAAGAGAGGACCATAACAGTAGTCTAATGTTATAGAAGACAGGACCAGAACAGTACTCTAATGTTATAGAAGAGAGGACCAGAACATTAGTCTAATGTTATAGAAGAGAGGACCAGAACAGTAGTCTGTGGTTGAAGAGAGGACCAGAAGAGTAGTCTAATGTTATAGAAGAGAGGAACAGAACAGTAGTCTGATGTTATAGAAGAGAGGACCAGAACAGTAGTCTGTTATAGAAGAGAGGACCAGAACAGTAGTCTGATGTTATAGAAGAGAGGACCAGAACAGTAGTCTGTTATAGAAGAGAGAACCAGAACAGTAGTCTGATGTTACAGAAGAGAGGACCAGAACAGTAGTCTAATGTTATAGAAGAGAGGACCAGAACAGTAGTCTAATGTTATAGAAGACAGGACCAGAACAGTAGTCTAATGTTATAGAAGAGAGGACCAGAACATTAGTCTAATGTTATAGAATAGAGGACCAGAACAGTAGTCTGTGGTTGAAGAGAGGACCAGTAGAGTAGTCTGTTATAGAAGAGAGGACCAGAACAGTAGTCTGATGTTATAGAAGAGAGGACCAGAACAGTAGTCTGTTATAGAAGACAGGACCAGAACAGTAGTCTGATGTTACAGAAGAGAGAACCAGAACAGTAGTCCAATTTTTATAGAGGAGAGGACCAGAACAGTAGTCTAATGTTATAGAAGAGAGGACCAGAACAGTAGTCTGTTATAGGAGAGAGGACCAGAACAGTAGTCTAATGTTATAGAAGAGAGGACCAGAACAGTAGTCTAATGTTATAGAAGAGAGGACCAGAACAGTAGTCTAATGTTCTAGAAGAGAGGACCAGAACAGTAGTCTAATGTTCTAGAAGAGAGGACCAGAACAGTAGTCTGTTATAGAAGAGAGGACAAGAACAGTAGTCTAATGTTATAGAAGAGAGGACCATAACAGTAGTCTAATGTTATAGAAGAGAGGACCAGAACAGTAGTCTAATGTTATAGAAGACAGGACCAGAACAGTAGTCTAATGTTATAGAAGAGAGGACCAGAACAGTAGTCTAATGTTATAGAAGAGAGGACCAGAACAGTAGTCTATGGTTGAAGAGAGGACCAGAACAGTAGTCTGTTATAGAAGAGAGGACAAGAACAGTAGTCTAATGTTATAGAAGAGAGGACCATAACAGTAGTCTAATGTTATAGAAGAGAGGACCAGAACAGTAGTCTAATGTTATAGAATAGAGGACCAGAACAGTAGCCTGTTATAGAAGAGAGGACCAGAACAGTAATCTGTTATAGAAGAGAGGACCAGAACAGTAGTCTGATGTTATAGAATAGAGGACCAGAACAATAGTCTAATGTTATAGAAGAGAGGACCAGAACCGTAATCTGTTATAGAATAGAGGACCAGAACAGTAGCCTGTTATAGAAGAGAGGACCAGAACAGTAGTCTGTTATAGAAGAGAGGACCAGAACTGTAGTCTGTTATAGAAGAGAGGACCAGAACAGTAGTCTGATGTTATAGAAGAGAGGACCAGAACAGTAGTCTAATGTTATAGAAGAGAGGACCAGAACAGTAGTCTGTTATAGAAGACAGGACCAGAACAGTAGTCTAATGTTCTAGAAGAGAGGACCAGAACAGTAGTCTAATGTTATGGAAGAGATGAACCGAACAGTAGTATAATGTTATAGAAGAGAGGACCAGAACAGTAGTCTAATGTTATAGAAGAGAGGAACAGAACAGTAGTCTAATGTAATAGAAGACAGGACCAGAACAGTAGTCTAATGTTATAGAAGAGATGACCAGAACAGTAGTTTAATGTTATAGAAGAGAGGACCATAACAGTAGTCTAATGTTATAGAAGAGAGGACCAGAACAGTAGTCTAATGTTATAGAAGACAGGACCAGAACAGTAGTCTAATGTTATAGAAGACAGGACCAGAACAGTAGTCTAATGTTATAGAAGAGAGGACCAGAACAGTAGTCTAATGTTATAGAAGAGAGGACCAGAACAGTAGTCTATGGTTGAAGAGAGGACCAGAACAGTAGTCTGTTATAGAAGAGAGGACAAGAACAGTAGTCTAATGTTATAGAAGAGAGGACCATAACAGTAGTCTAATGTTATAGAAGAGAGGACCAGAACAGTAGTCTAATGTTATAGAATAGAGGACCAGAACAGTAGCCTGTTATAGAAGAGAGGACCAGAACAGTAATCTGTTATAGAAGAGAGGACCAGAACAGTAGTCTGATGTTATAGAATAGAGGACCAGAACAATAGTCTAATGTTATAGAAGAGAGGACCAGAACCGTAATCTGTTATAGAATAGAGGACCAGAACAGTAGCCTGTTATAGAAGAGAGGACCAGAACAGTAGTCTGTTATAGAAGAGAGGACCAGAACTGTAGTCTGTTATAGAAGAGAGGACCAGAACAGTAGTCTGATGTTATAGAAGAGAGGACCAGAACAGTAGTCTAATGTTATAGAAGAGAGGACCAGAAGAGTAGTCTGTTATAGAAGACAGGACCAGAACAGTAGTCTAATGTTCTAGAAGAGAGGACCAGAACAGTAGTCTAATGTTATGGAAGAGATGAACCGAACAGTAGTATAATGTTATAGAAGAGAGGCCCAGAACAGTAGTCTAATGTTATAGAAGAGAGGACCAGAACAGTAGTCTAATGTAATAGAAGACAGGACCAGAACAGTAGTCTAATGTTATAGAAGAGAGGGCCAGAACAGTAGTCTGATGTTATAGAATAGAGGACCAGAACAGTAGTCTAATATTATAGAAGAGAGGACCAGAACTTTAGTCTGTGGTTGAAGAGAGGACCAGAACAGTAGTCTGTTATAGGAGAGGACCAGAACAGTAGTCTGTGGTTAAAGAGAGGACCAGAACAGTAGTCTAATGTTATAGAAGAGAGGACCAGAACAGTAGTCTGTTATAGAATAGAGGACCAGAACAGTAGCCTGTTATAGAAGAGAGGACCAGAACAGTAGTCTGTTATAGAAGAGAGGACCAGAACAGTAGTCTGTTATAGAAGAGAGGACCAGAACAGTAGTCTGATGTTATAGAAGAGAGGACCAGAACAGTAGTCTAATGTTATAGAAGAGAGGACCAGAAGAGTAGTCTGTTATAGAAGACAGGACCAGAACAGTAGTCTAATGTTCTAGAAGAGAGGACCAGAACAGTAGTCTAATGTTATAGAAGAGATGAACCGAACAGTAGTCTAATGTTATAGAAGAGAGGACCCGAACAGTAGTCTAATGTTATAGAAGAGAGAACCAGAACAGTAGTCTGTGGTTGAAGAGATGACCAGAACAGTAGTCTAATGTTATAGAAGAGAGGACCAGAACAGTAGTCTAATGTTATAGAAGAGAGGACCAGAACAGTAGTCTGTTATAGAAGAGAGGACCAGAACAGTAGTCTAATGTTATAGAAGAGAGGACCAGAACAGTAGTCTAATGTTATAGAAGAGAGGACCAGAACAGTAGTCTAATGTTAAAGAAGACAGGACCAGAACAGTAGTCTAATGTTATAGAAGAGAGGACCAGAACAGTAGTCTAATGTTATAGAAGACAGGACCAGAACAGTAGTCTAATGTTACAGAAGAGAGGACCAGAACAGTAGTCTGATGTTATAGAAGAGAGGACCAGAACAGTAGTCTAATATTATAGAAGAGAGGACCAGAACTTTAGTCTGTGGTTGAAGAGAGGACCAGAACAATAGTCTGTGGTTAAAGAGAGGACCAGAACAGTAGTCTAATGTTATAGAAGAGAGGACCAGAACAGTAGTCTAATGTTATAGAAGAGAGGACCAGAACAGTAGTCTGTTATAGAAGAGAGGACCAGAACAGTAGTCTAATGTTATAGAAGAGAGGACCAGAACAGTAGTCTAATGTTATAGAAGAGAGGACCAGAACAGTAGTCTAATGTTAAAGAAGACAGGACCAGAACAGTAGTCTAATGTTATAGAAGAGAGGACCAGAACAGTAGTCTAATGTTATAGAAGACAGGACCAGAACAGTAGTCTAATGTTATAGAAGAGAGGACCAGAACAGTAGTCTGATGTTATAGAAGAGAGGACCAGAACAGTAGTCTAATATTATAGAAGAGAGGACCAGAACTTTAGTCTGTGGTTGAAGAGAGGACCAGAACAATAGTCTGTGGTTAAAGAGAGGACCAGAACAGTAGTCTAATGTTATAGAAGACAGGACCAGAACAGTAGTCTAATGTTATAGAAGAGAGGACCAGAACAGTAGTCTAATGTTATAGAAGACAGGACCAGAACAGTACTCTAATGTTATAGAAGAGAGGACCAGAACATTAGTCTAATGTTATAGAAGACAGGACCAGAACAGTACTCTAATGTTATAGAAGAGAGGACCAGAACATTAGTCTAATGTTATAGAAGAGAGGACCAGAACAGTAGTCTGTGGTTGAAGAGAGGACCAGAACAGTAGTCTAATGTTATAGAAGAGAGGACCAGAACAGTAGTCTGTTATAGAAGAGAGGACCAGAACAGTAGTCTGATGTTATAGAAGAGAGGACCAGAACAGTAGTCTGTTATAGAAGAGAGGACCAGAACAGTAGTCTGATGTTACAGAAGAGAGGACCAGAACAGTAGTCTAATGTTATAGAAGAGAGGACCAGAACAGTAGTCTAATGTTGTAGAAGAGATGACCAGAAGAGTAGTCTGTGGTTGAAGAGAGGACCAGAACAGTAGTCTAATGTTATAGAAGAGAGGACCAGAACAGTAGTCTGTTATAGGAGAGAGGACCAGAACAGTAGTCTAATGTTATAGAAGAGAGGACCAGAACAGTAGTCTAATGTTATAGAAGAGAGGACCAGAACAGTAGTCTAATGTTCTAGAAGAGAGGACCAGAACAGTAGTCTAATGTTCTAGAAGAGAGGACCAGAACAGTAGTCTGTTATAGAAGAGAGGACAAGAACAGTAGTCTAATGTTATAGAAGAGAGGACCAGAACAGTAGTCTGTTATAGAAGAGAGGACAAGAACAGCAGTCTAATGTTATAGAAGAGAGGACCAGAACAGTAGTCTAATGTTATAGAAGAGAGGACCAGAACAGTAGTCTAATGGTATAGAAGAGAGGACCATAACAGTAGTCTAATGTTATAGAAGAGAGGACCAGAACAGTAGTCTAATGTTATAGAAGAGAGGACCAGAACAGTAGTCTAATGTTATAGAAGACAGGACCAGAACAGTAGTCTAATGTTATAGAAGACAGGACCAGAACAGTAGTCTAATGTTATAGAAGAGAGGACCAGAACAGTAGTCTAATGTTATAGAAGAGAGGACCAGAACAGTAGTCTATGGTTGAAGAGAGGACCAGAACAGTAGTCTGTTATAGAAGAGAGGACAAGAACAGTAGTCTAATGTTATAGAAGAGAGGACCATAACAGTAGTCTAATGTTATAGAAGAGAGGACCAGAACAGTAGTCTAATGTTATAGAATAGAGGACCAGAACAGTAGCCTGTTATAGAAGAGAGGACCAGAACAGTAATCTGTTATAGAAGAGAGGACCAGAACAGTAGTCTGATGTTATAGAATAGAGGACCAGAACAATAGTCTAATGTTATAGAAGAGAGGACCAGAACCGTAATCTGTTATAGAATAGAGGACCAGAACAGTAGCCTGTTATAGAAGAGAGGACCAGAACAGTAGTCTGTTATAGAAGAGAGGACCAGAACTGTAGTCTGTTATAGAAGAGAGGACCAGAACAGTAGTCTGATGTTATAGAAGAGAGGACCAGAACAGTAGTCTAATGTTATAGAAGAGAGGACCAGAAGAGTAGTCTGTTATAGAAGACAGGACCAGAACAGTAGTCTAATGTTCTAGAAGAGAGGACCAGAACAGTAGTCTAATGTTATGGAAGAGATGAACCGAACAGTAGTATAATGTTATAGAAGAGAGGACCAGAACAGTAGTCTAATGTTATAGAAGAGAGGACCAGAACAGTAGTCTAATGTAATAGAAGACAGGACCAGAACAGTAGTCTAATGTTATAGAAGAGATGACCAGAACAGTAGTCTAATGTTATAGAAGAGAGGACCAGAACAGTAGTCTGTGGTTGAAGAGAGGACCAGAACAGTAGTCTAATGTTATAGAAGAGAGGACCAGAACAGTAGTCTGATGTTATAGAAGAGAGGACCAGAACAGTAGTCTAATGTTATAGAAGAGAGGACCAGAACAGTAGTCTAATGTTAAAGAAGACAGGACCAGAACAGTAGTCTAATGTTATAGAAGAGAGGACCAGAACAGTAGTCTAATGTTATAGAAGACAGGACCAGAACAGTAGTCTAATGTTATAGAAGAGAGGACCAGAACAGTTGTCTGATGTTATAGAAGACAGGACCAGAACAGTAGTCTAATGTTATAGAAGAGAGGGCCAGAACAGTAGTCTGATGTTATAGAATAGAGGACCAGAACAGTAGTCTAATATTATAGAAGAGAGGACCAGAACTTTAGTCTGTGGTTGAAGAGAGGACCAGAACAGTAGTCTGTTATAGGAGAGGACCAGAACAGTAGTCTGTGGTTAAAGAGAGGACCAGAACAGTAGTCTAATGTTATAGAAGAGAGGACCAGAACAGTAGTCTGTTATAGAATAGAGGACCAGAACAGTAGCCTGTTATAGAAGAGAGGACCAGAACAGTAGTCTGTTATAGAAGAGAGGACCAGAACAGTAGTCTGTTATAGAAGAGAGTACCAGAACAGTAGTCTGATGTTATAGAAGAGAGGACCAGAACAGTAGTCTAATGTTATAGAAGAGAGGACCAGAAGAGTAGTCTGTTATAGAAGACAGGACCAGAACAGTAGTCTAATGTTCTAGAAGAGAGGACCAGAACAGTAGTCTAATGTTATAGAAGAGATGAACCGAACAGTAGTCTAATGTTATAGAAGAGAGGACCCGAACAGTAGTCTAATGTTATAGAAGAGAGAACCAGAACAGTAGTCTGTGGTTGAAGAGATGACCAGAACAGTAGTCTAATGTTATAGAAGAGAGGACCAGAACAGTAGTCTAATGTTATAGAAGAGAGGACCAGAACAGTAGTCTGTTATAGAAGAGAGGACCAGAACAGTAGTCTGATGTTATAGAAGAGAGGACCAGAACAGTAGTCTAATGTTATAGAAGAGAGGACCAGAACAGTAGTCTAATGTTAAAGAAGACAGGACCAGAACAGTAGTCTAATGTTATAGAAGAGAGGACCAGAACAGTAGTCTAATGTTATAGAAGACAGGACCAGAACAGTAGTCTAATGTTATAGAAGAGAGGACCAGAACAGTAGTCTGATGTTATAGAAGAGAGGACCAGAACAGTAGTCTAATATTATAGAAGAGAGGACCAGAACTTTAGTCTGTGGTTGAAGAGAGGACCAGAACAATAGTCTGTGGTTAAAGAGAGGACCAGAACAGTAGTCTAATGTTATAGAAGACAGGACCAGAACAGTAGTCTAATGTTATAGAAGAGAGGACCAGAACAGTAGTCTAATGTTATAGAAGACAGGACCAGAACAGTACTCTAATGTTATAGACGAGAGGACCAGAACATTAGTCTAATGTTATAGAAGACAGGACCAGAACAGTACTCTAATGTTATAGAAGAGAGGACCAGAACATTAGTCTAATGTTATAGAAGAGAGGACCAGAACAGTAGTCTGTGGTTGAAGAGAGGACCAGAACAGTAGTCTAATGTTATAGAAGAGAGGACCAGAACAGTAGTCTGTTATAGAAGAGAGGACCAGAACAGTAGTCTGATGTTATAGAAGAGAGGACCAGAACAGTAGTCTGTTATAGAAGAGAGGACCGAACAGTAGTCTGATGTTACAGAAGAGAGGACCAGAACAGTAGTCTAATGTTATAGAAGAGAGGACCAGAACAGTAGTCTAATGTTGTAGAAGAGATGACCAGAAGAGTAGTCTGTGGTTGAAGAGAGGACCAGAACAGTAGTCTAATGTTATAGAAGAGAGGACCAGAACAGTAGTCTGTTATAGAAGAGAGGACCAGAACAGTAGTCTAATGTTATAGAAGAGAGGACCAGAACAGTAGTCTAATGTTATAGAAGAGAGGACCAGAACAGTAGTCTAATGTTCTAGAAGAGAGGACCAGAACAGTAGTCTAATGTTCTAGAAGAGAGGACCAGAACAGTAGTCTGTTATAGAAGAGAGGACAAGAACAGTAGTCTAATGTTATAGAAGAGAGGACCATAACAGTAGTCTAATGATATAGAAGAGAGGACCAGAACAGTAGTCTAATGTTATAGAAGAGAGGACCAGAACAGTAGTCTAATGTTATGGAAGAGAGGACCAGAACAGTAGTCTAATGTTATAGAAGACAGGACCAAAACAGTAGTCTAATGTTATAGAAGTGAGGACCAGAACAGTAGTCTAATGTTCTAGAAGAGAGGACCAGAACAGTAGTCTAATGTTCTAGAAGAGAGGACCAGAACAGTAGTCTGTTATAGAAGAGAGGACCAGAACAGTAGTCTAATGTTATAGAAGAGAGGACCAGAACAGTAGTCTAATGTTATAGAAGAGAGGACCATAACAGTAGTCTAATGTTATAGAAGAGAGGACCAGAACAGTAGTCTACTGTTATAGAAGAGAGGACCAGAACAGTAGTCTAATGTTAAAGAAGACAGGACCAGAACAGTAGTCTAATGTTATAGAAGAGAGGACCAGAACAGTACTCTAATGTTATAGAAGACAGGACCAGAACAGTGGTCTAATGTTATAGAAGAGAGGACCAGAACAGTAGTCTGATGTTATAGAAGAGAGGACCAGAACAGTAGTCTGTTATAGAAGAGAGGACCAGAACAGTAGTCTAATATTATAAAGAGAGGACCAGAACTTTAGTCTGTGGTTGAAGAGAGGACCAGAACAGTAGTCTGTTATAGGAGAGGACCAGAACAGTAGTCTGTGGTTAAAGAGAGGACCAGAACAGTAGTCTAATGTTAAAGAAGACAGGACCAGAACAGTAGTCTAATGTTATAGAAGAGAGGACCAGAACAGTAGTCTAATGTTATAGAAGAGAGGACCAGAACAGTAGTCTAATGTTATAGAAGACAGGACCAGAACAGTAGTCTAATGTTATAGAAGAGAGGACCAGAACATTAGTCTAATGTTATAGAAGAGAGGACCAGAACAGTAGTCTGTGGTTGAAGAGAGGACCAGTAGAGTAGTCTGTTATAGAAGAGAGGACCAGAACAGTAGTCTGATGTTATAGAAGAGAGGACCAGAACAGTAGTCTGTTATAGAAGAGAGGACCAGAACAGTAGTCTGATGTTACAGAAGAGAGAACCAGAACAGTAGTCTAATGTTATAGAAGAGAGGACCAGAACAGTAGTCTAATGTTGTAGAAGAGATGACCAGAAGAGTAGTCTGTGGTTGAAGAGAGGACCAGAACAGTAGTCTAATGTTATAGAAGAGAGGACCAGAACAGTAGTCTGTTATAGGAGAGAGGACCAGAACAGTAGTCTAATGTTATAGAAGAGAGGACCAGAACAGTAGTCTAATGTTATAGAAGAGAGGACCAGAACAGTAGTCTAATGTTATAGAAGAGAGGACCAGAACAGTAGTCTAATGTTATAGAAGAGAGGACCAGAACAGTAGTCTAATGTTCTAGAATACAGGACCAAAACAGTAGTCTAATGTTATAGAAGAGAGGACCAGAACAGTAGTCTAATGTTATAGAAGAGAGGACCAGAACAGTAGTCTAATGTTCTAGAATACAGGACCAGAACAGTAGTCTGTTATAGAAGAGAGGACCAGAACAGTATTGTAATGTTATAGAAGAGAGGACCAGAACAATAGTCTACTGTTATAGAAGAGAGGACCATAACAGTAGTCTAATGTTAAAGAAGACAGGACCAGAACAGTAGTATAATGTTATAGAAGAGAGGACCAGAACAGTAGTCTGATGTTAAAGAAGAGAGGACCAGAACAGTAGTCTAATGTTAAAGAAGACAGGACCAGAACAGTAGTCTAATGTTATAGAAGAGAGGACCAGAACAGTAGTCTAATGTTATAGAAGACAGGACCAAAACAGTAGTCTAAAGTTATAGAAGAGAGGACCAGAACAGTAGTCTAATGTTATAGAAGAGAGGACCAGAACATTAGTCTAATGTTATAGAAGACAGGACCAGAACATTAGTCTAATGTTATAGAAGACAGGACCAGAACAGTAGTCTAATGTTATAGAAGAGAGGACCAGAACAGTAGTCAAATGTTATATAAGAGAGGACCAGAACAGTAGTCTGTGGTTGAAGAGAGGACCAGAAGAGTAGTCTAATGTTATAGAAGAGAGGACCAGAACAGTAGTCTGTTATAGAAGAGAGGACCAGAACAATAGTCTGATGTTATAGAAGAGAGGACCAGAACAGTAGTCTGATGTTATAGAAGAGAGGACCAGAACAGTAGTCTAATGTTACAGAAGAGAGGACCAGAACAGTAGTCTAGTGTTGTAGAAGAGATGACCAGAAGAGTAGTCTGTGGTTGAAGAGAGGACCAGAACAGTAGTCTAATGTTATAGAAGAGAGGAAAATAACAGTAGTCTAATGTTATAGAAGAGAGGACCAGAACAGTAGTCTAATGTTCTAGAAGAGAGGACCAGAACAGTAGTCTGTTATAGAAGAGAGGACAAGAACAGTAGTCTAATGTTATAGAAGAGAGGACCATAACAGTAGTCTAATGTCATAGAAGAGAGGACCAGAACAGTAGTCTAATGTTATAGAAGAGAGGACCAGAACAGTAGTCTAATGTTATAGAAGACAGGACCAAAACAGTAGTCTAAAGTTATAGAAGAGAGGACCAGAGCAGTAGTCTAATGTATAGAAGACAGGACCAGAACAGTAGTCTAATGTTATAGAAGAGAGGACCAGAACAGTAGTCTGATGTTATAGAAGAGAGGACCAGAACAGTAGTCTAATGTTATAGAAGAGAGGACCAGAACAGTAGTCTGTTATAGAAGAGAGGACCAGAACAGTAGTATGATGTTATAGAAGAGAGGACCAGAACAGTAGTCTGTGGTTGAAGAGAGGACCAGAACATTAGTCTGTTATAGAAGAGAGGACCAGAACAGTAGTCTAATGTCATAGAAGAGAGGACCAGAACAGTAGTCTGTGGTTGAAGAGAGGACCAGAACAGTAGTCTAATGTTATAGAAGAGAGGACCAGAACAGTAGTCTAATGTTATAGAAGAGAGGACCATAACAGTAGTCTAATGTTATAGAAGAGAGGACCAGAACAGTAGTCTAATGTTATAGTAGAGAGGACCAGAACAGTAGTTTAATGTTATAGAATAGAGGACCAGAACAGTAGTCTAATGTTATAGAAGAGAGGACCAGAACAGTAGTCTAATGTTAAAGAAGACAGGACCAGAACAGTAGTCTAATGTTATAGAAGAGAGGACCAGAACAGTAGTCTAATGTTATAGAAGACAGGACCAAAACAGTAGTCTAAAGTTATAGAAGAGAGGACCAGAACAGTAGTCTAATGTTATAGAAGAGAGGACCAGAACAGTAGTCTAATGTTGTAGAAGAGATGACCAGAAGAGTAGTCTGTGGTTGAAGAGAGGACCAGAACAGTAGTCTAATGTTATAGAAGAGAGGACCAGAACAGTAGTCTGTTATAGGAGAGAGGACCAGAACAGTAGTCTAATGTTATAGAAGAGAGTACCAGAACAGTAGTCTAATGTTATAGAAGAGAGGACCAGAACAGTAGTCTAATGTTATAGAAGAGAGGACCAGAACAGTAGTCTAATGTTATAGAAGAGAGGACCAGAACAGTAGTCTAATGTTCTAGAATACAGGACCAGAACAGTAGTCTAATGTTATAGAAGAGAGGACCAGAACAGTAGTCTAATGTTCTAGAATACAGGACCAGAACAGTAGTCTGTTATAGAAGAGAGGACCAGAACAGTAGTGTAATGTTATAGAAGAGAGGACCAGAACAATAGTCTACTGTTATAGAAGAGAGGACCATAACAGTAGTCTAATGTTAAAGAAGACAGGACCAGAACAGTAGTATAATGTTATAGAAGAGAGGACCAGAACAGTAGTCTGATGTTAAAGAAGAGAGGACCAGAACAGTAGTCTAATGTTAAAGAAGACAGGACCAGAACAGTAGTCTAATGTTATAGAAGAGAGGACCAGAACAGTAGTCTAATGTTATAGAAGACAGGACCAAAACAGTAGTCTAAAGTTATAGAAGAGAGGACCAGAACAGTAGTCTAATGTTATAGAAGAGAGGACCAGAACATTAGTCTAATGTTATAGAAGACAGGACCAGAACATTAGTCTAATGTTATAGAAGACAGGACCAGAACAGTAGTCTAATGTTATAGAAGAGAGGACCAGAACAGTAGTCAAATGTTATATAAGAGAGGACCAGAACAGTAGTCTGTGGTTGAAGAGAGGACCAGAAGAGTAGTCTAATGTTATAGAAGAGAGGACCAGAACAGTAGTCTGTTATAGAAGAGAGGACCAGAACAATAGTCTGATGTTATAGAAGAGAGGACCAGAACAGTAGTCTGATGTTATAGAAGAGAGGACCAGAACAGTAGTCTAATGTTACAGAAGAGAGGACCAGAACAGTAGTCTAGTGTTGTAGAAGAGATGACCAGAAGAGTAGTCTGTGGTTGAAGAGAGGACCAGAACAGTAGTCTAATGTTATAGAAGAGAGGAAAATAACAGTAGTCTAATGTTATAGAAGAGAGGACCAGAACAGTAGTCTAATGTTCTAGAAGAGAGGACCAGAACAGTAGTCTGTTATAGAAGAGAGGACAAGAACAGTAGTCTAATGTTATAGAAGAGAGGACCATAACAGTAGTCTAATGTCATAGAAGAGAGGACCAGAACAGTAGTCTAATGTTATAGAAGAGAGGACCAGAACAGTAGTCTAATGTTATAGAAGACAGGACCAAAACAGTAGTCTAAAGTTATAGAAGAGAGGACCAGAGCAGTAGTCTAATGTATAGAAGACAGGACCAGAACAGTAGTCTAATGTTATAGAAGAGAGGACCAGAACAGTAGTCTGATGTTATAGAAGAGAGGACCAGAACAGTAGTCTAATGTTATAGAAGAGAGGACCAGAACAGTAGTCTGTTATAGAAGAGAGGACCAGAACAGTAGTATGATGTTATAGAAGAGAGGACCAGAACAGTAGTCTGTGGTTGAAGAGAGGACCAGAACATTAGTCTGTTATAGAAGAGAGGACCAGAACAGTAGTCTAATGTCATAGAAGAGAGGACCAGAACAGTAGTCTGTGGTTGAAGAGAGGACCAGAACAGTAGTCTAATGTTATAGAAGAGAGGACCAGAACAGTAGTCTAATGTTATAGAAGAGAGGACCATAACAGTAGTCTAATGTTATAGAAGAGAGGACCAGAACAGTAGTCTAATGTTATAGTAGAGAGGACCAGAACAGTAGTCTAATGTTATAGAATAGAGGACCAGAACAGTAGTCTAATGTTATAGAAGAGAGGACCAGAACAGTAGTCTAATGTTAAAGAAGACAGGACCAGAACAGTAGTCTAATGTTATAGAAGAGAGGACCAGAACAGTAGTCTAATGTTATAGAAGACAGGACCAAAACAGTAGTCTAAAGTTATAGAAGAGAGGACCAGAACAGTAGTCTAATGTTATAGAAGACAGGACCAGAACAGTAGTCTAATGTTATAGAAGAGAGGACCAGAACAGTAGTCTGATGTTATAGAAGAGAGGACCAGAACAGTAGTCTAATGTTATAGAAGAGAGGACCAGAACAGTAGTCTGTTATAGAAGAGAGGACCAGAACAGTAGTATGATGTTATAGAAGATAGGACCAGAACAGTAGTCTGTGGTTGAAGAGAGGACCAGAACATTAGTATGTTATAGAAGAGAGGACCAGAACAGTAGTCTAATGTTATAGAAGAGAGGACCAGAACAGTAGTCTCTTATAGAAGAGAGGACCAGAACTGTAGTCTGTTATAGAAGAGAGGACCAGAACTTTAGTCTGTGGTTGAAGAGAGGACCAGAACAGTAGTCTAATGTTGTAGAAGAGAGGACCAGAACAGTAGTCTGTTATAGAAGACAGGACCAGAACAGTAGTCTAATGTTATAGAAGAGAGGACCAGAACAGTAGTCTAATGTTATAGAAGAGAGGACCAGAACAGTAGTCTAATGTTATAGAAGAGAGGACCAGAACAGTAGTCTGTTATAGAAGACAGGACCAGAACAGTAGTCTGTTATAGAAGAGAGGCCCAGAACAGTAGTCTAATGTTATAGAAGAGGGGACCAGAACAGTAGTCTGTTATAGAAGACAGGACCAGAACAGTAGTCTAATGTTATAGAAGAGAGGACCAGAACATTAGTCTAATGTTATTGAAGAGAGGACCAGAACAGTAGTCTAATGTTATAGAAGAGAGGACCAGAACAGTAGTCTATTGTTATAGAAGAGAGGACCAGAACAGTAGTCTAATGTTATAGAAGAGAGAACCAGAACAGTAGTCTAATGTTATAGAAGAGAGGACCAGAACAGTAGTCTACTGTTAAAGAAGACAGGACCAGAACAGTAGTCTAATGTTATAGAAGAGAGGACCAGAACAGTAGTCTAATGTTATAGAAGAGAGAACCAGAACAGTAGTCTAATGTTATAGAAGAGAGGACCAGAACAGTAGTCTAATGTATAGAAGAGAGGACCAGAACAGTAGTCTAATGTTATAGAAGAGAGGACCAGAACAGTAGTCTAATGTTATAGAAGAGAGGACCAGAACAGTAGTCTAATGTTATAGTAGAGAGGACCAGAACAGTAGTCTAATATTATAGAAGAGAGGACCAGAACAGTAGTCTAATGTTATAGAAGAGAGGACCAGAACAGTAGTCTAATGTTATAGAAGAGAGGACCAGAACATTAGCCTGTTATAGAAGAGAGGACCAGAACAGTAGTCTGTGGTTAAAGAGAGGACCAGAACAGTAGTCTGTGGTTGAAGAGAGGACCAGAACAGTAGTCTAATGTTATAGAAGAGAGGACCAGAACAGTAGTCTAATATTATATAAGAGAGGAACAGAACAGTAGTCTAATGTTATATAAGAGAGGAACAGAACAGTAGTCTGTTATAGAAGAGAGGACCAGAACAGTAGTCTAATGTTATAGAAGAGAGGACCAGAAGAGTAGTCTGTTATAGAAGAGAGGACCAGAACAGTAGTCTGATGTTATTGAAGAGAGGACCAGAACAGTAGTCTAATATTATAGAAGAGAGGACCAGAACAGTAGTCTAATGTTATAGAAGAGAGGACCAGAACAGTAGTCTAATGTTATAGAAGAGAGGACCAGAACAGTAGTCTAATGTTATAGAAGAGAGGACCAGAACATTAGCCTGTTATAGAAGAGAGGACCAGAACAGTAGTCTAATGTTATAGAAGAGAGGACCAGAACAGTAGTCTAATGTTATAGAAGAAAGGACCAGAACAGTAGTCTGTTATAGAAGACAGGACCAGAAAAGTAGTATAATGTTCTAGAAGAGAGGACCAGAACAGTAGTCTAATGTTATAGAAGAGAGGACCAGAACAGTAGTCTAATGTTATAGAAGAGAGGACCAGAAGGAGTAGTCTAATGGTATAGAAGAGAGGACCAGAACAGTAGTCTGTGGTTAAAGAGAGGACCAGAACAGTAGTCTAATGTTATAGAAGAGAGGACCAGAACAGTAGTCTGATGTTATAGAAGAGAGGACCAGAACAGTAGTCTAATGTTATAGAAGAGAGGACCAGAACAGTAGTCTGTTATAGAAGAGAGGACCAGAACAGTAGTATGATGTTATAGAAGAGAGGACCAGAACAGTAGTCTGTTATAGAAGAGAGGACCAGAACAGTAGTATGATGTTATAGAAGAGAGGACCAGAACAGTAGTCTGTGGTTGAAGAGAGGACCAGAACATTAGTCTGTTATAGAAGAGAGGACCAGAACAGTAGTCTAATGTTATAGAAGAGAGGACCAGAACAGTAGTCTCTTATAGAAGAGAGGACCAGAACTGTAGTCTGTTATAGAAGAGAGGACCAGAACAGTAGTCTGTTATAGAAGAGAGGACCAGAACTGTAGTCTGATGTTATAGAAGAGAGGACCAGAACAGTAGTCTAATATTATAGAAGAGAGGACCAGAACTTTAGTCTGTGGTTGAAGAGAGGACCAGAACAGTAGTCTAATGTTATAGAAGAGAGGACCAGAACAGTAGTCTGTTATAGAAGACAGGACCAGAACAGTAGTCTAATGTTATAGAAGAGAGGACCAGAACAGTAGTCTAATGTTATAGAAGAGAGGACCAGAACAGTAGTCTAATGTTATAGAAGAGAGGACCAGAACAGTAGTCTGTTATAGAAGACAGGACCAGAACAGTAGTCTGTTATAGAAGAGAGGCCCAGAACAGTAGTCTAATGTTATAGAAGAGGGGACCAGAACAGTAGTCTGTTATAGAAGACAGGACCAGAACAGTAGTCTAATGTTATAGAAGAGAGGACCAGAACATTAGTCTAATGTTATAGAAGAGAGGACCAGAACAGTAGTCTAATGTTATAGAAGAGAGGACCAGAACAGTAGTCTAATGTTATAGAAGAGAGGACCAGAACAGTAGTCTAATGTTATAGAAGAGAGGACCAGAACAGTAGTCTAATGTTATAGAAGAGAGTACCAGAACAGTAGTCTAATGTTATAGAAGAGAGGACCAGAACATTAGTCTAATATTATATAAGAGAGGAACAGAACAGTAGTCTAATGTTATATAAGAGAGGAACAGAACAGTAGTCTGTTATAGAAGAGAGGACCAGAACAGTAGTCTAATGTTATAGAAGAGAGGACCAGAAGAGTAGTCTGTGGTTGAAGAGAGGACCAGAACAGTAGTCTAATATTATATAAGAGAGGAACAGAACAGTAGTCTAATGTTATATAAGAGAGGAACAGAACAGTAGTCTGTTATAGAAGAGAGGACCAGAACAGTAGTCTAATGTTATAGAAGAGAGGACCAGAAGAGTAGTCTGTTATAGAAGAGAGGACCAGAACAGTAGTCTGATGTTATTGAAGAGAGGACCAGAACAGTAGTCTAATGTTATAGAAGAGAGGACCAGAACAGTAGTCTAATATTATAGAAGAGAGGACCAGAACAGTAGTCTAATGTTATAGAAGAGAGGACCATAACAGTAGTCTAATGTTATAGAAGAGAGGACCAGAACAGTAGTCTAATGTTATAGAAGAGAGGACCAGAACAGTAGTCTAATGTTATAGAAGAGAGGACCAGAACAGTAGTCTAATGTTATAGAAGAGAGGACCAGAACAGTAGTCTAATGTTATAGAAGAGAGGACCAGAACATTAGCCTGTTATAGAAGAGAGGACCAGAACAGTAGTCTAATGTTATAGAAGAGAGGACCAGAACAGTAGTCTAATGTTATAGAAGAGAGGACCATAACAGTAGTCTAATGTTATAGAAGAGAGGACCAGAACAGTAGTCTAATGTTATAGTAGAGAGGACCAGAACAGTAGTCTAATGTTATAGAATAGAGGACCAGAACAGTAGTCTAATGTTATAGAAGAGAGGACCAGAACAGTAGTCTAATGTTAAAGAAGACAGGACCAGAACAGTAGTCTAATGTTATAGAAGAGAGGACCAGAACAGTAGTCTAATGTTATAGAAGACAGGACCAAAACAGTAGTCTAAAGTTATAGAAGAGAGGACCAGAACAGTAGTCTAATGTTATAGAAGACAGGACCAGAACAGTAGTCTAATGTTATAGAAGAGAGGACCAGAACAGTAGTCTGATGTTATAGAAGAGAGGACCAGAACAGTAGTCTAATGTTATAGAAGAGAGGACCAGAACAGTAGTCTGTTATAGAAGAGAGGACCAGAACAGTAGTATGATGTTATAGAAGATAGGACCAGAACAGTAGTCTGTGGTTGAAGAGAGGACCAGAACATTAGTATGTTATAGAAGAGAGGACCAGAACAGTAGTCTAATGTTATAGAAGAGAGGACCAGAACAGTAGTCTCTTATAGAAGAGAGGACCAGAACTGTAGTCTGTTATAGAAGAGAGGACCAGAACAGTAGTCTGTTATAGAAGAGAGGACCAGAACTTTAGTCTGTGGTTGAAGAGAGGACCAGAACAGTAGTCTAATGTTGTAGAAGAGAGGACCAGAACAGTAGTCTGTTATAGAAGACAGGACCAGAACAGTAGTCTAATGTTATAGAAGAGAGGACCAGAACAGTAGTCTAATGTTATAGAAGAGAGGACCAGAACAGTAGTCTAATGTTATAGAAGAGAGGACCAGAACAGTAGTCTGTTATAGAAGACAGGACCAGAACAGTAGTCTGTTATAGAAGAGAGGCCCAGAACAGTAGTCTAATGTTATAGAAGAGGGGACCAGAACAGTAGTCTGTTATAGAAGACAGGACCAGAACAGTAGTCTAATGTTATAGAAGAGAGGACCAGAACATTAGTCTAATGTTATTGAAGAGAGGACCAGAACAGTAGTCTAATGTTATAGAAGAGAGGACCAGAACAGTAGTCTATTGTTATAGAAGAGAGGACCAGAACAGTAGTCTAATGTTATAGAAGAGAGAACCAGAACAGTAGTCTAATGTTATAGAAGAGAGGACCAGAACAGTAGTCTACTGTTAAAGAAGACAGGACCAGAACAGTAGTCTAATGTTATAGAAGAGAGGACCAGAACAGTAGTCTAATGTTATAGAAGAGAGAACCAGAACAGTAGTCTAATGTTATAGAAGAGAGGACCAGAACAGTAGTCTACTGTTAAAGAAGACAGGACCAGAACAGTAGTCTAATGTTATAGAAGAGAGGACCAGAACATTAGTCTAATGTTATAGAAGAGAGGACCAGAACAGTAGTCTAATGTATAGAAGAGAGGACCAGAACAGTAGTCTAATGTTATAGAAGAGAGGACCAGAACAGTAGTCTAATGTTATAGAAGAGAGGACCTGAACAGTAGTCTGTTATAGAAGAGAGGACCAGAACAGTAGTCTAATGTTATAGAAGAGAGGACCAGAACAGTAGTCTGTTATAGAAGAGAGGACCAGAACAGTAGTATGATGTTATAGAAGATAGGACCAGAACAGTAGTCTGTGGTTGAAGAGAGGACCAGAACATTAGTATGTTATAGAAGAGAGGACCAGAACAGTAGTCTAATGTTATAGAAGAGAGGACCAGAACAGTAGTCTCTTATAGAAGAGAGGACCAGAACTGTAGTCTGTTATAGAAGAGAGGACCAGAACAGTAGTCTGTTATAGAAGAGAGGACCAGAACTTTAGTCTGTGGTTGAAGAGAGGACCAGAACAGTAGTCTAATGTTGTAGAAGAGAGGACCAGAACAGTAGTCTGTTATAGAAGACAGGACCAGAACAGTAGTCTAATGTTATAGAAGAGAGGACCAGAACAGTAGTCTAATATTATATAAGAGAGGAACAGAACAGTAGTCTAATGTTATATAAGAGAGGAACAGAACAGTAGTCTGTTATAGAAGAGAGGACCAGAACAGTAGTCTAATGTTATAGAAGAGAGGACCAGAAGAGTAGTCTGTTATAGAAGAGAGGACCAGAACAGTAGTCTGATGTTATTGAAGAGAGGACCAGAACAGTAGTCTAATATTATAGAAGAGAGGACCAGAACAGTAGTCTAATATTATAGAAGAGAGGACCAGAACAGTAGTCTAATGTTATAGAAGAGAGGACCAGAACAGTAGTCTAATGTTATAGAAGAGAGGACCAGAACATTAGCCTGTTATAGAAGAGAGGACCAGAACAGTAGTCTAATGTTATAGAAGAGAGGACCAGAACAGTAGTCTAATGTTATAGAAGAAAGGACCAGAACAGTAGTCTGTTATAGAAGACAGGACCAGAAAAGTAGTATAATGTTCTAGAAGAGAGGACCAGAACAGTAGTCTAATGTTATAGAAGAGAGGACCAGAACAGTAGTCTAATGTTATAGAAGAGAGGACCAGAACAGTAGTCTAATGGTATAGAAGAGAGGACCAGAACAGTAGTCTGTGGTTAAAGAGAGGACCAGAACAGTAGTCTAATGTTATAGAAGAGAGGACCAGAACAGTAGTCTGATGTTATAGAAGAGAGGACCAGAACAGTAGTCTAATGTTATAGAAGAGAGGACCAGAACAGTAGTCTGTTATAGAAGAGAGGACCAGAACAGTAGTATGATGTTATAGAAGAGAGGACCAGAACAGTAGTCTGTTATAGAAGAGAGGACCAGAACAGTAGTATGATGTTATAGAAGAGAGGACCAGAACAGTAGTCTGTGGTTGAAGAGAGGACCAGAACATTAGTCTGTTATAGAAGAGAGGACCAGAACAGTAGTCTAATGTTATAGAAGAGAGGACCAGAACAGTAGTCTCTTATAGAAGAGAGGACCAGAACTGTAGTCTGTTATAGAAGAGAGGACCAGAACAGTAGTCTGTTATAGAAGAGAGGACCAGAACTGTAGTCTGATGTTATAGAAGAGAGGACCAGAACAGTAGTCTAATATTATAGAAGAGAGGACCAGAACTTTAGTCTGTGGTTGAAGAGAGGACCAGAACAGTAGTCTAATGTTATAGAAGAGAGGACCAGAACAGTAGTCTGTTATAGAAGACAGGACCAGAACAGTAGTCTAATGTTATAGAAGAGAGGACCAGAACAGTAGTCTAATGTTATAGAAGAGAGGACCAGAACAGTAGTCTAATGTTATAGAAGAGAGGACCAGAACAGTAGTCTGTTATAGAAGACAGGACCAGAACAGTAGTCTGTTATAGAAGAGAGGCCCAGAACAGTAGTCTAATGTTATAGAAGAGGGGACCAGAACAGTAGTCTGTTATAGAAGACAGGACCAGAACAGTAGTCTAATGTTATAGAAGAGAGGACCAGAACATTAGTCTAATGTTATAGAAGAGAGGACCAGAACAGTAGTCTAATGTTATAGAAGAGAGGACCAGAACAGTAGTCTAATGTTATAGAAGAGAGGACCAGAACAGTAGTCTAATGTTATAGAAGAGAGGACCAGAACAGTAGTCTAATGTTATAGAAGAGAGTACCAGAACAGTAGTCTAATGTTATAGAAGAGAGGACCAGAACATTAGTCTAATATTATATAAGAGAGGAACAGAACAGTAGTCTAATGTTATATAAGAGAGGAACAGAACAGTAGTCTGTTATAGAAGAGAGGACCAGAACAGTAGTCTAATGTTATAGAAGAGAGGACCAGAAGAGTAGTCTGTGGTTGAAGAGAGGACCAGAACAGTAGTCTAATATTATATAAGAGAGGAACAGAACAGTAGTCTAATGTTATATAAGAGAGGAACAGAACAGTAGTCTGTTATAGAAGAGAGGACCAGAACAGTAGTCTAATGTTATAGAAGAGAGGACCAGAAGAGTAGTCTGTTATAGAAGAGAGGACCAGAACAGTAGTCTGATGTTATTGAAGAGAGGACCAGAACAGTAGTCTAATGTTATAGAAGAGAGGACCAGAACAGTAGTCTAATATTATAGAAGAGAGGACCAGAACAGTAGTCTAATGTTATAGAAGAGAGGACCATAACAGTAGTCTAATGTTATAGAAGAGAGGACCAGAACAGTAGTCTAATGTTATAGAAGAGAGGACCAGAACAGTAGTCTAATGTTATAGAAGAGAGGACCAGAACAGTAGTCTAATGTTATAGAAGAGAGGACCAGAACAGTAGTCTAATGTTATAGAAGAGAGGACCAGAACATTAGCCTGTTATAGAAGAGAGGACCAGAACAGTAGTCTAATGTTATAGAAGAGAGGACCAGAACAGTAGTCTAATGTTATAGAAGAGAGGACCATAACAGTAGTCTAATGTTATAGAAGAGAGGACCAGAACAGTAGTCTAATGTTATAGTAGAGAGGACCAGAACAGTAGTCTAATGTTATAGAATAGAGGACCAGAACAGTAGTCTAATGTTATAGAAGAGAGGACCAGAACAGTAGTCTAATGTTAAAGAAGACAGGACCAGAACAGTAGTCTAATGTTATAGAAGAGAGGACCAGAACAGTAGTCTAATGTTATAGAAGACAGGACCAAAACAGTAGTCTAAAGTTATAGAAGAGAGGACCAGAACAGTAGTCTAATGTTATAGAAGACAGGACCAGAACAGTAGTCTAATGTTATAGAAGAGAGGACCAGAACAGTAGTCTGATGTTATAGAAGAGAGGACCAGAACAGTAGTATGATGTTATAGAAGATAGGACCAGAACAGTAGTCTGTGGTTGAAGAGAGGACCAGAACATTAGTATGTTATAGAAGAGAGGACCAGAACAGTAGTCTAATGTTATAGAAGAGAGGACCAGAACAGTAGTCTCTTATAGAAGAGAGGACCAGAACTGTAGTCTGTTATAGAAGAGAGGACCAGAACAGTAGTCTGTTATAGAAGAGAGGACCAGAACTTTAGTCTAATGTTATAGAAGACAGGACCAGAACAGTAGTCTAATGTTATAGAAGAGAGGACCAGAACAGTAGTCTGTTATAGAAGAGAGGACCAGAACAGTAGTATGATGTTATAGAAGATAGGACCAGAACAGTAGTCTGTGGTTGAAGAGAGGACCAGAACATTAGTATGTTATAGAAGAGAGGACCAGAACAGTAGTCTAATGTTATAGAAGAGAGGACCAGAACAGTAGTCTCTTATAGAAGAGAGGACCAGAACTGTAGTCTGTTATAGAAGAGAGGACCAGAACAGTAGTCTGTTATAGAAGAGAGGACCAGAACTTTAGTCTGTGGTTGAAGAGAGGACCAGAACAGTAGTCTAATGTTGTAGAAGAGAGGACCAGAACAGTAGTCTGTTATAGAAGACAGGACCAGAACAGTAGTCTAATGTTATAGAAGAGAGGACCAGAACAGTAGTCTAATGTTATAGAAGAGAGGACCAGAACAGTAGTCTAATGTTATAGAAGAGAGGACCAGAACAGTAGTCTGTTATAGAAGACAGGACCAGAACAGTAGTCTGTTATAGAAGAGAGGCCCAGAACAGTAGTCTAATGTTATAGAAGAGGGGACCAGAACAGTAGTCTGTTATAGAAGACAGGACCAGAACAGTAGTCTAATGTTATAGAAGAGAGGACCAGAACATTAGTCTAATGTTATTGAAGAGAGGACCAGAACAGTAGTCTAATGTTATAGAAGAGAGGACCAGAACAGTAGTCTATTGTTATAGAAGAGAGGACCAGAACAGTAGTCTAATGTTATAGAAGAGAGAACCAGAACAGTAGTCTAATGTTATAGAAGAGAGGACCAGAACAGTAGTCTACTGTTAAAGAAGACAGGACCAGAACAGTAGTCTAATGTTATAGAAGAGAGGACCAGAACAGTAGTCTAATGTTATAGAAGAGAGAACCAGAACAGTAGTCTAATGTTATAGAAGAGAGGACCAGAACAGTAGTCTACTGTTAAAGAAGACAGGACCAGAACAGTAGTCTAATGTTATAGAAGAGAGGACCAGAACATTAGTCTAATGTTATAGAAGAGAGGACCAGAACAGTAGTCTAATGTATAGAAGAGAGGACCAGAACAGTAGTCTAATGTTATAGAAGAGAGGACCAGAACAGTAGTCTAATGTTATAGAAGAGAGGACCAGAACAGTAGTCTGTTATAGAAGAGAGGACCAGAACAGTAGTCTAATGTTATAGAAGAGAGGACCAGAACAGTAGTCTGTTATAGAAGAGAGGACCAGAACAGTAGTATGATGTTATAGAAGATAGGACCAGAACAGTAGTCTGTGGTTGAAGAGAGGACCAGAACATTAGTATGTTATAGAAGAGAGGACCAGAACAGTAGTCTAATGTTATAGAAGAGAGGACCAGAACAGTAGTCTCTTATAGAAGAGAGGACCAGAACTGTAGTCTGTTATAGAAGAGAGGACCAGAACAGTAGTCTGTTATAGAAGAGAGGACCAGAACTTTAGTCTGTGGTTGAAGAGAGGACCAGAACAGTAGTCTAATGTTGTAGAAGAGAGGACCAGAACAGTAGTCTGTTATAGAAGACAGGACCAGAACAGTAGTCTAATGTTATAGAAGAGAGGACCAGAACAGTAGTCTAATGTTATAGAAGAGAGGACCAGAACAGTAGTCTAATGTTATAGAAGAGAGGACCAGAACAGTAGTCTGTTATAGAAGACAGGACCAGAACAGTAGTCTGTTATAGAAGAGAGGCCCAGAACAGTAGTCTAATGTTATAGAAGAGGGGACCAGAACAGTAGTCTGTTATAGAAGACAGGACCAGAACAGTAGTCTAATGTTATAGAAGAGAGGACCAGAACATTAGTCTAATGTTATTGAAGAGAGGACCAGAACAGTAGTCTAATGTTATAGAAGAGAGGACCAGAACAGTAGTCTATTGTTATAGAAGAGAGGACCAGAACAGTAGTCTAATGTTATAGAAGAGAGAACCAGAACAGTAGTCTAATGTTATAGAAGAGAGGACCAGAACAGTAGTCTACTGTTAAAGAAGACAGGACCAGAACAGTAGTCTAATGTTATAGAAGAGAGGACCAGAACAGTAGTCTAATGTTATAGAAGAGAGAACCAGAACAGTAGTCTAATGTTATAGAAGAGAGGACCAGAACAGTAGTCTACTGTTAAAGAAGACAGGACCAGAACAGTAGTCTAATGTTATAGAAGAGAGGACCAGAACATTAGTCTAATGTTATAGAAGAGAGGACCAGAACAGTAGTCTAATGTATAGAAGAGAGGACCAGAACAGTAGTCTAATGTTATAGAAGAGAGGACCAGAACAGTAGTCTAATGTTATAGAAGAGAGGACCAGAACAGTAGTCTGTTATAGAAGAGAGGACCAGAACAGTAGTCTAATGTTATAGAAGAGAGGACCAGAAGAGTAGTCTGTTATAGAAGAGAGGACCAGAACAGTAGTCTGATGTTATTGAAGAGAGGACCAGAACAGTAGTCTAATGTTATAGAAGAGAGGACCAGAACAGTAGTCTAATATTATAGAAGAGAGGACCAGAACAGTAGTCTAATGTTATAGAAGAGAGGACCATAACAGTAGTCTAATGTTATAGAAGAGAGGACCAGAACAGTAGTCTAATGTTATAGAAGAGAGGACCAGAACAGTAGTCTAATGTTATAGAAGAGAGGACCAGAACAGTAGTCTAATGTTATAGAAGAGAGGACCAGAACAGTAGTCTAATGTTATAGAAGAGAGGACCAGAACATTAGCCTGTTATAGAAGAGAGGACCAGAACAGTAGTCTAATGTTATAGAAGAGAGGACCAGAACAGTAGTCTAATGTTATAGAAGAGAGGACCATAACAGTAGTCTAATGTTATAGAAGAGAGGACCAGAACAGTAGTCTAATGTTATAGTAGAGAGGACCAGAACAGTAGTCTAATGTTATAGAATAGAGGACCAGAACAGTAGTCTAATGTTATAGAAGAGAGGACCAGAACAGTAGTCTAATGTTAAAGAAGACAGGACCAGAACAGTAGTCTAATGTTATAGAAGAGAGGACCAGAACAGTAGTCTAATGTTATAGAAGACAGGACCAAAACAGTAGTCTAAAGTTATAGAAGAGAGGACCAGAACAGTAGTCTAATGTTATAGAAGACAGGACCAGAACAGTAGTCTAATGTTATAGAAGAGAGGACCAGAACAGTAGTCTGATGTTATAGAAGAGAGGACCAGAACAGTAGTCTAATGTTATAGAAGAGAGGACCAGAACAGTAGTCTGTTATAGAAGAGAGGACCAGAACAGTAGTATGATGTTATAGAAGATAGGACCAGAACAGTAGTCTGTGGTTGAAGAGAGGACCAGAACATTAGTATGTTATAGAAGAGAGGACCAGAACAGTAGTCTAATGTTATAGAAGAGAGGACCAGAACAGTAGTCTCTTATAGAAGAGAGGACCAGAACTGTAGTCTGTTATAGAAGAGAGGACCAGAACAGTAGTCTGTTATAGAAGAGAGGACCAGAACTTTAGTCTGTGGTTGAAGAGAGGACCAGAACAGTAGTCTAATGTTGTAGAAGAGAGGACCAGAACAGTAGTCTGTTATAGAAGACAGGACCAGAACAGTAGTCTAATGTTATAGAAGAGAGGACCAGAACAGTAGTCTAATGTTATAGAAGAGAGGACCAGAACAGTAGTCTAATGTTATAGAAGAGAGGACCAGAACAGTAGTCTGTTATAGAAGACAGGACCAGAACAGTAGTCTGTTATAGAAGAGAGGCCCAGAACAGTAGTCTAATGTTATAGAAGAGGGGACCAGAACAGTAGTCTGTTATAGAAGACAGGACCAGAACAGTAGTCTAATGTTATAGAAGAGAGGACCAGAACATTAGTCTAATGTTATTGAAGAGAGGACCAGAACAGTAGTCTAATGTTATAGAAGAGAGGACCAGAACAGTAGTCTATTGTTATAGAAGAGAGGACCAGAACAGTAGTCTAATGTTATAGAAGAGAGAACCAGAACAGTAGTCTAATGTTATAGAAGAGAGGACCAGAACAGTAGTCTACTGTTAAAGAAGACAGGACCAGAACAGTAGTCTAATGTTATAGAAGAGAGGACCAGAACAGTAGTCTAATGTTATAGAAGAGAGAACCAGAACAGTAGTCTAATGTTATAGAAGAGAGGACCAGAACAGTAGTCTACTGTTAAAGAAGACAGGACCAGAACAGTAGTCTAATGTTATAGAAGAGAGGACCAGAACATTAGTCTAATGTTATAGAAGAGAGGACCAGAACAGTAGTCTAATGTATAGAAGAGAGGACCAGAACAGTAGTCTAATGTTATAGAAGAGAGGACCAGAACAGTAGTCTAATGTTATAGAAGAGAGGACCAGAACAGTAGTCTAATGTTATAGTAGAGAGGACCAGAACAGTAGTCTAATATTATAGAAGAGAGGACCAGAACAGTAGTCTAATGTTATAGAAGAGAGGACCAGAACAGTAGTCTAATGTTATAGAAGAGAGGACCAGAACATTAGCCTGTTATAGAAGAGAGGACCAGAACAGTAGTCTGTGGTTAAAGAGAGGACCAGAACAGTAGTCTGTGGTTGAAGAGAGGACCAGAACAGTAGTCTAATGTTATAGAAGAGAGGACCAGAACAGTAGTCTAATATTATATAAGAGAGGAACAGAACAGTAGTCTAATGTTATATAAGAGAGGAACAGAACAGTAGTCTGTTATAGAAGAGAGGACCAGAACAGTAGTCTAATGTTATAGAAGAGAGGACCAGAAGAGTAGTCTGTTATAGAAGAGAGGACCAGAACAGTAGTCTGATGTTATTGAAGAGAGGACCAGAACAGTAGTCTAATATTATAGAAGAGAGGACCAGAACAGTAGTCTAATGTTATAGAAGAGAGGACCAGAACAGTAGTCTAATGTTATAGAAGAGAGGACCAGAACAGTAGTCTAATGTTATAGAAGAGAGGACCAGAACATTAGCCTGTTATAGAAGAGAGGACCAGAACAGTAGTCTAATGTTATAGAAGAGAGGACCAGAACAGTAGTCTAATGTTATAGAAGAAAGGACCAGAACAGTAGTCTGTTATAGAAGACAGGACCAGAAAAGTAGTATAATGTTCTAGAAGAGAGGACCAGAACAGTAGTCTAATGTTATAGAAGAGAGGACCAGAACAGTAGTCTAATGTTATAGAAGAGAGGACCAGAACAGTAGTCTAATGGTATAGAAGAGAGGACCAGAACAGTAGTCTGTGGTTAAAGAGAGGACCAGAACAGTAGTCTAATGTTATAGAAGAGAGGACCAGAACAGTAGTCTGATGTTATAGAAGAGAGGACCAGAACAGTAGTCTAATGTTATAGAAGAGAGGACCAGAACAGTAGTCTGTTATAGAAGAGAGGACCAGAACAGTAGTATGATGTTATAGAAGAGAGGACCAGAACAGTAGTCTGTTATAGAAGAGAGGACCAGAACAGTAGTATGATGTTATAGAAGAGAGGACCAGAACAGTAGTCTGTGGTTGAAGAGAGGACCAGAACATTAGTCTGTTATAGAAGAGAGGACCAGAACAGTAGTCTAATGTTATAGAAGAGAGGACCAGAACAGTAGTCTCTTATAGAAGAGAGGACCAGAACTGTAGTCTGTTATAGAAGAGAGGACCAGAACAGTAGTCTGTTATAGAAGAGAGGACCAGAACTGTAGTCTGATGTTATAGAAGAGAGGACCAGAACAGTAGTCTAATATTATAGAAGAGAGGACCAGAACTTTAGTCTGTGGTTGAAGAGAGGACCAGAACAGTAGTCTAATGTTATAGAAGAGAGGACCAGAACAGTAGTCTGTTATAGAAGACAGGACCAGAACAGTAGTCTAATGTTATAGAAGAGAGGACCAGAACAGTAGTCTAATGTTATAGAAGAGAGGACCAGAACAGTAGTCTAATGTTATAGAAGAGAGGACCAGAACAGTAGTCTGTTATAGAAGACAGGACCAGAACAGTAGTCTGTTATAGAAGAGAGGCCCAGAACAGTAGTCTAATGTTATAGAAGAGGGGACCAGAACAGTAGTCTGTTATAGAAGACAGGACCAGAACAGTAGTCTAATGTTATAGAAGAGAGGACCAGAACATTAGTCTAATGTTATAGAAGAGAGGACCAGAACAGTAGTCTAATGTTATAGAAGAGAGGACCAGAACAGTAGTCTAATGTTATAGAAGAGAGGACCAGAACAGTAGTCTAATGTTATAGAAGAGAGGACCAGAACAGTAGTCTAATGTTATAGAAGAGAGTACCAGAACAGTAGTCTAATGTTATAGAAGAGAGGACCAGAACATTAGTCTAATATTATATAAGAGAGGAACAGAACAGTAGTCTAATGTTATATAAGAGAGGAACAGAACAGTAGTCTGTTATAGAAGAGAGGACCAGAACAGTAGTCTAATGTTATAGAAGAGAGGACCAGAAGAGTAGTCTGTGGTTGAAGAGAGGACCAGAACAGTAGTCTAATATTATATAAGAGAGGAACAGAACAGTAGTCTAATGTTATATAAGAGAGGAACAGAACAGTAGTCTGTTATAGAAGAGAGGACCAGAACAGTAGTCTAATGTTATAGAAGAGAGGACCAGAAGAGTAGTCTGTTATAGAAGAGAGGACCAGAACAGTAGTCTGATGTTATTGAAGAGAGGACCAGAACAGTAGTCTAATGTTATAGAAGAGAGGACCAGAACAGTAGTCTAATATTATAGAAGAGAGGACCAGAACAGTAGTCTAATGTTATAGAAGAGAGGACCAGAACAGTAGTCTAATGTTATAGAAGAGAGGACCAGAACAGTAGTCTAATGTTATAGAAGAGAGGACCAGAACAGTAGTCTAATGTTATAGAAGAGAGGACCAGAACAGTAGTCTAATGTTATAGAAGAGAGGACCAGAACATTAGCCTGTTATAGAAGAGAGGACCAGAACAGTAGTCTAATGTTATAGAAGAGAGGACCAGAACAGTAGTCTAATGTTATAGAAGAAAGGACCAGAACAGTAGTCTGTTATAGAAGACAGGACCAGAACAGTAGTATAATGTTCTAGAAGAGAGGACCAGAACAGTAGTCTGATGTTATAGAAGAGAGGACCAGAACAGTAGTCTGTGGTTGAAGAGAGGACCAGAACAGTAGTCTAATGTTATAGAAGAGAGGACCAGAACAGTAGTCTGTTATAGAATAGAGGACCAGAACAGTAGTCTGTGGTTGAAGAGAGGACCAGAACAGTAGTCTAATATTATATAAGAGAGGAACAGAACATTATTCTGTTATAGAAGAGAGGACCAGAACAGTAGTCTAATGTTATAGAAGAGAGGACCAGAACAATAGTCTGTTATAGAAGAGAGGACCAGAACAGTAGTCTGATGTTAAGGATGGAAGGAAGCATTCATTCTATCAATTGATGACATTATTCTGGTGAGCAAGTGTTTATTTAGTCTTCTAGGACAACAAGTAATGACAGAAGAGAAGCTTCATGTATCTAATTAGAGACAAAGATGTCTAACAAATAGCTTAGCAAAATGTTGGAAGTTATAAGCAGAAACCGTAGGCCAATCTATACAAAAAAAGTCTGTCCAATTAGTTTTCCATCATCTCATGACTGAACAGCATATGTTCTGTATTAGCGGGTTCGGGCCTGGAGCGAGCATCTGATTTCCACTTTATCACATATAGTCGGGCAGTTGCAGATGGGTTATTAGGAATTGCTGGAAGGTGTGGGTGAACAAAAAGCTGACCAGCGCATCACCAGTGTGTGTGTGTGTGTGTGTAGTTTAATTATAAAACAAGCGTGTCTAGCAATATAGTGCCAATGTAGTAACGTTATAACGTTATAGTAACAATATATAGTCATGTTCACAAATCATTTGCACGGTCATGTGCAAAAAACAACGAAAACATTACATGTACACTTGTTGCAAAACCAAAACATTGAAAGCTATTAGCACCATCCTTCATGTTAGCTGAGAAAATGCATTATGTAATCAACCGTCAAAATGGGAAATCCCGAAGAGTAAGAACAGATGCATGATCTTAAACGATCCTAGGTAACGCAATGTGATAGCAGGAGAATGGAGTGTTGAGACCTGTCTTTGATTTGGCGCCGTAGTTTTCTGTGCCACAGCTCTTCAGGTCCAGGTTCTTTGGTGGTTCTCTTCAGTCCAGGTTCTGTGGTGGTTCTCTTCAGTCCAGGTTCTGTGGTGGTTCTCTTCAGTCCAGGTTCTGTGGTGGTTCTCTTCCGTCCAGGCTCTTTGGTGCTTCTCTTCACTCCAGGCTCTTTGGAGATTCTCTTCAGTCCAGGCTCTTTGGTGGTTCTCTTCAGTCCAGGTTCTGTGGTGGTTCTCTTCAGTCAAGGCTCTTTGGTGGCTCTCTTCAGTCTCTTTGGTGGTTCTCTTCAGTCCAGGTTCGGTGGTGGTTCTCTTCAGTCTCTTTGGTGGTTCTCTTCAGTCCAGGTTCGGTGGGGGTTCTCTTCGGTCTCTTTGGTGGTTCTCTTCAGTCCAGGTTCGGTGGTGGTTCTCTTCAGTCCAGGCTCTTTGGTGGTTCTCTTCAGTCCAGGCTTTTTGGTGGTTCTCTTCAGTCCAGGTTCGGTGGGGGTTCTCTTCAGTCCAGGCTCTTTGGTGGTTCTTTTCAGTCTAGGCTCTTTGGTGGTTCCCTTCAGTCCATGTTCAGGGGTGGTTCTCTTCAGTCCAGGTTCAGTGGGGGTTCTCTTCAGTCCAGGTTCTGTGGTGGTTCTCTTCAGTCAAGGCTCTTTGGTGGTTCTCTTCAGTCTCTTTGGTGGTTCTCTTCAGTCCAGGTTCAGTGGGGGTTCTCTTCAGTCCAGGCTCTTTGGTGGTCCTCTTCAGTCCAGGTTTGGTGGGGGTTCTATACTCTGGATGGTTTCATACACTTAAGGCTGAGCGTCTCTCTGAAGGGCTGTGTATACCTCACTTCCTCTCGTGGATCTCCTCTTCAGTGTGTGGTAGGTGAGGACTAGTAGATCTCCAGCAGCCAGGACTGCCGCCACTCCCAACACAGGAACCCAGGAAGACACTGTAGAATTCAAAGCTCCTCTTTCATTCCGGGCCTCACAGTAATATTCTCCTCTGTCTTCAGAGCTGATGTTAGTGATTGTGTAACTCTGTCCAGATGCTTTTGGTGAGGTTCTTCATGTACCAGGTGTATCAGATGTTAGTGATGGGTTGACATCAGATTCACTGAACTGCCCACCACTATTTCACTAGAGGGACTGATTGACACTAAGTTATTCTTTGGGTCATATGTGACATTAAGACTCTCTTCAGGAGAGCAGATATCTACATAGCCTTCTAAAGCACAGGAGTAGCTGTCTACATCCTCACTGCTGACTGGTTCTATGTACAGGCTCTTGGTGTGGATGTGTTTGCTCTTTCGGTTGGTAAGAGGCTGTCCGTTCTTGTACCAGATGAAGTCTTGAGTTGTCACTCAAGACTGCAGGAGGTGCTACAGGTCAGTGTCACTCTCTGTCCCGCAGTTGATGTGACTAGAGTGGCTATGTTCACTTCACTTGCAGGTCTGTGATAGACCAGAGTTGATCCAGGAGAGAAAAATACTGTCTATGCACTGTGTCCTTAACCTGAACTTGTACTCAGCTGAAGTCCTCGTCTCTCAGGTCAACGATTCTCAGGGTAGAATGTTCTGTGGTCCCACTGTACTCCACACGACCCTCATAATGTAGGTTCAAGGTCAGATTTTGAGTCACGCCAGACTCCCATTGATTAATAAACCAGAGTAGTTCTGTTATGTGCTGCCAATTGGGATTGGTGTAAGTGGAGGACATGTCCACAAACGACCCCTTCAAGGTACAAAATCAAATCAAATTTGTATTGGTCACATACACATGGTTGGCAAATGCAAGTGTAGCGAAATGCTTGTGATCGGATGGTCAAACTCATACACTTCTGATCCAGAGATCCAGAACACAGAACACGGAACATGGACATTCTTGTAGCCTTTAACAGCACAGGAGTAGCCGTCTTCCTTGCTAGCCGAGACAAGAGTGTTGTTTGAGCAGTGAGCCCACCCAGAGCATGTCCGTTCTTCAACCAGATGTAGGTGGGGATGTCCCTCAGAGTACAGGCGGTATACAGGTCAGTGTTGTCAATATTGCTTATCATTTATTGTGTTTTTCTAAACACAACCGAGTGGCTCCAGAGAATGTGGTCCCGCCGCTCCTTCAGTCTAAACACACTAAATGAAATGTTTCTATCCTGTTTTCAACAGCGTTTTGTTTCATTGGTCTTGCAGCCAAAACATTGTTAGTAGAAATGTGTCTATCTATTCGTTTGATTTATCCGTTTGCACTTTCTGCTGTGTTTCAGCAACGCAAAACGAAAAGTAAAACTTAACAGAGAGTATCTGTAAGTCTGGAGTGACGCTAACCAACTTTCACACAATTTTAGTTGCTTGCAGAGTTCTTGATTGCTTCGTGAAACATCCCCAGCAACTGATAAGTAACTCATCAGCAACTTGTTTGTTTCCAGTTACAAAAACAAAAGTTAACTTTGTGCAACTATAGCAACAGCCAATCAAAACGAATGCTTTGTCACATGATCCATTCGCAGGTTTGTATTTCAGAACTCCGACCCAGTTGTCATGTTAACACAGCTATCAGCGCTGCAGGAAGCACGATGAAGGTTGATAGAAGAGACAACAGGAGCTGTATGAATAAATATTTACATCATGGCTGGTAGGTTGCCGCCACTCGGGAGCCCCAAGTTGATTGGCAATTTTATTGCATTTCAGTTACTTCTTGGAACAGCAAAGTTGACTGCAACAAAAATTGTATGAATGTTGCTTCGTGTAACTCTAGCCTAACACTTTATACTAACTTTCTGGAATGAGCTATTATACATGGTTATAAATGCTTATATATGGTTATAAATGCTTATATATGGTTATAAATGCTTATATGGTTATAAATGCTTATACAGGGTTATAAATGCTTATTCATGGTTATAAATGCTTATTCATGGTTATAAATGCTTATTCATGGTTGTAAATGCTTATATATGGTTATAAATGCTTATACAGGGTTATAAATGCTTATTCATGGTTATAAATGCTTATTCATGGTTATACGTGGTTATAAATGCTTATTCATGGTTATAACTGCTTATTCATGGTTATAAATGCTTATATATGGTTATAAATGCTTATACAGGGTTATAAATGCTTATTCATGGTTATAAATGCTTATTCATGGTTATACATGGTTATAAATGCTTATTTGTGGTTATAAATGCGTATACATGGTTATAATTGCTTATTCATGGTTATAAATGCTTATTCATGGTTATACATTGTTATAAATGCTTGTTCATGGTTATAAATGCTTATACATGGTTATAAATGCTTATTCATGGTTATAAATGCTTATTCATAGTTATACATGGTTATAAATGCTTATTCATGGTTATAAATGCTTGTTCATGGTTATAAATGCTTATACATGGTTATAAATGCTTATTCATGGTTATACATGGTTATAAAAGCTGATTCATGGTTATAAATGCTTATATATGGTTATAAATGCTTATTCATGGTTATAAATGCTTATTCATGGTTATAAATGCTTTTACATGGTTATACATGCTTATTCATGCTTATTCATGGTTATACATGCTTATAAATGCTTATACATGGTTATAAACGTTTATTCATGCTTATAAATGCTTATTCATGGTTATAAATGCTTATTCATGGTTATAAATGCTTATTCATGGTTATACATGGTTATAAATGCTTATTCATGGTTATAAATGCTTATACATGGTTATAATAGCTTATTCATGGTTATACATGGTTATAAATGCTTATTCATGGTTATAAATGCTTATTCATGGTTATACATGGTTATAAATGCTTATTCATGGTTATAAATGCTTATACATGGTTATAAATGCTTATTCATGGTTGTAAATGCTTATTCATGGTTATAAATGCTTATTCATGGTTGTAAATGCTTATTCATGGTTATAAATGCTTATTCATGGTTGTAAATGCTTATATATGGTTATAAATGCTTATTCGTGGTTATAAATGCTTATACATGGTTATAAATGCTTTTTCGTGGTTATAAATGCTTATTCATGGTTATAAATGCTTATGGTTATGAATGCTTATACATGGTTCTCTTTCTCTCTTTCTTTCGCTCTCTCGGAGGACCTGAGCCCTAGGACCATGCCTCAGGACTACCTGACATGATGAGTCCTTGCTGTCCCCAGTCCACCTGGCCGTGCTGCTGCTCCAGTTTCAACTGTTCTGCCTGTGATTATTATTATTTGACCATGCTGGTCATTTATGAACATTTGAACATCTTGGCCATGCTCTGTTATAATCTCCACCTGGCACAGTCAGAAGAGGACTGGCCACCCCACATAGCCTGGTTCCTCTCTAGGTTTCTTCCTAGGTTCTGGCCTTTCTAGGGAGTTTTTCCTAGCCACCGTGCTTCTACACCTGCATTGCTTGCTGTTTGGGGTTTTAGGCTGGGTTTCTGTACAGCACTTTGAGATATCAGCTGATGTACGAAGGGCTATATAAATACATTTGATTTGATTTGAAATTTGATTTGTATAGCAACGGAAAGATTGCAAGATCGAATCCCCTGAGCTGACAAGGTAAAAATCTGTCATTCTGCCCCTGAACAAGGCAGTTAACCCACTGTTCCTAGTGTAACAGTATAGCTTCCGTCCCTCTCCTCGCCCCTACCTGGGCTCGAACCAGGGACCCTCTGCACACATCAACAACTGACACCCACAAAGCATTGTTACCCATCGCTCCACAAACAACTACTTCAAGGTCTCAGAACGAGTGACGTCACCGATTGAAACGCTGTTAGCGCGCACCCCGCTAACTAGCTAGCCATTTCACGTCGGTTACACTAGGCCGTCATTGAAAATATGAATTTGTTCTTTAACCTGTCTAAGATATTGGTTCCCAATTGGGAATCAACCCTCCCACGTTCAGCTGAAACGGTGGCGCATGGAACGCAAAAATATTCTTAAAAATATTTAACCTCCACACATTAACATTGAAAATATGAATTTGTTCTTTAACTGACTTGCCAGTTAAAAAAAAAGGTTAAATAAAAAAACAAAAACCATACATTGACTTCTACTCAACAACCATTAGCTGTTTCATTCTCACATATACAGTCAACATAAGAGCATGTTTACAACGGAGTAGCTGAACGTATATAGAAGCCGATATTTTGTTTCACATCTCTCCATTCAATTCGATTTAAGGGCTTTATTGGCACGGGAAACATAAATAAATAATAAATAAACAAAAGTGAAATTAACAATACAAATGTACAGTAAACATTACACTCACAGAAGTTCCAAAAGAATAAAGACATTACAAATGTCATATGTCTGTCTGTATACAGTGTTGTCACGATGGGCAAACAGTTAACGTACAACAGGGGAAATAAATAAACAAATATAGGTTGTATTTACAGTGGTTTGTTCTTCACGGGTTGCCCTTTTCTTTTGGTAACAGGTCACAAATATTGCTGCTGTGTCATGCCCTGACCTTAGATATCTCTGTTTTTCTATATATTTTGGTTAGGTCAGGGTGTGACTAGGGTGGGCACTCTAGTTTTTGTATGTCTAGGGTTTTGTATGTCTAGGGGTTTTTGTATGTCTATGATGGCCTGATATGGTTCCCAGTCAGACACAGCTGTTTATCGTTGTCTCTGATTGGGGATCATATTGGTGGAGTGAAAGAGGTATGTGACTGTAGGTGGAGTGAAAGAGGTATGTGACTGTAGGTGGAGTGAAAGAGGTATGTGACTGTAGGTGGAGTGAAAGAGGTATGTGACTGTAGGTGGAGTGAAAGAGGTATGTGACTGTAGGTGGAGTGAAAGAGGTATGTGACTGTAGGTGGAGTGAAAGAGGTATGTGACTGTAGGTGGAGTGAAAGAGGTATGTGACTGTAGGTGGAGTGAAAGAGGTATGTGACTGTAGGTACGGGTAAGGATGGCAGAGAATATTACCGTTTACTGGGAATTTATTTCCTTAACACGGTAATATGGGGAAAAGGGGCTGGATGGAACCAAAGTTAAAGTTGAAGAGCCCCCTCTCCTACCATACCTGCCTACCCAGTACCTTAACGCCACCTGGCACGCTAAGCAAAATACAGGGGGTGGTCCACCCAGGTCTTACCTAGTGTGCATAGACAGTACATACTACAGGTACATGTATGCCTACAGGCGTCTTGCCTAAGCATTCCAAAGGTGCCTTCCCCTTCCCCCTGGGAACAAATGAAACAATAATACAAACTTAGTGACAAATTTCAATAATCAAAAACACAGTCCTATTGGCACACACATACCTCACAAGTAGCGGCTATAAAATACTATCAACAAAACTGTCTCTAAGCAACAACCAACACGGGACATCCAAGATGTTCTCTCTCCTAACAAAGGAACACTGGCTTTTATCCAGCTGGGGAAGGAGTTTGTATTTGCAGACAGCTGTATCCCCTGGCGAGAGGGCGGGGTCAGAGCTCCAATCTGCAATGGGGCCGACCAATCAGCTGCTTGGGGGAATCCAGGAAGCCATTTCCTGAAATACACACATACGTACACACAAACCCACAACACAGAAACTGGGGAACGTAACAATTAGAAATGTGTAATATCTGAAAATGTAGCTAGCTTACGCTAGACTATCTAACCTGTATACATCATCATGCATGATGGACGCGTCTCCCTGTCAGGACTGCCATACCACAGTGGCCCTTAGTTTGAAGATGTAATCCGGAGACAGGTGTTTTCTCCATCTCTTACTCTAATTCCACTGATTTCAAAACTTGATCCTCCAAATAGCATAGAACAACACTTATGCAGCTCCACTACACAATACTTTTTTTTTTAAAGCAGCATTCGACAGGATTAACAACACAGACTGACGAGCTCAAATAGACAGAAGCCTTCTGTATGGCAGACCAATCTAAACTCATCTCTCTGCATGTCCAGCCCACTCGTTATCTCAGCCAATAAATGGCTAGTGGGTTGGTTGCTGTCTTTTTCTGTGGCTTAACCAACAAGGCTCGTAATTTAATAATTTAATTCGTATTTACAGATGGCATACACATGTTTGTGATTAAGGCACATGGATGTTCACATGTTCGAGAAGGCATTTCTGATAAAAAAAAACGCATTTTGATTAACAAAAATGTTACGTTACGCTCTCCTCTGAAGTCGTGACTTGCGACATCGTTCACCTAGTTTCCCGAATCGGGTCACATATGGTCATACGTTGGGCAGAAGGTTAGGAAGTGCAGCTCAGTTTCCACCTCATTTTGTGGGCAGTGTGCACATCGCCTGTCTTCTCTTGAGAGCCAGGTCTGCCTACGGGGGGCCTTTCTCAATAGCAAGGCTATGCTCACTGAGTCTGTACATAGTCAAAGCTTTCCTTAAGTTTGGGTCAGTCACAGTGATCAGGTTTTCTGCAACTGCGTGCTCTGTTTAGGGACAAATATCATTCTCTCGCTCTTTCTCTCTCTCTACTTTTCTCTCTCTCTACCTATCACTCTCTCTTTCTCTGTACCTATCTCTCTCTTTCTCTCTCTACCTATCTCTCTCTCTCTCTCTCTCTCTGTCAGTTGACTCCTCAGCCTGGTTCATTAATCATTGTGAACCAGTTGACTCCTCAGCTTTGTTCATGAATCATGACACACTGATCTAATGGATGAGTCAAGTTGAATACACTGACCTAATGGATGAGTCTAGTTGAATACACTGACCTACTGGATGAGTCTAGTTGAATACACTGATCTAATGGACAAGTCTAGTTGAATACACTGATCTAATGGATGAGTCTCGTTGAATACACTGATCTAATGGATGAGTCTAGTTGAATTCACTGATCTAATGGATGAGTCAAGTTGAATACACTGACCTAATGGATGAGTCTAGTTGAATACACTGACCTAATGGATGAGTCTAGTTGAATACACTGATATAATGGATGAGTCTAGCTGAATACACTGATCTAATGGATGAGTCTAGGTGAATTCACTGATATAATGGCTGAGTCTAGTTGAATACACTGATCTAATGGATGAGTCTAGGTGAGTACACTGATATAATGGATGAGTCTAGTTGAATACACTGATCTAATGGATGAGCGGTCTAGTTGAATACACTGATCTAATTGATGAATCTAGTTGAATACACTGATCTAATGGATGAGTCTAGTTGAATACACTGATCTAATTGATGAATCTAGTTGAATACACTGATATAATGGATGAGTCTAGTTGAGTACACTGATCTAATGGATGAGTCTAGCTGAATACACTGATCTAATTGATGAGTCTAGTTGAATAGACTGATCTAATGGATGAGTCTAGTTAAATACACTGATATAATGGACGAGTCTAGTTGAATTCACTGATATAATGGATGAGTCTAGCTGAATACACTGATCTAATGGATGAGTCTAGTTGAATACACTGATCTAATTGATGAATCTAGTTGAATACACTGATCTAATGGATGAGTCTAGTTGAATTCACTGATCTAATGGATGAGTCTAGTTGAATACACTGATCTAATTGATGAGTCTAGTTGAATAGACTGATCTAATGGATGAGTCTAGTTAAATACACTGATATAATGGACGAGTCTAGTTGAATTCACTGATATAATGGACGAGTCTAGTTGAATTCACTGATCTAATGGATGAGTCTAGCTGAATACATGTTTGATGATTCCATAGCCTCAAAGGGTTACCAGAGGCTGATGTCCTACTCTTATAAGCCACCGGTTTTAGCCAATGAAACATGAACGTTGTTTGAGATCTTCTACTGTGAAAGAGACATCCATAAGAGAAAGCACTCACTACCTTGTGTATGTATTGTCTTCATTTGATATGTAGACAGGGCTTTTCATGGATCAAAATAGGGTTTACGTGTTGGGCGTGACAGGTTGCCGACCAAAATGTGTACAGGCCCTCCTGTTAGTCTTAGTGATTTCTCTGTTGCTGTTTTAAATGTAATTTCCTGTAGTTCAACACCTTTTGTCATGGCTTTACGCTGTCTGCACGACTCAAACATGATAACAAAATCAATGAGGGCCCCATGTCATGAAGAAAATACTCCTGAATGCCTCATTTTTTTTGATTTAAAAAAAAAAATTCTCCCTGACTGTCGAGATTTTATTTTGGTGATTGTTAGTTCTTAAAGATTATTTTATAAAATAATAATGTAGGTCTATTATCTTTTCGACATTCTTTGTATCTGGTTTTAGTCATTTAAGTTTACAATGAAAACGTTTGTCCAACCAGATTTTAAATATTTTTTCTCCAAATATGTATGTAATTAAATATATATATATGTGTAATTATTTTACTGTTGGGACATAGGCAGCCACGAAAAAAAACAAAAATATAACTTTGTGTTTCAATAGAGGTTATTTGTGCACCAGTGGCTCACATCAAACGTATTAAAAAAGAAAAAAGAGATAGATGTTAGTCATGTTTAAAGCTGTTTTATGGGATCTCCCCTTTCAAGGTGAATCACAACAACAGAGTCCAGATGGAATCGTCATCATACATTCCACTGGATATAGGGGAAGGAAACAATGTCCATAAATAATCATTACCAGGGTTTAGAACACAGTCACCCCATTCTCCCTTTTATCCGGGGCAACAACAACAACAACAACAACAACAACAACAACAACAACAACAAAGGAGACAGAGAAGGCAGGAATAACAAAACAAGAGAAAGAAAGAATTGCACAGAAGCTTTTCTTTCCTTTAAAATGCTGCATTAGGTCTTTTCCTGCAGTCAGTTTTCACAGTTCAAAGCTGGCAGTTCAATAAATAGCAGGAACTGGCACATCTCTGTTCTTGCAAAAAGAAATCAATGTTAATCCTATTACCGGCAGTTATCACCTAGCCCAGAAACGGTGGCAAGTAAGGAAAAAAACAGAGATGTCAAAGCGAGAAGGAGAGAGAGGGAGAGAGGAAGAGAGAGAGAGAGAGGAAGAGAGAGAGAGAGAGAGAGCGAGAGAGAGGAAGAGAGAGAGACAGAGAGAGAGGGAGAGAGGAAGAGAGAGAGAGAGAGAGAGAGAGAGAGAGAGAGAGAGAAAGAGAGAGAGAGAGAGGAAGAGAGAGAGAGAGAGAGAGAGAGAGAGAGAGGGAGAGAGGAAGAGAGAGAGAGAGAGCGAGTCACCCTTCATTCACTTTCAAACACAGTTTTGATAATTTACTTCTGTAGAAGAAGATGGGGAAGGGTGGGAGGGGAGGGAGGAGAGAGGGTGCATTTGGGAGATGTGTGTGTGTGTGTGTGTGTGTGCATGCGTGCGCGTGCTTGGTGAGAGGGGGGGTCCAGGACTACGGATGTATTTACACATAATGCTTGGATCATACCCTGCTGCTGTAAGCAAGATGTTTCAGCCACAAAACATATATTTTTTCTTTTTTTAAATGTTCACACCGCTTAGCAATCCTCTTCCTGCAGCGCCCTGACATATGGCCTTTCTCCTTCTCCTCCTCGCTCGCTCGCTCACCCCTTCCCTTTCTATTTCTTCTCCTCTCTCTCTATCCTTTCTCCTTCTCTATCATCTCTTTCTCCTCCTCTCTCTCTCCATCCCTTTCTCCTTCTCCTCCTCTCTCTCTCCATCCCTTTCTCCTTCTCCTCCTCTCTCTCTCCATCCCTTTCTCCTTCTCCTCCTCCTCTCTCGATCCCTTTCTCCTTCTCCTCCTCCTCTCTCTCTCCATCCCTTTCTCCTTCTCCTCTTCTCTCGATCCCTTTCTCCTTCTCCTCCTCCTCTCTCGATCCCTTTCTCCTTCTCCTCCTCTCTCTCTCCATCCCTTTCTCCTTCTCCTCCTCTCTCTCTCCATCCCTTTCTCCTCCTCTCTCTCCATCCCTTTCTCCTTCTCCTCCTCTCTCTCTCCATCCCTTTCTCCTCCTCTCTCTCTCCATCCCTTTCTCCTTCTCCTCCTCCTCTCTCCATCCCTTTCTCCTTCTCCTCCTCCTCTCTCGATCCATTTCTCCTTCACCTCCTCTCTCTCTCTCTCATCCCTTTCTCCTTCTCCTCCTTCTCTCTCTCTCCATCCCTTTCTCCTCCTCCTCTCTCGATCCCTTTCTCCTTCTCCTCATTCTCTCTCTCTCCATCCCTTTCTCCTCCTCCTCTCTCCATCCCTTTCTCCTTCACCTCCTCTCTCTCTCCATCTCTTTCTCCTTCTCATCCTCTCTTTCTCTCTCCATCCCTTTCTTATTCACCTCCTCTCTCTCTCCATACCTTTCTCCTCCTCCTCTCTCCATCCCTTTCTCCTTCACCTCCTCTCTCTATCAATCCCTTTCTCCTTCTCTTCCTCTCTTTCTCTCTCCATCCCTTTCTCCTTCTCCTCCTCCTCTCTCCATCCCTTTCTCCTTCTCCTCCTCTCTTTCTCTCTCCATCCCTTTCTCCTTCTCCTCCTCCTCTCTCCATCCCTTTCTCCTTCTCCTCCTCTTCTCTCTCCATCCCTTTCTTCTTCACCTCCTCATCTCTCTCTCCATCCCTTTCTCTTTCTCCTCCTCTCTCTCTCCATCCCTTTCTTCTTCACCTCCTCCTCTCTCTCTCCATCCCTTTCTCTTTCTCCTCCTCTCTCTCCATCCCTTTCTTCTTCTCCTCCTCCTCTCTCTCTCCATCCCTTTCTCCTTCACCTCCTCTCTCTCTCTCTCCATCCCTTTCTTCTTCACCTCCTCTTCTCTCTCTCTCATCCCTTTCTTCTTCACCTCCTCTTCTCTCTCTCCATCCCTTTCTCCTTCTCCTCCTCCTCTCTCTATCCATCCCTTTCTCCTTCTCCTTCTCCTCTCTCTCTCCATCCCTTTCTTCTTCACCTCCTCTCTCTCTCCATCCCTTTCTCCTCCTCCTCTCTCGATCCCTTTCTCCTTCTCCTCCTCTCTCTCTCCATCCCTTTCTCCTCCTCCTCTCTCGATCCCTTTCTCCTTAAATCCTCTCTCTCCATCCCTTTCTCCTTCTCCTCCTCTCTCTCTCTCTCTCTCCATCCCTTTCTCCTCCTCCTCTCTCGATCCCTTTCTCCTTAAATCCTCTCTCTCCATCCCTTTTTCCTTCTCCTCTTCTCTCTCTCTCTCTCTCTCCATCCCTTTCTCCTTCTCCTCCTCTCTCTCTCTCTCCATCCCTTTCTCCTTCTCCTCCTCTCTCCATCCCTTTCTCTTCCTCCTCTCTCTCTCCTTCCATTCTGTCTGATTCTGGGGTGTTTTTAGTGGGGTATTGTATGGTGGTACTGTAGTAATGAGGCACAGTGACAGTAATGTTCTCGACTGCACAACATGCTGTGCTTCTTGACTCCTCAGGTTTTTGTGAAAAGCATGTGTTTTTTCAAGATTATAGAGGATTTTAGCAGTCGGTCTCCAAGTCGACACAAGACAATAGAAAATAAACAGATCATTTCCATTGTGTTCTTAGTGAAGATGTCGCACAGTGCTGTGTCACCTTGGAGTGCATTATCAGGCTGTCAGGGTCAGTTATTTATCTAAAGGAATTATCTGACATTTTGAGATACCGAATGATTTATACCCAGAGTGGAAGCTATGGGAATTAATAACTTACCATGCATTCGTTTCAAAGCTCTCGTGTTTGACTTGTTGGATCTTGCTTTTTCCATCAGTGAGTGACTAAACCAATACTTAAGCATAGTCACAAACCTGCTGACATTCAAATGGCCTTCTTGCTAAAGACAGGCCCGGGTCTATGATTCAATTATAAGATTATCACCATAAAAATAGGTAGAAACTAATTCACCAACCCCCCCCCCCCCCCCCCCCCCCCCCCCCCCTCCCACACACAAAATGACCAATGTCAGATCAGATGCCATATGTGGATTAAACGTCTAATTCATAGCTATAGATATTAAACTCTCAAACAAAACAAGGGGTTGGTGTGTGTTGAGAAAACTAGATTAGGCTCTAATCACTGTCGCCAGGAAGTGACACTGGCAGATTAACACTGCTGCTGCTGCTGTTGTTGTTGGTCTTATTGTTACTGTCGAGAAATAGTTACAGCTAAATGTTATCAAAGCCAATTCAACACCCAACAACTCTACTGGAGGAGAACCTGACTTTTATTTTATATTTATTTTATATGGACGTAAAGATTAAATTAGTAACACGATAATATGTAAAAGATCAGAATAAAAGAAAAGTAATATTATATTGTACTTTATAGTTTATTGCTATTCAGATCAACCTAAGCCCACTGTTATTTTCTCAGGATATGGTCGTTCCAGTAAAATGCCTTATAAATGCATCTTGTTGAAACAGGTTTTCACCTTGACTTGACTGACTGTACCTATATGTATTCCACGTGAATTCAGGTGACCCCATTCCAGTCTGGCCCGTTTGATATTCCAGCAATAAATTAGATGGCCGACGGAAGGGGCTTTAACATGTAAAATAGTGGTGACATACTAAATAATGAGGCTGGCTGGAATTATGTAGCGTTGGGGGCTAGCGCGGGCTCTGGGGTATTCCCAGGTTGTGGAGCTGCCTAGCCTAGCGCCTGGTGGGCCCCCCTGGCTCAGCCCTCCCCCTACCCACTGCCCTGGTTGTATCTTAAATGGGACACTATTCCCTATGTAGTGCACTACTTACCCTATGAGTTCTGGTCAAAAGGAGTGCACTATTTAGAGAGTAGCGTACAATTTGGAACGTAGCCCCAGCCACTGAATATGGAAATGGAATTAATATAGCTACCAAGGCCGTGAGGTAGATTACACTATGGCAACCCCGCTGGCTGGGCTGGGCCAGGGCGTGAAGCCCTCTGTTTAGGAACCAAATAAAGAACACCGTTTTGTATTCAAGGAAATGTTTATTTTGTTAAATATTTTTTTGGGGATCCTGAGTGTTTATTTCAGATCGACTTTGTTGTTTTGCTATTCTCCCCCTTGATGTAAATGTCTCTCTGTGATAAAAATGTCCTCGACGTGGTAAAACACCAGCCTCGGTTTTCTGCTGTTGGATGGTGATGGTGCCGGAATATTAAGGTGTCCCAGTCTGCATTCCCCAATGGCACCTTATTCCCTATATAGTGCACTACTTTAGACCAGGATCCCATAGGGCTCGGGTCAAATGCAGTGCACTATATTTGTATGTGATAAACCATGTTGTTGTCACAGCAGGGCCCGGCCTCACCAGCTTCTTTTAGTTTGGCTGTAAAACCTGCTTTATCACCCCTAAAGTGTTTTTTTCCAGAGAGCTGGGTCTCTGATGAGACCTGTCCGCTTCCCAAATGGCACCCTATTCCCTATATAGTACACTACTTTAGACCAGAGCCCCATGGGAATAGGGCACCATTTGGGACGCATATTGGTTGTCCTTCAGGTGACACTGATTCATCCTGTTTCCTGTCAATATTAATGGATCGTCTGAAACCCCTGTTTCCTGTTGTCTGTCAGTACTAATGGATCATCTGAAATCCTAGTTTCCTGTTGTCTGTCAGTACTAATGGAGCATCTGAAATCCTTGTTTCCTGTTGTCTGTCAGTACTAATGGATCATCTGAAATCCTAGTTTCCTGTTTTCTGTCAGTACTAATGGATCATCTGAAATCCTAGTTTCCTGTTGTCTGTCAATACTAATGGATCATCTGAAATCCTTGTTTCCTGTTGTCTGTCAGTACTAATGGATCATCTGAAATCCTAGTTTCCTGTTGTCTGTCAATACTAATGGATCATCTGAAATCCCTGTTTCCTGTTGTCTGTCAGTACTAATGGATCATCTGAAATCCTAGTTTCCTGTTGTCTGTCAGTACTAATGGATCATCTGAAATCCCTGTTTCCTGTTGTCTGTCAGTACTAATGGAGCATCTGAAATCCCTGTTTCCTGTTGTCTGTCAGTTCTAATGGAGCATCTGAAATCCTAGTTTCCTGTTGTCTGTCAGTACTAATGGATCATCTGAAATCCCTGTTTCCTGTTGTCTGTCAGGACTAATGGATCATCTGAAATCCCTGTTTCCTGTTGTCTGTCAGTACTAATGGATCATCTGAAATCCCTGTTTCCTGTTGTCTGTCAGTACTAATGGAGCATCTGAAATCCTTGTTTCCTGTTGTCTGTCAGTACTAATGGATCATCTGAAATCCCTGTTTCCTGTTGTCTGTCAGTACTAATGGATCATCTGAAATCCTTGTTTCCTGTTGTCTGTCAGTACTAATGGAGCATCTGAAAACCTAGTTTCCTGTTGTCTGTCAGGACTAATGGATAATCTGAATAGTCATTAGAAATTTAGCTCCGATAATAGCTTCATTTGATATGCCACATTTGAAACAAAGGGCAACTGCTCTTACTTTTTTCTTTACAAGAAATACACTTAAATACTATTAATTGTGTGTGTTGTTGAACAATTAATGCACTTTTTTTTATCACTGATTGAATGTACTGATCTTTAGACTCGTTTTTAGGACGTAGCCTACCTGTACTGTAGGACACATCATATTGGATGTAGTGTCCTACTTCAGGCCAGTCATGAGATACAAAACCATCACAGGGAGACTGAAGGTTTTCTCTTGACTACTATCGCCCCCTTCATTATTATTGTTTTTATTTTTAGACAGGTCCTAGTATAATGGCTGATACTGTATATAGCTACACACCGGGGCTGGATTGCATTTTGAATCGCTCTATGGGTTAGTTATTATGCGGGTCGTAAAAGAAGCCCTGCAATAATATGAGAAAATATTATTGCGAATAAATTTCCGTTCTTGTTCACACTCAGCGTATCGTTAAACAGTTTGGACTGCAACAGTTCCCGCACCTCCAACATGCTCCGTTCACCTCTCAGATGAGAGTACAAATTAGAAGCGTTTGCTCTTTGAACCACATCGAAAATAAATGGATAGAGCAGAAATCAACCAAGCCTAGCAGCCGTTAGAACATCAGATAAATGTTCTGATCAGAAGGGAAATCAGCATTCAGCAGGCGGTGTTATGAAGTGGGAGATCACTTAAAGAAGGCTGTGAGTTATGTGCGCTGATTGTCAGGCAACATTATGCACAGTGTTTGAGGCTAAATAACCCAGTGTGTGGATCATAAACTGTCCCAGCAGCGCTCCACCTCGGAGCGAGAGAGGCTCCCCCCTCATAAACAACTCTGTCATTTTAAGTAAGCATCGCCCTGCTTACCAGGCACCTTTCGCTCGCCAGCCGCACCTAATTTAGCAGCTTTTAAATCTTTTGCAAGTGTTGTAGAGAGAAACGCCTGGTTGCAAATGTCTTTTATTGAATGCTGACTCTGGTATTATAGGCTTGCAGATATGCCTGGTGTAATATGTCCCCTAGCTTTATCTTGTAATAGTAAAGTGTATTAATTTTCCTGGACTGGCAGAGTGTGTGGAGGGTTAGAATTGACACTATTTGGGATTGGAACTGCTGCTTGCTACAGACTCCAAACGCGTTTTTCACGCGAGGAGTAGAGAAAGATGAAGGATGAAGAGAGAGAGAAAAAACACCCTTGCAATTCCTAGATATCATAAACACCGATTTATCAAAATCCATCATGAGCAAAGGAATCTCCGTAATTAAAGAGTTTCTCAGAGAAAGTGTCTCAGAAAGCATTATTGAAAATGGCCTTCGAAGTCCACTTGGTAATATTCTGTTTAAGAATCCCTGATTCAAAATGCCAGATGTCGCAAACTACACGCTTTTCTGATATGACCGCAGCAGTTTACCCTAAATGTAGTTTTGGAGTTGGGCCATAGTTGCATGGATTGTGTAAATTCAGTTAGGTGCATTATGGTCTAGCTAAGAATCCCAAACCAGATTTTCTACAAATGCATTTTGCTGGTACAAAAAAAAAATAAGAAAAAATATATATATTTACAGGTTTCAAATGTCTGGCCTAATATGCCCTGTGACAGATTGTCATTAATATTTCTTTCAATATTTAGGTCTATGAGGTGTACAAATAATATCATGTATATAGAGCTGTTGATTACACATGTGTCTATCTCAATAGTTTGTCTATCTTGACACCATATTGAAGTTCTTATTAACATATTAAACCAAATGTAGTTTGATAAATGAGGGAAGTTGTTTCAGGGACATTCTTTTGAATACCGGGCCCAGCTTTCACCACTACTTAGTTGTTTTGTCTTTTATTTTGATGAAACCAGACACTGGATATATGCCAGCGTCTTGGGTATCACTTATCATGATTGCTTATTTTCTATAACCACAAACGCTGTGTTGTCTATATATGATTATGCCTCATTACTGATTCATATATATATATGTATATATATATATATATATATAGTCTCTCCATAGCCCTCCGGAAATCATGCTGACGGAAAAACTCTTTATTTTATGAGCCTCCACTTATATTGTACTGAACATTGTACCTGACTCTTGGTTGTGGGAGGAAGCAAATGAAAAGGACTACGGGTGGTGGGTCTACCAAGTTTCTACCGCAGTGCTTCTGGATAATAGCTCACGTTCAGGCCTCCCCCCCCCCCACACACACACGAGTGTTCCAGTCTCACACGGTACTTAAGTGTGATTAATAAGGTGCAGTTGTGTGTGGTTGTGTGTGTATGTCAAGATAAACGTGGAAGGAAGCCACCACCTAGCAGTAAACTGCACAGTGCCTAGCTCGCAAAGCAGAAGAGCTGTTTTTTTTTTTATCAAGCCGAGGGCTCAGACCACCAGAGGCTCTTGTGAAGGAAGGAAATTACCGGGTGCAAACATTCACAATGGCCCAACTCATCCCCCCCTCCGCTCGTCTCTTCTCCCTCTCTCTCGTTCTCTGACTTCCAGTCTCCTGTCCCTATGTTTATCAGGTTTTGGGGCACTGTATTTTGATGTCAATAAGCAATTTTTCCTTGGCTGGTCTCCTGCCTGACCCCTTTAATCCATCAATATATGATTAGAGATAAAGTTTTGTGGACGCCTGCTGCAGTCACAAGATAAATGACATCTCTGAAGTCACGCATTAAAGACTAGATGAAGGCCTTGTGACTGTGTCTTCACTGCTCATCTGCCTCTGTCCAACCTATCACACTAAGTGACAAGAAAGAGAAATAATGAACTGGGGCAGAAAAAGCTGAGAGATATTTCTTACACACAGCCCGCGACTGTCTTCAGCCGGGATTAGGACGCATTAGAGGCGTGCTGGAGACGAGAGAGGCAGAGAGAGAGAGAGAGAGGGAGAGCTGCTGGTTGTGTGTCAGGGCCAAAATAGGAAGGATGATTCATCCCCCAAAAACCATTAAAGTCTAGCTAAAACAGACGTTGTTTAAAAGAAAAGCACTTTGAGAGGTGTAGATGCACCTCGGGGAAAGACATTTTTTATATTTTTTTGGGGTGAAGGTATTAAGATTTAGGACAATTTAATAAATGGGTGTTTAATATGTTTTCTGGTTAAAGATCTTTAGTTTTCTGGTTAAATATCTTTAGTTTTCTGGTTACAGTTTTTCTGTGTTTGAAGGAACACACAAATTATTACCAATGTATTCACAAAGTATGACTTGAGATTTAATGCGTTTTTATTTTTTGTAGGAAAGGCTTATGCAAAATGAAGAGACAGAACTACTCGTGCTATTCTGAAATAATATGGACGACAGAGTAGAGGTGGGTTTAGTAAAAAGAGAACCTGGCTATGCACCATGTCTGTCCATGTCTACTCATCATAGTGGTTTCCCATTTTGTTAGAAACCATTGAAAATGTTTCGGTGATATCTGGTGTATCGTCAAATCGATCACAGCACACTTCTGGATTCATTCGGCAGTTTAAAAAAAAAAAAAAAAACCTGATTACGTAGAATATGGAAATTAATGATTTATATTCCTAAAACTTAAGTTGAAAATTATGAGGTCGCTACTTCCTGTTGACAAGACATGTTGATGAATAGCCTAATGTCAAAACACGGTTTTGAAAAGTGTCCAAATCAATAACCAATATGCAGAAACAGTTTGTGATATGTTGAAAACCTAAACATACAATTTACTATCTACGCATACATAGTATAGGAATCATATTACTTGTGTTTTTTTAAAGCACCTTGCACCAAAACCCCTGTTGCTTTGACAAGTGGCAATACATCAGTCATCGATTATGTGCTGTTGAAACTACCACAACTCAAAAACCACATGGAAACTGGAAATATTTTGAATCACTGGTTACAGGACAACCTTCAGAACACAGTCAGCTACATTGTGATATGGGGGGGGGGGGTCACCAAAAACAGAAACACACTGTTTTGTCAATCACTCATATTGATTATCATGTTGAAATCTAGAGGGGAGATGAGGTTGCACGTCCTCCTCGTTAAAACTAACACAGCTTCCCAAAACCACAGGGAATTTTTAGGGGAATAATGTGTACATCACTGGTCAAGAGGACGCTTTGTAGAAGACAACTAGCCACATTTTTTGAAGTGGTGCATTTTTTTAAATTCAAGTTGGTAAGTGTAAAGCAACACTTTTTTTGTTAAATCTTTTTCCATTGAAATCAAGCTGAAATCCACAATACAGAGGAGGTGTAGTGCTGTTTATACTGACACTATTCAAAGGGCCACACACACTTGGAATAGGCTATACGTGATTGGTTAGATGAGAACTTGTAGGAGGCTTATTTTTATATTTTGGAACGTTTGATCTTGATTTCGGGAGGCTTCCATCACGGAAATTGTATCAAACCACTTTTTCCGTTAAGTTAACTTTAACGAATCACGACGCGACATAGGATATCAACAGTGACAACGGTTGTCTGCTATTTGTTAAGTGTTAGTTTGACTGTCAAATTCATGTGATTGTGTGTGTGTGTGTGTGTGTGTGTGTGTGTGTGTGGCCATCGACTTCTAAAGAGAGACCAGCCGAAACTTTCTAATGCCGTTTAGAGTTGGTCAAATTACCTCTGCGTTCTAAGTCCTGCGCACACCAGCGTGTAACAAAATCAACGGTATGAAACCATAGATATTGATCTGTTTTAAACAATGGATCTTATTTAATCGTGATTAACTATAAACTTTTATACTAACGTCACCAAGTCAAAAGGACATGAAAATGCAAGCTTGTGTAAAGTAGTGACACAAACTGTCCACATTAGGGAAATTAAAGCAATATAAAATCATTTTAGATGGCAAAAAAATTATTCAACATGTCAATTTAGGATACTAGTGCACTTGTATGTTGCCCACTCACAAACTTCTGCAACAATGACATTTATTTCTCACTCCTTTATAACCATTTACAGAGTTAAACAACGCTCTCAAACATCATTTAACCGTGCCCTCTAGACTAGAGTTTCCTAATAATATTATGATCAATAACTGTAAAAAGTTGGAAATGTATCACATTTGGACGTTTACATGTGGCTAGTTCTATGGCTGTTGGCTATTCCATGGATCCACCGTTGCTGTGTCACCAACCCCAGCTGAGGGGACTAGTTAGACTATAACCTAATGCAGTGGGACACCAACCCCAGCTGAGGGGACTAGTTAGACTATAACCTAATGCAGTGGGACACCAACCCCAGCTGAGGGGACTAGTTACTTTAACCTAATGCAGTGGGACACCAACCCCAGCTGAGGGGACTAGTTACTTTAACCTAATGCAGTGGGACACCAACCCCAGCTGAGAGGACTAGTTAGACTATAACCTAATGCAGTGGGACACCAACCCCAGCTGAGAGGACTAGTTAGACTTTAACCTAATGCAGTGGGACACCAACCCCAGCTGAGAGGACTAGTTAGACTTTAACCTAATGCAGTGGGACACTAACCCCAGCTGAGAAGACTAGTTAGACTTTAACCTAATGCAGTGGGACACTAACCCCAGCTGAGGGGACTAGTTAGACTTTAACCTAATGCAGTGGGACACCAACCCCAGCTGAGAAGACTAGTTAGACTTTAACCTAATGCAGTGGGACACCAACCCCAGCTGAGGGGACTAGTTAGACTTTAACCTAATGCAGTGGGACACCAACCCCAGCTGAGAAGACTAGTTAGACTTTAACCTAATGCAGTGGGACACCAACCCCAGCTGAGGGGACTAGTTAGACTTTAACCTAATGCAGTGGGACACCAACCCCAGCTGAGAGGACTAGTTAGACTATAACCTAATGCAGTGGGACACCAACCCCAGCTGAGAGGACTAGTTAGACTTTAACCTAATGCAGTGGGACACCAACCCCAGCTGAGGGGACTAGTTAGACTATAGCCTAATGCAGTGGGACACCAACCCCAGCTGAGAGGACTAGTTACTTTAACCTAATGCAGTGGGACACCAACCCCAGCTGAGGGGACTAGTTAGACTATAACCTAATGCAGTGGGACACCAACCCCAGCTGAGGGGACTAGTTAGACTATAACCTAATGCAGTGGGACACCAACCCCAGCTGAGAAGACTAGTTAGACTTTAACCTAATGCAGTGGGACACCAACCCCAGCTGAGAGGACTAGTTAAACTATAACCTAATGCAGTGGGACACCAACCCCAGCTGAGAGGACTAGTTAGACTTTAACCTAATGCAGTGGGACAACAACCCCAGCTGAGGGGACTAGTTAGACTTTAACCTAATGCAGTGGGACACCAACCCCAGCTGAGAGGACTAGTTAGACTTTAACCTAATGCAGTGGGACACCAACCCCAGCTGAGAGGACTAGTTAGACTTTAACCTAATGCAGTGGGACACCAACCCCAGCTGAGGGGACTAGTTAGACTTTAACCTAATGCAGTGGGACACCAACCCCAGCTGAGGGGACTAGTTAGACTATAACCTAATGCAGTGGGACACCAACCCCAGCTGAGAGGACTAGTTAGACTTTAACCTAATGCAGTGGGACACCAACCCCAGCTGAGAGGACTAGTTAGACTTTAACCTAATGCAGTGGGACACCAACCCCAGCTGAGGGGACTAGTTAGACTTTAACCTAATGCAGTGGGACACCAACCCCAGCTGAGGGGACTAGTTAGACTATAACCTAATGCAGTGGGACACCAACCCCAGCTGAGAGGACTAGTTAGACTTTAACCTAATGCAGTGGGACACCAACCCCAGCTGAGGGGACTAGTTAGACTTTAACCTAATGCAGTGGGACACCAACCCCAGCTGAGGGGACCAGCTAGACTATAGCCTAATGCAGTACATGGGGAGATATTAAAAGGCTATAGTGTTACATGCCTTTGCCTCTGCGTTAACCTCAAACCTCACACTAATAGATGGGATTACAAAACTGAAATGACAGTATTATGGCAAGGAGTCCTGACTAGCAGGAGGAGATATTAAACGGCATATCTGGTAGCACTCGGTGTTAAGTGGCGCCAAGTGCTCATTAAGTTTCTGATGCTGTAAGTCCATGTCTGCCCCTGCCTAGGCTGATACGAGAGAGAGAGAGAGAGAGAGAGAGAGAGCTGCTCTCTGGGCCACGCTGAGTGAACGCGGGTGGGATTTGTTGCTGGACTCAGACCCTGTTATCGCCAACCGTCAGTTAATACTGCACTGTGGTGTGACAATGTTATGACCGTCTGCACAAGGATGGGAAAATATTTGAATTTTCCCATTAAAGTGGTACGGTGCATGCCTACTGCTTGTGTTTTCATGTGGAACGATGTCACCTGGACAGCCACTTACCCTCCATAGTAACAGAGACATACCTGACTCACATACTGTATGAAGCAGAGGTAGGATGTTGGGACTCACACAGGGAGCAGAGGTAGGATGTTGGGACTCACACAGGGAGCAGAGGTAGGATGTTGGGACTCACACAGGGAGCAGAGGTAGGATGTTGGGACTCACACAGGGAGCAGAGGTAGGATGTTGGGACTCACACAGGGAGCAGAGTTAGGATGTTGGGACTCACACAGGGAGCAGAGGTAGGATGTTGGGACTCACAGGGAGCAGAGGTAGGATGTTGGGACTCACAGGGAGCAGAGGTAGGATGTTGGGACTCACACAGGGAGCAGAGGTAGGATGTTGGGACTCACACAGGGAGCAGAGGTAGGATGTTGGGACTCACACAGGAAGCAGAGGTAGGATGTTGGGACTCACAGGGAGCAGAGGTAGGGAGCAGATGTAGGATGTTGGGACTCACACAGGGAGCAGAGGTAGGATGTTGGGACTCACACAGGGAGCAGAGGTAGGGAGCAGAGGTAGGATGTTGGAACCCACAGGGAGCAGAGGTAGGGAGCAGAGGTAGGATGTTGGTACTCACACAGGGAGCAGAGGTAGGGAGCAGAGGTAGGGATGTTGGGACTCACACAGGGAGCAGAGGTAGGGAGCAGAGGTAGACTGTTGGGACTCACCTGTTGTTCACCTCGACTTCCCCCCGCTTCCTTGACAAGTTCCACCTCCTAACCTTGTCAACATGGCTTTCTCAGAAGTTGTAACATTTGATAAATCAACTGTAAATAAGAAGAGGGCGTTCAGATCTTTGCTTGAGGCTTCCGTGGATGCGAGCCAGGAGACCATCACCAGATTTGGCCCCTGAAGTCAATTAAAGTCCTTTCATTCCAAGCTGAGGCGAAGAGAGGGGGCAAAGGAGACAGAAAGGAAGCGGATGACGATCAACCCCCCCTCTCTCAAAAGCCTTTCATTTTGCTGCATGGCTTCATAGAGACAAAAGACTCAAGGCCTTACTATTAAGCACAATTATCATGTTTGGTGTACAGTGCTATACATTTTCATCAAGGATGAGGTCTGGCTAGGGGCGACTCAGGCTACTCTCACAGCGTTTCTTTGGGAAGATGGGTCCTGGTCCACAAGGATATATTAAATGACAATAATGAGAAGCTCATTATTCACAGACACCATCTACCAATTAATTTGTCTTTCCCAGTTATTATTATTATTTTTTTGTATAAAAAAAAAAATGTAAAAAAAATGAGGGGGTGGATCAGCTTTAATATTGCGGATAGATTGTTGCTTCCGTCAATGTAATTATCTGCATCGTTTCCAGTCCCCCCCCCCCCCCCCCTTATATGTTTTTGGTAAATATATACAGCTCTGGAAAACATTGAGACCACAGCAAAATTATCAATTTCTCTGTTTTTACTATTTCTATATTTATTCAGGTAAAATTAACATTTTTTGTTCTATTCTATAAACTACTGACAACATTTCTCCCATATTTCAAATAAAAAGTATTGTAATTTAGAGCATTTATTTGCAGAAAATGACAACTGGTCAAAATAACAAGAAAAAAATGCAGTGTTGTCAGACCTCGAATAATGCAAAAAAAAGAAGTTCTTATTCATTTTTTAAACAACACAACACTAATGTTTAAACTGAGGAAGAGTTCAGACATCAATATTTGGTAGAATAACCCTGATTTTCAATCACAGCTTTCATGCGTCTTGGCATGCTCTCCACCAGTCTTTCACATTGATGTTGGGTGACTTTATGCCACTCCTGGTGCAAAAATTCAAGCAGCTCGGCTTTGTTTGATGGCTTGTGACCATCCATCTTCCTCTTGATCACATTCCAGAGGTTTTAAACGGGGTTCAGGTCTGGAGAGATTGGGCTGGTCATGACAGGGTCTTGATCTGGAGGTCCTCCATCCACACCATGATTGACCTGGCTGTGTGGCATGGAGCATTGTCCTGCTGGGAAAAACCAATCCAATTCTGTAAGAGTAATATATATGCCAATTGTGTGATGATCCGACGGCATTCTGTCCCCTATCAACACTTTTTAAGTTTTTGGTGCCAGAGAGAGAATGACATAAGAAAGTAATCAAGACGACTAGCTTGATTAAACCTCCATGTATATCTCACTAGGTCAGGGTATTAAACCTCCTCCATGTATATCTCACTAGGTCAGGATATTAAACCTCCATGTGTATCTCACTAGGTCAGGATATTAAACCTCCCCCATGTATATCTCACTAGGTCAGGGTATTAAACCTCCATGTATATCTAACTAGGTCAGGGTATTAAACCTCCTCCATGTATATCTCACTAGGTCAGGGTATTAAACCTCCCCCATGTATATCTCACTAGGTCAGGATATTAAACCTCCATGTATATCTCACTAGGTCAGGATATTAAACCTCCTCCATGTATATCTCACTAGGTCAGGATATTAAACCTCCATGTATATCTCACTAGGTCAGGGTATTAAACCTCCTCCATGTATATCTCACTAGGTCAGGGTATTAAACCTCCTCCACGTATATCTCACTAGGTCAGGATATTAAACCTCCATGTATATCTCACTAGGTCAGGGTATTAAACCTCCTCCATGTATATCTCACTAGGTCAGGATATTAAACATCCTCCATGTATATCTCACTAGGTCAGGATATTAAACCTCCTCCATGTATATCTCACTAGGTCAGGGTATTCAACCTCCTCCATGTATATCTCACTAGGTCAGGATATTAAACCTCCTCCATGTATATCTCACTAGGTCAGGATATTAAACCTCCTCCATGTATATCTCACTAGGTCAGGGTATTAAACCTCCTCCATGTATATCTCACTAGGTCAGGATATTAAACCTCCTCCATGTATATCTCACTAGGTCAGGGTATTAAACCTCCTCCATGTATATCTCACTAGGTCAGGGTATTAAACCTCCTCCATGTATATCTAACTAGGTCAGGGTATTAAACCTCCTCCATGTATATCTCACTAGGTCAGGGTATTAAACCTCCCCCATGTATATCTCACTAGGTCAGGGTATTAAACCTCCATGTATATCTAACTAGGTCAGGGTATTAAACCTCCTCCATGTATATCTCACTAGGTCAGGGTATTAAACCTCCCCCATGTATATCTCACTAGGTCAGGATATTAAACCTCCATGTATATCTCACTAGGTCAGGATATTAAACCTCCTCCATGTATATCTCACTAGGTCAGGGTATTAAACCCCCTCCATGTATATCTCACTAGGTCAGGATATTAAACCTCCTCCATGTATATCTCACTAGGTCAGAGTATTAAACCTCCTCCATGTATATCTCACTAGGTCAGGATATTAAACCTCCATGTATATTTCACTAGGTCAGGATATTAAACCTCCTCCATGTATATCTAACTAGGTCAGGGTATTAAACCTCCTCCATGTATATCTCACTAGGTCAGGGTATTAAACCTCCCCCATGTATATCTCACTAGGTCAGGATATTAAACCTCCATGTATATCTCACTAGGTCAGGATATTAAACCTCCTCCATGTATATCTCACTAGGTCAGGGTATTAAACCTCCTCCATGTATATCTCACTAGGTCAGGGTATTAAACCTCCTCCATGTATATCTCACTAGGTCAGGATATTAAACCTCCTCCATGTATATCTCACTAGGTCAGGGTATTAAACCTCCTCCATGTATATCTCACTAGGTCAGGATATTAAACCTCCTCAATGTATATCTCACTAGGTCAGGGTATTAAACCTCCTCCATGTATATCTCACTAGGTCAGGGTATTAAACCTCCTCCATGTATATCTCACTAGGTCAGAGTATTTAAGACTCCATATATCCACTAATTCCAATATATCCATGACATTCATGATTTCCTTAAGTGCCTGAGGATGATAGTTTGTAGTGTGATTTCCTTTACGGTCCATAGAGGTATTTAAGACTGTATTAAAGTCTCCCACCATAATAATAGAGTCTAGTGTTGCTTGTAGAGTTGATAAATTCTTATATATATTTTCAAAGAAGCTTGGATCATCATTATTTGGACCGTATAGATTAATAAGGCATATCTGGTTATGGCTCAATAACATATTTAAAGTCATCCATCTACCTCGAGGATCTGTTTGGACAATTTGCAAATTTGGATCAAAATTAGTGTTAATTAATATCAACACCTCTTTTGAGTTTCTTTGCCCATGGGAGAAATATATTTCGACCCCACAGTCCTTTTTCCACAAAACTTCATCTAAAACTGTTGAATGAGTTTCCTGTAAACAATGGATATTATATTCATTCTCTTTTGTTATTACCTGCGAGGCCATTACAATTAGGACTGGCTATACTTATTTCACCAATTACCACAATGAGACAGAAGTTTCAATTCTACTCATCATTATATCTGTTTGTAAACGTACCATTAAAAAGTAACGTGATGACGGAGTGTCTATATGGCTGTACCATGATCTTTGCATTGCTACGAAGTAAACCTCCAATTGGTCTCCCTTATTCCACCTGCTAAAACCCCTTCTCATCTCGAGTTGGGTTGTCGTCCCAATGCCCGGCAGACCCCCCCCCCCCCCCCCCCCCAACCCCCCCGGTTCAATGGCTCCGGAGAGACCCCATCCTTTGAAAAGAGCACACAGTGCCACCCACAGAACAGAAGTACATCAAACGCCAAATGCATTTCCATCACCCTCACCTCCATATTTATTATATATAGCCATTAAAAATATATATATATATATTACAAATCCTGTTTATCTTCTTTTCCATAATTAGCAATTCATATATGCAGTAATGAAGACAATTTATGCAAAGGGTTTTTACCTCTCACCAGTCTCACCATTACCAACATTTCATGATGGCAAACAATTATTATTTTAGCAAACAAGTATTGTGATTCATCCTTTATTGTCCCGAAAATATCAAATCAAACTTTATTTGTCACATGCGCCGAAAACAACAAGTGTAGACTTTACCGTGAAATGCTTTACTTACAAGCCCTTAACTAACAGTGCAGTTCAAGAAGAGTTAAGAAAATATTTACCATGTAGACTAAAATATAAAGTCATAATAAAAAGTAACACAATAAAAAGAACAATAACGAGGTTATATACAGAGGGCACCGGTACAGAGTAGGTGTGGAGGCTATATACAGAGGGCACCGGTACTGAGTAGGTGTGGAGGCTATATACAGGGGGCACCGGTACTGAGTAGGTGTGGAGGTTATATACAGGGGGCACCGGTACTGAGTAGGTGTGGAGGCTATATACAGAGGGCACCGGTACTGAGTAGGTGTGGAGGCTATATACAGGGGGCACCGGTACTGAGTAGGTGTGGAGGTTATATACAGAGGGCACCGGTACTGAGTAGGTGTGGAGGCTATATACAGAGGGCACCGGTACTGAGTCAGTGTGGAGGCTATATACAGGGGGCACCGGTACTGAGTAGGTGTGGAGGTTATATACAGGGGGCACCGGTACTGAGTAGGTGTGGAGGTTATATACAGAGGGCACCGGTACTGAGTCAGTGTGGAGGCTATATACAGAGGGCACCGGTACTGAGTAGGTGTGGAGGTTATATACAGAGGGCACCGGTACTGAGTAGGTGTGGAGGCTATATACAGAGGGCACCGGTACTGAGTAGGTGTGGAGGATATATACAGGGGGCACCGGTACTGAGTAGGTGTGGAGGCTATATACAGAGGGCACCGGTACTGAGTAGGTGTGGAGGCTATATACAGGGGGCACTGGTACTGAGTAGGTGTGGAGGCTATATACAGGGGGCACCGGTACAGAGTAGGTGTGGAGGCTATATACAGAGGGCACCGGTACTGAGTAGGTGTGGAGGCTATATACAGAGGGCACCGGTACTGAGTAGGTGTGGAGGTTATATACAGAGGGCACCGGTACTGAGTAGGTGTGGAGGCTATATACAGAGGGCACCGGTACTGAGTAGGTGTGGAGGTTATATACAGAGGGCACCGGTACTGAGTAGGTGTGGAGGCTATATACAGGGGGCACCGGTACTGAGTAGGTGTGGAGGCTATATACAGGGGGCACTGGTACTGAGTAGGAGTGGAGGCTATATACAGGGGGCACCAGTACTGAGTAGGTGTGGAGGCTATATACAGGGGGCACCGGTACTGAGTAGGTGTGGAGGCTATATACAGGGGGCACCAGTACTGAGTAGGTGTGGAGGCTATATACAGGGGGCACCGGTACTGAGTAGGTGTGGAGGCTATATACAGGGGGCACCAGTACTGAGTAGGTGTGGAGGCTATATACAGGGGGCACCGGTACTGAGTAGGTGTGGAGGCTATATACAGGGGGCACCGGTACTGAGTAGGTATGGAGGCTATTTACAGGGGGCACCGGTACTGAGTAGGTGTGGAGGCTATATACAGAGGGCACCGGTACTGAGTAGGTGTGGAGGCTATATACAGAGGGCACTGGTACTGAGTAGGTGTGGAGGTTATATACAGACGGCACTGGTACTGAGTAGGTGTGGAGGCTATATACAGGGGGCACTGGTACTGAGTAGGTGTGGAGGCTATATACAGGGGGCACCGGTACTGAGTAGGTATGGAGGCTATTTACAGGGGGCACCGGTACTGAGTAGGTGTGGAGGCTATATACAGAGGGCACCGGTACTGAGTAGGTGTGGAGGCTATATACAGGGGGTACCGGTACTGAGTAGGGGTACAGGTTAGTTGAGGTAATATGTACATGTAGGTAGGGGTGAAGTGACTATGCATAGATAATAAACAACGAGTAGCAGCAGTGTACAAAAGGGAGGGGGGGTCAATGTAAATTGTCTGGTGGCGATTATATGAATTGTTCAGCAGTCTTATGGCTTGGGGGTAGAAGCTGTTGAGGAGCCTTTTGGTCCTAGACTTGGCGCTTGGGTACCTCCTGCCGTGCGGTAGCAGAGAAAACAGTCTATAATTTGGTTGACTGGAGTCTCTGACAATGTTATGAGCTTCACTACCCTCTGTAGCACCTTACGGTCAGATGCCGAGCAGTTGCCATAGCAGGTGCTGATGCAACCGGTCAGGATGCTCTCAATGGTGCAGCTGGAGAACCTTTTGAGGATCTGGGGGCCAATGCCAAATCTTTTCAGTCTCCCGAGGGGGAAAAGGTTTTGTCGTTCCCTCTTCACAACTGTCTTGGTATATTTGGACCATGATAGTTCGTTGGTGATGTGGACACCAAGGAACTTGAAACTCTCGACCCCCCCCCCCCCCGTCGATGCCAATGGGGGCCTGTTCGGCCCGCCTTTTCCTGTAGTCCACGGTCAGCTCCTTTGTCTTGCGCACGTTGAGGGAGAAGTTGTTGTCCTGGCACCACACTGGCACCAACATATTTTGGATACACACACTCATACACACTCATACACACTCATACACACTCACATACACACTCACACACACTCACACACACTCATACACACTCACACACACTCATACACACTCACACACACTCACACACACTCATACACACTCATACACACTCACACACACTCACACACACTCACACACACTCATACACACTCATACACACTCACATACACACTCACACACACTCACACACACTCATACACACTCACACACACTCACACACACTCACACACACTCATACACACTCATACACACTCATACACACTCACACACACTCACACACACTCATACACACTCATACACACTCATACACACTCACACACACTCACACACACTCACACACACTCATACACACTCACACACACTCATACACACTCACACACACTCACACACACTCATACACACTCACACACACTCATACACACTCACACACACTCATACACATTCATACACACTCATACACACTCAACCCCTTTCTCCTAGACTCAGATTCTCAACAGTTGTTGGATACACACACTCATACACACTCAACCCCTTTCCCCTAGACTCAGATTCACAACAGTTGTTGGATACACACACTCATACACACTCAACCCCTTTCCCCTAGACTCAGATTCTCAACAGTTGTTGGATACACACACTCATACACACTCAACCCCTTTCCCCTAGACTCAGATTCACAACAGTTGTTGGATACACACACTCATACACACTCAACCCCTTTCCCCTAGACTCAGATTCTCAACAGTTGTTGGATACACACACTCATACACACTCAACCCCTTTCCCCTAGACTCAGAGTCTCAACAGTTGCACCATCCCAGAGCCCAACTCAAGAAAGGTCTTGGTGTATGAATTAATGTACAGTTGCAGTTGTCTGAGAAGGCCTGCAAAACAGATCAGATTTGATTAATCACATCCTAGGTGATGGAGGTCCGATTTTTTTTTTAAAATTGAACCTTTATTTAACTAGGCAAGTCAGTTAAGAACAAATGTTTATTTACAATGATGGCCTAGGAACAGTGGGTTAACTGCCTTGTTCAGGGGAACAATGGGTTAACTGCCTTGTTCAGGGGAACAGTGGGTTAACTGCCTTGTTCAGGGGAACAGTGGGTTAACTGCCTTGTTCAGGGGAACAGTGGGTTAACTGCCTTGTTCAGGGGAACAGTGGGTTAACTGCCTTGTTCAGGGGAACAGTGGGTTAACTGCCTTGTTCAGGGGAACAGTGGGTTAACTGCCTTGTTCAGGGGAACAGTGGGTTAACTGCCTTGTTCAGGGGAACAGTGGGTTAACTGCCTTGTTCAGGGGAACAGTGGGTTAACTGCCTTGTTCAGGGGAACAGTGGGTTGACTGCCTTGTTCAGGGGAACAGTGGGTTGACTGCCTTGTTCAGGGGAACAGTGGGTTGACTGCCTTGTTCAGGGGAACAGTGGGTTGACTGCCTTGTTCAGGGGAACAGTGGGTTAACTGCCTTGTTCAGGGGAACAGTGGGTTAACTGCCTTGTTCAGGGGAACAGTGGGTTAACTGCCTTGTTCAGGGGAACAGTGGGTTAACTGCCTTGTTCAGGGGAACAGTGGGTTAACTGCCTTGTTCAGGGGAACAGTGGGTTAACTGCCTTGTTCAGGGGAACAGTGGGTTTAACTGCCTTGTTCTGGGGCAGAACGGCAGATTTTTTTTCCTTGTCAGCTCGAGGGATCGATCTAGCAACCTTGCGGTTTCCCAACGCTCTATCCACGAGGCTACCTGCCACCCCCTTCCCCTGAAACACCCACAACATGGTCCCCCATTGTGACCATATTCCCTGAAACACCCACAACATGGTCCCCCATTGTGACCATATTCCCAAGCATCTCCGTGTAGGCAGAACTTTGGTTTTTGTGACACCGTGGCAACAATAACTTGGCCCCCTATCTGAATGTCAGAGTGTGACCCCCTCCCCCATGGGTTACTGCAGATAGTTTTTTTCCAGCACTTTCCCAGTTATTACAATTTGAAGGTTCATCTTTTCTCTTTAAAAAATAAATATATATTTTTTATTTATTTAACCCCTTATTCAAACAGAAAGAAATATATATATATTTGTTTTTTTACTGTAATTTTTTAACCTTCGCTACATTGAATGCTTTTGAAAGGTTATTGCTCTCCAACATGTGTTTTCTAGTTTTATGTTCCATGTTGCCCACCAACATATCCAGTTGCATACTTACAGTAGTTGTCATCATAGACATTATACACCATTTCTGTGTCGATCCCTTTCACACAGACGGACCCAGGTTCTACCTTGCCCCAGACACAGGTGCATTTCGTGTTCTGATATATATCTTTTTAATTTAGCCTTTTTTTTATCTAGGCAAGTCAGTTAAGATCAAATTCTTATTTAAAATGACGGCCTACCCCAGCCATAAACCCTAAGCCGGACGACGCTGGGTCAATTGTGAGCCGCCCTATGGGACTCCCAACCATGGCCGGTTGTGATACGGCCTGGAACGGAACCAGGGTCTGTAGTGACGCCTCTAGCACTGAGGTGCAGTGTTTTAGACCGCTGTGATACAGCCTGGAACGGAACCAGGGTCTGTAGTGACGCCTCTAGCACTGAGATGAGGTGTCTTAGACCGCTGTGATACAGCCTGGAACGGAACCAGGGTCTGTAGTGACGCCTCTAGCACTGAGATGAGGTGTCTTAGACCGCTGTGATACAGCCTGGAACGGAACCAGGGTCTGTAGTGACGCCTCTAGCACTGAGATGAGGTGTCTTAGACCGCTGTGATACAGCCTGGAACGGAACCAGGGTCTGTAGTGACGCCTCCAGCACTGAGATGCAGTGCCTTAGACCGCTGTGATACAGCCTGGAACGGAACCAGGGTCTGTAGTGACGCCTCTAGCACTGAGATGCAGTGCCTTAGACCGCTGGGATACAGCCTGGAACGGAACCAGGGTCTGTAGTGACGCCTCTAGCGCTGAGATGCAGTGCCTTAGACCGCTGGGATACAGCCTGGAACGGAACCAGGGTCTGTAGTGACGCCTCTAGCACTGAGATGCAGTGCCTTAGACCGCTGCACCACTCGGGAGGCCAGAATCTCAATAGTTTATTCACTTTTCTTCCCCTTCCTCTTCTGCAGCTTCATTCTGTCACCCCCTGGTCTTAGTATTCTGTGTTCTCTTTATTATGTTGGTTAGACCAGGGTGTGACATGGGTGATTTATGTGTCTTGTTTTGTCTTTTGTAGTCTATGGGGTTGTGTTCAGTTGAGTGTTCTAGGTAAGTCTATGGTTGCCTGGAGTGGTTCTCATTCAGAGGCAGGTGTTTATCGTTGTCTCTGATTGGGAACCATATTTAGGCAGCCATATTCTTTAGGTATCTTGTGGGTGATTGTTCCTGTCTCTGTGTTTTGCACCAGTTAGGACTGTTTCGGTTTTTCCACGTTTTCTTATTTTGTATAGTGTTTCACGTTTTCATTAAAGATGTTTATAAATAACCACGCTGCATTTTGGTCCTCCTCTCCTTCCCAGGAAGAAAATCGTTACACATTCCTCTTCTACTCATGTCCTTCAGTCTCCGGAGAGGCATCCTTTAACCAACACTGATGAGCAAACAGCTGTGGATTTAAAGAACAACCCTGTTTAATATTTTGAAAACTATAAGAAGTTAACTTAGTTTCTATATTCTTGAAAAAGACACGTTGTTTTCAATGCCATCCCAAAATATTGTTAACATTTTCTCAACTTGCAAACATATGACAATGTAAAAACAGTGTTAATTATATTATCTTTTAACAGCTATTATCATCAATTAACAGCTGTTATTATTCATTAACAGCTATTATCATCAATTAACAGAGATCATCATTCATTAACTGCTGTTAGCATCAATTAACAGCTATTATCATTAATTAACAGCTATTACCCTCAATTAACAGCTATTATCATTATTTAACAGCTTTTATCATTAATTAACAGCTATTTTTATTAACACATCTTATCGCTAATTAACAGCTATTATCATTAATTAACAGCTATTATCATTACTTAACAGCTAGTATAATTAATTAACAGCTATTGCCATTAATTAACAGCTGTTATCATTAACTAACAGCTATTACCATGAATTAACAGCTATTACCATTAATTAACAGCTGTTATCATTAATTAACAGTTATTATCATTTGCAGAGTTCGGCACTGATATTCTTTTCCTTCAATAAGGTTTATACTGGGATATGCTTCTGTATCAAATTAACTTGTTCTCTCTATTGCTTTTATAAATTAATGGGATGGCTGGGTGTGCTTGTACACGTTTTAATAGCTGGGTATGCTTGGACACATTTTAATAGCTGGGTGTGCTTGGACACGTTTTAATAGCTGGGTGTGCTTGGACACGTTTTAATAGCTGGGTGTGCTTGGACACATTTTAATAGCTGGGTGTGCTTGGACACGTTTTAATAGCTGGGTGTGCTTGGACACGTTTTAATAGCTGGGTGTACTTGGACACGTTTTAATAGCTGGGTGTGCTTGGACACGTTTTAATAGCTGGGTGTGCTTGGACACGTTTTAATAGCTGGGTGTGCTTGGACACGTTTTAATAGCTGGGTGTGCTTGGACACGTTTTAATAGCTGGGTGTGCATGGACACGTTTTAATAGCTGGGTGTGCTTGGACACGTTTTAATAGCTGGGTGTGCTTGGACACGTTTTAATAGCTGGGTGTGCATGGACACGTTTTAATAGCTGGGTGTGCTTGGACACAAGCACACAATCACACAATCGCAGCTCATTTAGTCTAGTGGGCTTGGCCCGTGGCAGACTGAGTTATGACCAACCCCTCCCCATTAGGACTTACCAAAATATCTCCCTGAGATAGCCTTGCTCTCTGCGTCCCAAATGGGTCTCTATTCACCATAGTAGAGTGCACTACATTTGACCAGAGCCCTATGGGGAACAGGGTGCTATTTTGGACGCAAAGGTTGATGGCTGTGTTTGTACTCCTCTCCTCACTGCAGGGCCCTGTTCGGGGGATGATGGATTTGCAGTGATCAGTTAAAACCACAGTGATGATAAACTAATGAATCAGTATCTGCATTAATCAAACATGGTCCGCCTTACAGAAAGACGAATGGAAATGTACAAGTTCCATGCTAATGATGAAGTGCTAACAATTTGGCGGCGGACAAGGCGAATAGAGGTAAATTACGCACCAGGGTTTCATGCATCATCTAAGAAGATATTAATATTTCCCCACCCCTATGACCCCCCCCCCCCCCCCCCTCCCCTCCCCGCTAGCGTTCGCCCACGTTTAGAGGCATAATCAAATTTCATTACCAGCCAAACCGACACGATTAAACAGAGGTACAGCACACATCGCCTGACCTCACTCATTATATCCCCCCTACCTCACTTACTATGTCCCTCCTTCCTCACCCACTATATCCACTTTACCTCACTCACTATATCCCTCCCTCCTTCCTCACTTACTATATCCCCCTCACCTCACTCACTATATCCCTCCTTCCTCACTCATTATATCCCCCCTACCTCACCCACTATATCCCCCCTACCTCACCCACTATAGCCACTTTACCTCACCCACTACCTCACCCACTATATCCCCCTCACCTCACTCACTATATCCCCCTCACCTCACTCACGATATCCCCCCAACCTCACCCACTATATCCCCCCTACCTTACCCACTATATCCCCCCCTACCTCACCCACTATATCCCCCTCACCTCACTCACTATATCCCCCCTACCTCACCCACTATATCCCCCCAACCTCACCCACTATATCCCCCCACCTCACCCACTATATCCCCCTCACCTCACTCACTATATCCCCCCAACCTCACCCACTATATCCACTTTACCTCACTCACTATATCCCCCCTACCTCACCCACTATATCCCCCTCACCTCACTCACTATATCCCCCCTACCTCACTCACTATATCCCCCTCACCTCACTCACTATATCCCCCCAACCTCACCCACTATATCCCCCTCACCTCACTCACTATATCCCCCCAACCTCACCCACTATATCCCCCTCACCTCACTCACTATATCCCCCCAACCTCACCCACTATATCCCCCCTACCTTACCCACTATATCCCCCCTACCTCACCCACTATATCCCCCTCACCTCACTCACTATATCCCCCCTACCTCACTCACTATATCCCCCTCACCTCACTCACTATATCCCCCCAACCTCACCCACTATATCCCCCTCACCTCACTCACTATATCCCTCCTTCCTCACTCATTATATCCCCCCTACCTCACCCACTATATCACCCCTACCTTACTCACTATATCCCCACTACCTCACCCACTATATCCACTTTACCTCACCCACTATATCCCCCCTTCCTCACCCATTCCCAAACCCCAACCCCTCCTCAGCCAAACATCACTACACTTCCCTCCTTACTAAATCCACCGGCCACAGATAAGATCCAAATCAACATTTCCTGACCTGAGTCTCACAGACTCACGTACACCTTCCTGGTGCCCAGACAAACCCGTTAGTCAGGTGATCTTCCCCTGAGTGAAAGCCTCCTCTGGGGGTTCTGTCCCTCACAGCCTCCTTTGGAACCCAGGATCTCTGTCCACGTTCCAAATGGCACCCTATTTCATTTATAGTGCACTACTTTTGACCAGAGCCCAAAGTAGTGCAGTACGTAGGGAATAGAGTGCCATTTGGGACACAGTCTCCGTCTCAGTGGCTGGCTCTTATCCCTGAGGCAGGATACACCGTGCTGTATGATCATCCATGTAGAAGATCATATGAGTGGTTTAGGTCTGTAAAATAAGAGGTAATGTGAACAGGTATGTAAAATAAGAGGTAATGTAAACAGATATGTAAAATAAGAGGTAATGTAAACAGGTATGTAAAATAAGAGGTAATGTAAACAGATGTAAACAGGTATCTAAAATAAGAGGTAATGTAAACAGGTATGTAAAATAATAGGTAATGTAAACAGGTATGTAAAATAAGAGGTAATGTAAACAGATGTAAACAGGTATCTAAAATAAGAGGTAATGTAAACAGGTATGTAAAATAAGAGGTAATGTAAACAGGTATGTAAAATAAGAGGTAATGTAAACAGATGTAAACAGGTATGTAAAATAAGAGGTAATGTAAACAGATGTAAACA